>NC_140254.1:4231458-4258958 GCF_949987555.1 Borostomias antarcticus
CTCTCTCTCTCTCTCTCTATCTCTCTCTCTCTCTCTCTCTCTCCCAGCCAGCCCGGTGTGCAGATGTGGAGACCAGCTGTCCACGGCACCCAGACAGAGGGCAGGCTGGTCATCATAGCCTGACCTCCCTCCCGGGGGTCAGCCAGCCGATGGACATGGGAGACTGAAGAACTCTACTCATCTAACTAGAACCCTATTCACACATAGAAGGGCTCCCATTCAATTCTAGGTAATTGACCTGTTAGGGGGCATGTACTGTATGAACGGGATTTCAAGGGAAATCTGCACAGCCAATATAATTCCCTGGAATGTGTCGGGAGGGGTGTGTTGTGAACAGAAGCCATTACATTACCAGGTAGGTCAGTCTGGTGAAAGACATGAAACACTAGGGATTTCAGGCAACTGGAAGTTCCAAAATTCACCCAATGGAAAATGTATATTTTGATCATTTTAACATGAGCGAAATAGTTAGGGCTCATCTAAAACCAAAGAAAATGTTGGTGGACTCACACAGCCTACAACATTATTTCCGGCTAAAGGTTTTGGGCATCTTTTTTCCCCTCTAAGGCCTATTTCCAAAGTAACTAACTTTTGTAATGGCTTAACTTAACTTTTGTCATTCGGCATAAATAGCATAAATTATTCATTTTAATATTTTCTTAGGATATATTAATTTAGTATTTTTATGTAGGCCTATTGGCCCACTAAGCCGGTTCCACTCTGAAGTTATTCCTATACCCTGGAAATGAACTTAATGAAGCCCTTTTCAGGCAGATCCATCCATCCAAATGATGATTTAATTGCATGCACTGCCTGCCATTAGGTACACATTTTAATTTGATCATAATCATCTTTTTATTGTGGGCCTAGTAGGTAATAATCCAAATAAAAATAAAAAACACATCTATGTACCCCATAATGGAAAATGCATTTCTCCGCATTGCAAAATGTAGCCTATTAAGGTCTTGATCTTAAAAAGCAAAAAAACAACATATATAATATATTATTTTCAACTTGTAAGAATAATACTAGCCTTATGGATTTTTTCTTCGACTTGGTTCATCTGGGTGTTGCTGGACTGTGCCTTGCACGTTCTATCTCGGGATTGGCATGTTTGAAAAGACAAAACATGGGAATGTCGTGGCATTTGGCTCATGTATGAACAGCGAAAATCAGTCACGGTACCGGGTAGGATTTCACAGTAATGTACAGGGAACTATGTGTGTAAGGGCTATATGAGGCAGACCGAATACACCCACCCACACACACATACACACACACACACACAGACACACACACACACACAGACACACACACACACACACACACACACACACACACATGCACACATTACATTTACATTACATTACAGTCATTTAGCAGACGCTTTTATCCAAAGCGACTAACAATAATTGCATTTTTGTTGCACACATACGCACGCACACACACACACACACACACACACATGCACACACACATACTGTGCAATTAAGTTGGAACCGGGTTCCTGCAGGAACTAAAAAGCCTAGAACTAGAAAATATCTGAGTGAATATGAAAGAGCACACAGGATGAGATAAGAGCGCATTTCAAAGGGGATTAATTACAAACCGCCACCAAATCACACACAAGCCCCTTCTACAGTACACACACACACACACACACACACGATTTGCTTGACAACGCCGCGTTTCCCAGTAAAAAAATATACGGGTGCACTAAGTGAAGCTATTATAGAAGCTATAATAAAAACAGTAAAGATCATCTCTTTGTTCGTTTGTGATGTGACCAGACGGGCCCCCTTTGTTCCGGCAGCTATAGGCCCAGTAAACAGCCCAGCAGCCCAGTGTTGCTGTGGGGTGACCCAGAGCGGCTTCACCACTGTGAGCAGAATGGACCCGTGGACCCCCAGTACCAAAGGCCGGCCCGCTGAAAGAGGCCTCTTTGCTTCATGCTGCAGTGATGTGCTGTGTGCCGGCCACGCTCCATGCTGTGGTGTGTGATTGTGCTACATTACTGCCCACCACCCCCGGGGTAGAACAATGGACCTGTTCTCAGCCTTGCCCGTCCCACCCAGGGTAACAGGCTGAATGACTGGCTGACCGGTCGACTGACCGGGCTCTCTGTGAAAGCCAGAGCCGCAGTGTACAATAAGGATGCTGTTTGTTTGCCTAATGACAACCCCACCCCCCCCACCCACACACACACACTCCACAACACCACCACCCAATCCTTTTCATCCCCCCCTCCCCCCTTAAAAAACAACCCCCCTCCCTCCTGCCTCCTGCTTTCATCCCAGATGTTGAGAATTGATCCTTTGTTCTTTGCTCACCAGGTGCAAAATGTGGCACGGCGCCAGGGGGTAGTCCTCACAACGTTAAGACGCGCGGCTAACGCGCCGCGCCGAGAAATAGATCACGCTGCCGCCCTCGTTATAACGTCGGCATTTTTCACCGCGGACACGTTCGCCGTCGACCGTGTAGAAGCCGAAATGAACGACTCTCCCGGTGAAACGCGAATGAGTCGGCGTGCGGAAGGGGAGCTAAAGAGAGTCACTGATAAAATGGCCAAGGTGAGAGCGCAGAGGGGACGCGCCACTAATGTCCTCCCTGCACAACATCAAGGTTGCCTGCAGTTGATTTATCTGCGCAGCAATACTGATTGCCGGCGGGAGTATCGAAAACAATTAAGCTGTGAGAGGGAGAGCCAGAATGGGAGAGAGAGAGGGGAGAGAGAGAGAGAGAGAGAGAGAGAGAGAGAGAGAGAGAGAGAAAGGGAGGGAGGGAGGGAAGGATAGAGAGTGAGTGATTGAGAAAGAAAATAAGAGAGACACAGACAGAGAGAGAGAGAGAGAGAGAGAGAGCAGCAGATGGCTCATCTCAGCCAGCAGTGAGGGAACACAAAAGATAGGGCCAGGCGATGAACTCCGACCTCATCAGGGTACCGGAGGGCCAGGCCACTCTGAGGCTGATCTGAGCAGACTCCTCGGTGGGAGGGAGAGGTCACCCCTGGAGGAGCGGTCACCCCTTGAGGAGCTACACACACACACACACAAGATATGTGTGTGCGCGGGTGTTTGTGTATACTTGTGTGTGGGTATGTGTGTATCTGTGTGAAGCAGAGGGAGAAGAGGAGGGCATTCAACTCACGGCTCACAGAGAGGAGATAGCGCTGCGAAAAAACCTGCCCTTTAGATGGAAAGGCGAGAGAGAGAGAGAGAGAGAGAGAGAGAGAGAGAGGGGGGGGGGGGGGATTGAGTGAACTCATGCCAAGGGTCCAAAAATCTGGGCAGTCCAGAGGGGGACAGGGACAGGGTTTTTACCATACTGTAGCTAGCACACTGGTGGAATGATAAACCTGGTGGAATGTTAACATTATGCCAGCATATGCTGAGAAAGGGTTGGGCCACTGTGCTTCTATGACA
Source organism: Borostomias antarcticus (assembly GCF_949987555.1). Lineage (NCBI taxonomy): Eukaryota > Metazoa > Chordata > Actinopteri > Stomiiformes > Stomiidae > Borostomias > Borostomias antarcticus. The sequence continues at coordinate 4,234,881 of NC_140254.1, forward strand.
GCATAAAGCCCTCAAAGCTAGCATTTACTGTATGCTGCTGGGGTGGGTTGAATTTCCATTCTTCTTCTTCTTCTTCTTCGTGTGGGTACGTTGTTGTGTCTTCGCCCCCCAGGCTCGGGGCCGAGGGGCTATCCTTTTACCACCACGAGCCTGGGTGAGGGGTCACCCGGGCCGGGCACACCTCCAGGAGCCATGTCACCGTTTCGTCATCCACAGTCCGTTGAGTGTCCGATACATCGGACAGTCCTGGATGACATGGTCTGCGGTTTGTTCCTCAGCGCCACATAGGCGGATACCAAGCCCCATCTGTGCATCGATGAGCGGAAGGAAGCATCCGCTGGTCCGGAGGAAATTAAGCCTCACCCACACTGGCCTGTCATTTATATAATGACACAGGATGGTAAAATGGTAAATGGACTGTGCTTACAGTATAAAGCGCTTTTATCCAAAGTGCTTTTTTACAATGGCCTCTCATTCATCCATTCACACATACATGTACTGTACATTCACACACCAATGGTGGCAGCTGCCATGCAAGGTGCTAGCCTGCTCATTGGGAGCAATATGGGGTTCAGTGTCCACTTGCCCAAGGACACTTCGACATGTGGAGGAGGGAGGGATTCAAACCGCCGACCCTATGATCATTGGACGACCCGCTCCACCTCCTGAGCCACAGCTGTCCCACCAGAATTGCCTCACTTTCACCAGAATTGCCTCACAAATCTTCATACGATTGTGTTCAAATGAATGTGCTCAAATGTGTTCAAATTAACATGGATAGCGGCAGATAACGGAAAAAATATACAGTAGGTAATATGTTGAGACCTGTGTGTGTGTGTGTGCGTGTGTGTGTGTGTGTGTGTGTGTGTGTGTGGGTGCGCGTGTGCGTGTTTGTTCACGTGTGTGTGTGTCTCAACTGAGTGTGATAACACAGCTGGGATTGTTGCAAAACAAACAATAGCGCTCGCAATCCCCTGTCCCAGAATCCCCTGCGATAAGATGACAAACGTCCCCCCAAAAGACCTCTTTCCTGCCATGCAACACTGCACCTAAATTGAAAGTGGAGGTCAGGAGAGGGGAGCGTGCCCATGACAATTGTCACTATCAGCCTGATGAGTAGTTCTCTGGGAGAGATAGCAGAATGTCTCCAACCTCCTGTCCTGATGCGGGAAGCTACGAAGCTTCCTCTTTCACGCCGTGGACGACATGACGTACAGAAACTGAGGGCCAGCGAGCTCAGTCTCCAGGAAGCGAATGCAAGAATATCTCTCCGACATGTCATCAGCAACATTAGCTAGCACCGTTGCCACCTTGTGTCATCATCATTACCACCCCACAATGACCATCATTATCATACGTAGTCAGCACAGGTTGTGTTGTAATTATTAGCAATGTGATCGCATTATGACTCGGGCTGCGTGCTCATCGACTGGGGCTGTCGGAGACATACTGGACAGCGGTCTATCAGGACCGTAAAAGAAGGGATGAGGACAGGTCCCAGTCGCAGAGGAGGGGTAGAGGAGAGATATGATGGGGGGACAAGGAAGAGAGCTGCCGTTGGGCTGGGACTGAGAGAGCGGGTGTGGGGGGGGGGGGGGGTGTTGGCTGACACAGACAAGGGGCGTGTGTGTGGGGGGGGGGGGGGGGGCTGGAGCCGTGCCTAATCACAGCCCTGAGCCCAAGCACATCCACAGTGGGGGGGAGGGGGGGGGGGGGTAGCAGTAGAATAGACAAAAATAGACCCCAAATAGAAGAAAAGACATGAGAGGCATGTGACAGGTGTGAAGACATACTGTAGCAAACCCAAAGCCAGAAGATAAGAGGTGACTGATCAGTGATCATACATTCTGTACAGGATGTGTTATTCAGCCTTCGCAAATCAAAGCCTCTCGTTGGAAAAACCTCAACAATAATCAGTTTCCTGGCAGGATCAAACGAGATGCAGTGGGAGGACATTAAATATGCATGCTGTTACAGCGTTAGATTGTATTCACCTAAACCAGCCCACAGATTAACACTCTGCTATGGTGTTTGTTAGTGACTCTGCAGGGTAAGAACGGGGAGGAAGCTGCCCAGATCCGCGCCACGACGTCCCTTTAAGACGGCTGTTCCAATTGGACCGTGGACCAGGATCTCTGTGATCCCTTCCAACCAGAGCTCACTTATAGAATATCATACACAGCCACTGAGCGCAGTCTTCATGACAGGTTCTCTGGCTTCGCAACCCAAACCTACACTACCATGGTCAAATGGTAAATGGACTGCACTTACAGTATATACTGTAGCACTTTTATCCGAAGCGCTTTACAATGAAGGCCTCTCATTCACCAATTCACACACACATACATACAATACACACACCGATGGCGGCAGCTGCCATGCAAGGTGCTAGCCTACTCATTGGGAGCAATTTTGGGTTCAGTGTCTTGCCCAAGGACACTTCAACATGTCGTCAGGAGGAGCTGGTATTCGAACCACCAACCCTACTATCACTGGACAAACCGCTCTACCTTCTGAGCTAAAGCCGCCCCCTAACAACCTCATATCTTAAGACAATACTGGAGAGCTGTATTCCTAGATCATTAGAGGTGGATTTACTACAACAGGGATAAATCGGCATCTGTAGATGAAATTAATGCAAGGATTAGGACCCATAAGACTAAGTCAACAAGATTAGAGGCCTTCGCTGCTGTAAAGCCAGAGTAGGGGAGATCCAGACAGGCCAGCCTTTACCAGCTAGTCCCAGAGTGAGGTCACTATCCTGGGCTTACATCTGCATGGACACAGGGCAGGGGGCCAGGGGTGGGGAGGGTCTCGGAGGGGACACGTAGGCTAAACCAGTAGGGTCATCTCTCACATCTGGAGCGCAGGAAATGTAGATTACTGCGTGGCACAGTGTAACCGAGTTGAACTGGTTTTAAATTCAACCCTATAAATACCACACACCCGCGCCGTTTAATAGCTACTCTAGCCGTTTGGTGGCCCAGCTGACTAACGCAGCTGACTAATGCATATACTACTGTCATCATGTGCGTTGACAAGTCAGAGGGCCTGAGATCAAACCCAGTGTGGGCAAGTGAGAGTGGTAGCAATACTGATGAGTGACGCGGTGACACCTGCTACAACAGCACGTTGAAAGTAGCACGTTGAACAGACATGGGGGTTAATCTTCATACGGTATGATGGTGAAGCCTTGGTGAGGACTGTATATGGTAGAGGAGAAATCCCCCTCCGCCTCCATCACCATCAATGGGGAGGAAGTGGAGAGGGCGAGCCACTTCAAATTCCTAGGGATGTAGATCTCTGATGACCTGACTTGGACACACAACACAGAGGCCATCCTAAAGAAGGCACAACAACATCTCTACAATCATCTCTACAACCAACGCTGCCGCAGGAAGACCAGCTCCATCACAAAAGACACCAACCACCCCAGCTACCACCTGTTCGCACCTTGAGACGGAAGACGGCTGAGCATCAGGACCCAGAAGGAGAGGTTCCACGACAGTTTCTTTCCTGACGCCGTCCGCAAGCTCAACAGCCAACAGCTGCAGTAGACTGACACTGAAGACTTCCCCTGGTCAGACCGTGTTCATGTTCAAGATGGCGCCTGTATATTTATCTGACCCCTGGCTCATACTATGTAGACCTTATAACCTTGTAACCAGACCTTGTAACCAGCTAAGGGATAAAGACGAGAGATTCAAGGGGATTCCACGGGATTGGGAAGTTTTATGGGCCGATGTTTGTCTGAGTGTAATGCGGGTCAGAGATTACACTAACTCAATTGAACACAGGTTGATGCTTGGCTTGGAGCGTCCAAGGATTATAGCGTCCACAGTAAGAACACTGAGGAGAAACGACTATACCGATTCATTAGTTGACGTGGCACGAAGTGGAGACCTAGACCCGGCCTCTTGTTCACCAAGCCCAAGAGTCTATGGGCCCTATTTTCATTTTCAAGTTCACAAACTCAATATCGCCTCCGACGAGTTTGGTGCACAATGAAGATGTCTGAAAATTATCTTCGTCTTCTCTTCGAAAGTCTCTTCATTGCACACCAAACTCAGCGGTGGGGAGAAATATTGAGTTTGTGATGGACAAAAAGTAGCCGTTAGCACTTAGCCCTGGCGTGAAAATAGGGCCAAGAGGAACGGGCTGGTCCGCAGGGTGACATTTGACCCCTGTTTGAACCCTTGCGAAAGACTGTGGTTGAAATCCTTGAGGGCATTTATAAATAAACCCCCCATTCCCAAATGACCTGGTCTGATAGTGGTAGAGGCCAGGGCTGGGTAAGCCATCCCAATCACCCTTGAGGGGGGTTTGGCCCACGGCTGGAACAGCAGGACAGCCCAGTGGCACGTGCCCAAGGAACACAGGACTCTGGCCCTCCATCACGGCTCTCAATGGGGGATTTATGTACTGTACATACTGTAGTGCATATAAGATCTTAATTTAAATGAAGGACCCACCTTGTGGGCGTTTCACAAGCCTTTTCAGATTAAGGCCGGGCAGAATAAAGCTCATTGTGAGGAACAGTATGGATTGAGACTTGAAAATGTGATCTTGTCTCATTTAATAGAATCATGCATGAGTCAAGCCCCCACAGAAAACTGTGATGAGGACTGCAGTTACAATGACTGCAATTATTGTTTGTTTTAACGTTTTCAAAACAAAAATCTCAGACGTGTTTGCTGGATTGTCATCATGAGCAGTGAGAGAATATAACAAGGTCAAAGATTCAGCACAGACAGCAGCGCAGAGCTCCAGAGAGAGCCCTCCGTGAGATCACTGAATATTCAGCAAGTCCCTCGGTGCGCCTGCGAAGTCTTGGCGAAGGCTGCCTGGCGTGGTGAGCTCAGCAGGGAGGCCGCGATGATGTGAGGGATTCCCCAGAGAGAGAGAGTCGCCTTCAGCACTGCAGAACAACGCCCAGGGTCTCGTCCCCTCCTCTCCCCTCCTCTCCTCTCCCAGCCCCTCCTCCTCCCTTCCTCCTGCTATAGAACATTCCAGTGAAACCCTGGGACGGTGGCATATTCACACACATTACTGTTCCTCCGGGTATAGATTTTGAAACGTTTCCAAACTGAAGCATCACTCAGATCGCCGTGTGCTTACTGACCACACACGCGGAACGTTTGAGGAACACGCAGGCTCATGAGCGAGCCCCGAGTGGTCTACTCCCAAAGGAGCTGTCTTTGACTCTGTGTTTAAGCTCCACAAATTGTTTAGGGGGTGTGAAAGATAACTCTAAAAGACTCGACGGTATGAATATTTCAGTGTTTATGTTTGACAAGCTCTCAGTCATCCACTAATGAGAGGTGCAGCAAAAGCCCCTCTCCCCATTATGTTCAGGTGGAGCTCTCTAGGGGGCTTTGCTTCCTGTATGCACACAGCAGCATTCAATAGTGTATAGAAGTCCTTCTCGCTTTCTGTGACAGCCCACTTCAGGCCTGTTTGTTTGTGTGTGTGTGTGTGTATGTGTGTGTGTGTGTGTGTGTGTGTGTGTGTGTGTGTGTGTGTGTGTGGTGAGTGTGGTGTGTGTGTGTGTGTGTGTGTGTGTGTGTGTGTGTGTGTGTGTGCGCGCGCGTGCGTGTACATGTTTGTGCGTGACAGAGAGAGAGAGACGGAGAGGGGGAGAGGGAGGAGATAGACAGAACGAGGAAGACAGAGCGCAAGGGGGAGAGAGTGAAAGAGAGGGAGAGAAAGAGAGTAAAAGAGAGAGAGAGAGGGAGAGGGGGGGGGAGCGGACTGCCTCCCAGCAGTGGAGTGCTGCGCCGTATCAGGGCCAGTGTGTCAGTGAGCGCCGAGAAACGCACTGGCCGGATAAATCAATCATGTTACGCCGCCGCTGTGAGCGGCTGCAATTTAGCTTTTCATAGCCGACACGCTTTTCGCTTTATTCTGGAGCCCAAGTAGACTACAGTGTCCTTTAGAAGAAGAGTGCCCTAAGTGGCTCACAGGCTAATGCTTACAAACAAACCCCTTTTTTAAGCACTAGTACAAAGTGCCCATTCAAAATGCATTTGTCAGGACATACAGTACAGAATTTCCCCAAGGGGATTAATAAAGTATCTATCTACACCAGGGGTGTCAAACTCTGGCCCGCGGGCCAAATTTGGCCCGCAGTGTAATTATATTTGGCCCGCGAGGCAATACCAAATGCCTACTAGAGCTGGCCCGCCAGTATTATACAGCGCATTCACCGCTAATACTACAAATCCCATAATGCTCTGCTGTTGTTTTGGCGCGTCAATCAAGACAGGACCCAGAAACGCCCTCTCTTCTGTGACAGTAGTCATAGCAATCTCATACTACAACTGTAACCGTGTTACCCCTTCTTAAAAATGGCGAAAAGAAAGGCAGAAAACAGAAGCTTTACGTTATGTAACGTCTCACTGTGATAGAGACACCTGTGTTGACCTAGCCGGCCGCTGTGTTTGCTCTGTTCCTGTTCATTCAATCCTGTCTGCCTTCTTGCCGGCCTGCCTGGCTGTCTGTCTGCATGCCGGCTGTCTGTCTGTCTGCCTGGCTGTCTGTCTGCATGCCGGCTGTCTGTCTGTCTGCCTGGCTGTAGGACAGTCTGGGTTTTACAAGCTTCTCTACTGAGCAGATGGAGCACCAACACTTGTGTCTGAGGGTGTATTCACATATGTTAGTGCACACCATTGATGCGCACCAAAAGCGAAAGTGATAAGTGCATATTCAATGTTAAAGCAAAACTTGTTTGGGTCCATATTAAAATTTTCATTTGTTCAACGTTGGCCCGCGACTTTGTTCAAGTTTAAAATTTTGGCCCACTGTGTATTTGAGTTTGACACCCCTGATCTACACTGTACTTGCATCCTCCTTTCCATTATAATATGATGTACATTTTTCTCATGTTTCATTCAAATTGAAGTAGCTAGCTAACTTGTTAGCTAACTTGAATGCCACTGTCCACAACACATAGCTACATAGCCGTTGGACACGTGCCCATGTCATTAGCAGGGTTGGGGAGTAACGGATTACATGTAACGCCGTTACGTAATCAGATTACAAACAAACTGTAACTGTAATCCGTTACAGTACAATTTAAAATATGTAATCTAGATTACAGTTACATTTGCTTATTAACGGGGATTACAGGCATGATTACAATCACCCCTCGTGGTGTTTAGCTATGTTGTCAGCTCTAGAACACAGAAAAATAATAAATAATGTAGGATTTCTGGTGAAATACACAGTACATTTTTTTTAAAGTAATCCAAAAGTAGAAAGTAATCCCTTACTTTACTTTTAAATTGTGGTAATCGGATTACGTTACTGACTAAAATTTTTCACAAGTAACTTGTAACTGTAAGGGATTGCTTTTTAAAAGTAACCTTCCCAACCCTGGTCATTAGGAACCAATTAATAATTGCACAAAAGACTTCTAACTAAAGATGTCTAACTACAGTATGAAGGCATCCCTGTCTGCTGTCTGAAGCTAATTAGCCAGAAAGAATGGCAAGCTTCACAACGTACAACTATATATACACACACACAACACACACACACACACACACATATACTCAGCTTCCCAACGTAAACTATAGGGCTCCATAAGGCAACTGTCCACTATTTACTGAAATATTTAAAAAGTTCCCCATGGAAGTTACCTGTTTTCACAGTGTTGTAGCCAAGACAACACACACACAACACACACACACACACACACACATATACTCAATAGATTCTACCTTGGAGGGCACCGCATAGCGTCTGTGCATGCTTTGGGCCTATGACAACACCGCACATCAATGATGGTATCTCATCATCCTGTTACTAGTAGATGGGCACCTTGAGGGCACCTTGAGGTACAGTATAATCAGTATAATATCACTGAAATGAAACCTCATCACTGGCTGGCCACCCATGGGAATGCAGGCCCTCTTCCTGCATAATCATCTCATGTTCCAGTCAATGACTGGCAGCATACTGTAACTAATGAATTATTCAAAACACGACCTAGCTATGTTTTTCCTTGGCGAGGAAACACAAATGAAATGGAATATGACGCTGATATTTAAGGTGGTTTATTGGGGTCTGGAAATAATTTCACCACTGTACAGTATGTGCTGGGGCATGCCATGCATGTGTATTTGTGTGTGTGTGTGTGTGTGTGTGTGTGTGTGTGTGTGTGTGTGTGTGTGTGTGTGTGTGTGTGTGTAAACATGCATGCTAGCTATCGATTCAGACTAGCTACCGATTGCTGTCCACCCACACCCTCAACTGTATCGCCTTGCATGTGGGTATTTACATCAATAATTGCAATTGAGCAACTGGAGAGAAGTCGGCAGCGAGCTCAATATACTGAACAATACAGCAGGTGAAAAAGAGTCCAAATCTGCTTCGCCTGCCACTATCTCAATGGCGTTTTGTTTTAAGGTGACAAACATTGCCTTGCACCATGTGTCACTATCTACGAGGAGCTGTCATACTGTGTTTGTCTTTGCCAGCTGGCCTTTAGGACATGCTTCTCTGGTGCAGAGAACTGGGGGTGTGTGTGTGTGTGTGTGTGTGTGTGTGTGTGTGTGTGTGTGTGTGTGTGTGTGTGTGTGTGTGTTTGTGTGTGTGTGTATGTGTTTGCACATGGGTGTGCACGTGTGTGTGTGTGTGTGCGCATGTGCGTGCGTGTGTGTGTGCACGTGTGTGTGCGCTCACACACAGACACAAACATTCTTATCATACATGCAAAATTCAACAACAACAACAACAACAACTGCTACAGTAGATGTTCCAATTATGCGTCTGCAGTGCATGATGCGGTTTTAGGATTTTTTGTTTACATGAATTCATAAGGCTGTGTAGGAGGGGGAAAAACACATTGACACACAAAAACAATAGACATGTGCACACTCTCCTGCTCAACATGTCTCACAGCTAAAGAGATTTAGATCCACGTGTGTGCACAGTAACTCTCAGAAGGAAATAGATCTGAATACATTTGAAACATTAATAACTGAATCAATCAGATCTATTCTCCCTTGTGGCTAAGCCTGAGCTTGTGTGTTGTGTGTGTGTGTGTGTGTGTGTGTGTGTGTGTGTGTGTGTGTGTGTGTGTGTGTGTGTGTGTGTGTGTGTGTGTGTGTGCGTGTGTGTGTGTGCGTGCGTGTACATGTTTGTGCGTGACAGAGAGAGAGAGACGGAGAGTGTGAGTGTGAGTGTGTGAGTGTGAGTGTGAGTGTGAGTGTGTGTGTGTGTGTGTAAATGTCAAGATGTGTGGGTTTGTGTTTGTGTGTTAGTGTGCAGTGAGGTATAGTATAGTGTGTACTCTAATGGTGTAGAATAGTGCTCTAGGCATGTCCCCCCCCCCCCCCTTCCCTTACCCCCTCACATGTTAATTGCTGTAAGCAGAGCAGATGGGGTGCAGTAGCACCTAGGGACCGCTTTTTCTCGGGGTGAGGGTGGGGGAGGAGGAGGTGAGGGAGGGGGTGAGAGAGGGGGGGGGGGGTGAGGGGAAGGTGTTGATTGGCACACGACTCAGGCTCACTCATATCTGGGCCATGACACTTCTGGTCTCCATGCTGCTGTCATAGAAATTGACACTGCTTCGGGCTCATACCACGCGTGTGCGGAGCATTTGCCAAACAGCAGGTGAATGCTGATGTGACACTGTGAGATCGGGTTGCCGTCCCATTATACAGACCTAGTTTACTTTGGATGACTAGAAAACCGGAGATGAATTGACGTCGTTGCTTTAAAACGATAAATCTTAAAGGCCCTACGAGGAGTTTCGGGAAGCGGAAGTGTTTTCCGCCCAAAAAGACCACATTTCCCATGAGCCTCCCCGCGTACTGTCGTAAACCTTAGCTACCTGAGCCGGGTGTTTTGAAGACGGAACGATCGCCACCGACGAGGTAATTACATAGGTCTTACTAGTAACGTTACATTTGACAATATATAACTGTCATATTTAAATTATTCTTCGTCTTGTCGGCGCCGTAGGCTAGTGCAGTAAATCGTTTCGTCATTCCAAGGAAGTTCTGGATGACCCGACCACAAAATAATAATCTAAAAATAAACTACATAGAAGAAACGACATTTGTCGAAAATGGACACATAAACAAGTGTGGGTAATGTAGATTCACCCACATTAAAATGAGACTGTTTCGTAACCAAAAATAAACTCCTCGGGGTACCTTTAAATGATCCACATCCTCAAGGATAATACCTAGCCTATATAATCTACTTTGCAGTGTTCTTATTGCTTTCCAACAAGGTTTCAGCCTGCCACAGGATTCCGATCAGTCCAAGACCTGCAACCAAAGAACAGAGCTAGGATAAAGCCCGCCATATTGGATTCAAGTGAAGTTGTCTCATCGATACTGAAGCAGTAGCATCCTGATACAAACCAGTGAAGTTAGAAAATAAAATAGACTTCTTGAGTCCATCTAATTGATGCCTTCACGTGTCACTTCCACTACTTTGTAGTGTTTCTCTTTCAAAACCTCTAATATTAATAACCCCTTCCCATGCATCATGGCTTGTGGAGATCCTAAAATGCACTAGCACTACTGAATATTGTATATTAATACAGTAGATTAGCATACTGCCTTTATTGAAATATTAATGTGCACAGTTGTGCTTGGCTTAATGAGCCTTCGGAATGAACACGCTGTGGGGACTGGAGGTGTGCAGGTAGATCCACTGACCAGCCTGCTATGTCAGGGGAATTTACACACACACACACACATACACACACACACACACACACACACACACACACACATACACACGCACACACACATACACACACACACACATACACACACACACACACATATACACACACACACACACACACATACACACACACACACACACACACACACAAAAGCATGCACATAAAAATACATACAGTACACACCCAACGTTGTTGTATGTATAAAGTGTTTGTACTGTATGTATGCCATACGTTGATGACTGTATTTTTATATGTGGATCCCAGGAAGAATAGTGGGGTTCCAATTTAACAGATAAATAAATAAACACAAACAAGGAAATACATCAAGAAGCAAACACACACACACCACACACAGATACTGTAGATAGACAGACAGACAGACAGACAGATACATACATACATACATACATACATACATACATACATACATACATACATAAATACATACAGTACATACATACATACATACATACATACATACATACATACATACATACATACATACATACATACATACATACATACAGTAGGAGCTCAAACTCCACAGACTCTTTCTTAGCACATTCAGTCCAACTCTGTCGATCCTAATCTCATCAGTTTGCTGTTGTAATGGAGGTGTTTACCAACTGAGGTAACGGACAGATAAGTTAAGATTGTAAACACACAGCTGTATTTGACAAAACAGCGAGTGACAGATGTTTACCACAAAGCCTCCTAACTGAGGGAGGGGATTATGGCGTAGCGATCAATAGAACTGCAGCTTGCCTCTGGCCTTTTTAAATAAAGTGACAAGGCTGGCCACCATCCAGGACAAAAACACTCCACCAAAAAAAACAGCAGCTATAATTGTTTTATTTTGCCAGTTTCACTTTTCGTTTTTGTTTCCAAGCAGCCGCCACCGATCTCATGAATGTGAAATGACGAACCTGGTGTCCGAGACCACATTAGTCTCTTGGACAGCACCGTTGTCACACAATAGCTAGCATTAATATTTAATGCTAAAGTATGATTTCACGGCCGCTGTGCACTCCAGTGATATTCACCTACCCAGATCATAATGGAGCCATGGGTCCCGATGGACCTGACAGGACGTGAGGGATGGAGGGATGGAAAAATGGAGGGATGGATGAGTTAATTTCATTTCACACTGCATCATTTATGGCCTTTCTCAGAACTGGGCTTGCATGTGAGACAGTGACAAGAACAAAAGCAAGGGAGGTAAACACAAATACACACATACACACACACACACACACACACACACACACACATAAAATCCCACCTGCCCCCCAATCTAATTGTGTTTCACAGCAGGAGCTCTGCTTGTCTATATTCTCGGCTTCTCATGGTGTTTGTGACTGAATAATGTCATTAAAATGTTGTTCATTAGAAGAGGGACACACACTATGACAGAAAAGAGATAATTATGTTACCGTGTATGGGCTGGTACATGACGAACATTTATACTGACACAGTGTGAGATAAGCCAACGGCATTCACAGTAATATCTGAATCTAAAAAAAGGGCTCTACAGTAATGTACAGAATCTTCCTTTTAAGAGGGGTAGGAGATGAGCCTGCATGTCCATGGACATATTTTTAACCCCAGTATCTGATCTGGCTTTGTCAAGCAATCAGAAAGCTGGATAGCTTCAATCAGGTTTGCAAGGAGGACATTTAATTGTGGTGGTAGACCGGAATTACCCACAATACCATAAGTGCTCAGTCCTGGCTCCTTGGAGACCTGCGAGGCTGGGTTTGAGTTTGAAAGAGGGAGGGCTGAGGTCTGCCGGATGCAGGCGCGGCTGTCGTCTTTCATTTGAGATGGAGATGAATGATTCTGGCCTGTCTGGGGAGCGAGGGGACAGAGATTTGGGATGCAGAGCAGAAAGGGGGTCTGACCATTCGACCTGTCTCTGGGAATATCTGTGCATTTCAGCACTTTCCTGTTATTGTCTTGTTTTTTTCATGAAGCACAATTACTATTCAGCAAATAAACAACAGTTACCAAGCCTGGTACAGTATATGCTTTATTGTGGCTATGCAGGTCAAACAAAACACAATTCCTTGACAGCAATTATTTGTGGGAGACCTTTAATGGAATAGTTATTGTGCCCTTAGGAAAAGCACAGTAGTAGAGGTTGCTTAATGTGTGAGGTTGCTAAGACAGTACATCCCACTTCATCAGAGCCATGTACTGAAGGCATGTCACCACACGTCTCCGGGCCACTATACAGCTCATTGCCAATCAAAATAAATGGACAAATTGTATTGCATGCGTTTCTGTGTAATTGCTTGTTAGCACCATGATAAGAATAGTAGGTTAATATGGAAAAATTACCCCTAAAATTATTGACATAAACGGCATAATGTACCGTTGAACTGAGTAGAGTTCTGTGTTTGCGGTCACAAAGCATAAAATATGGGTTTTAAGATTTCAATGAAACCAATGGGGCTTTCAGTCACTAGGGCATCGACTTCTTGGTCCAGTACAGTAAGATGCTGTTGTATTATTGTTTTGAATATGAACATTCCATGACATATTCAATAGAAGGGAGAAACCTCCTATAGGGAACCATTACATTGTTTATTAAGTCCATGATGTCATTGTTGCCCATTCTAGACCCTCTGGTCTGGTGGCATTTCTCTGACCTCTAGACAATGCCACCTGGGTATTTCACTGGACGCTGAAAACAACTGAAGGAAGTCACACACCAAAAAAAATTCAGCTGAATTGAATGGAATGAGAAAGGTCAGAAGACCTTCTTTTGTGTCCAAATATGGGTGGTGTGTTGTGTGTGGCGTGCCCTTCAGCAGCAGCCGAGGGGTGAGGTCAGGGTGGGGTCAAATTAGAAAGGCGCCTGTTTTTATACTGGTGTGTGACATTGCAGCAAAAACACAGAGACTTCTGTTGGAGTGTGTCCAAATATTGATTGAAATAGGACATGACATGATTGCAATGCAGGATAAATATGCTAGTGAACAGATGAGCTGCTACAGTACATTGCTATTCAGAGCAGAACACATCAAATCTATCTGCTTCATGCGATTGTGCTATAATTTCAATGGGACTATCATTGGTTATCAATTATGTTTATAGTACAGTACTGTACATGTCTCTCTTCCCTTCTCTCTACCTGCTGAGCCTCTCCTCCTCTTCCTCTCCAACTCCCACTCCACGCTGACCTCCCCTGACCTCCACAAGCCCTGTCCCAAACTCCCCTAGCTCTCAGAATAATGACGAGGGTCCGGACCCTGGGAGGAATGTAAAGTGAGACGGAGTACCGCGCGGCGGATATCAGTGACAAGGACAGAACACCAGGAAGAGCGAGAGCTGAAGCGAGCCAAGTATTGTGGTCGCAACAGCCTCAGACTGCTGAACACAATGACAGGAAGCCAAGGTCAAGGCTCTCTGGCTCACGCCACGCCTCATCAGCTCTGCGTGACACCGGCTTGGTTTTCAATCGGAGGCCAAAAGTCCAAGGAGGGGTGTGGGGGAGGTCGGGGATGTTTGCTGTCCACCCTGTGAAGAAGGATGGACGTGGGGAGGACGAGTGTGACTAGCACAGGAAGCAGGACGGTGAAAGGGAGTGGCTTAACTGATGATTGCCTTAAAAATCTTGACGTATTCTTGGACACTTTTTTGATAATTTCTTTGAACTACAAACAGGTCAGTGGTGTTGTGAAGGGTAGTTTTTATCACCTTAGAACCATAGCCAAGTTAAAGACGTTTTTATCTCTTGGAAACAGTTATCCATGCTTTTATCGCCTCTCGGCTGGACTTCTGTAATTCCCTGTATATGGGATTGACCCAGTCTGTCTCGGGTCAAACGGGTGAAAATGCAGCTGCTAGACTTTTAACTGGAACTGGAAGAGAAAGCGACACATTTTCTGTGCTCACTTGCATTGGTTACCAGTGAAATACAGAATCGATTTTAAAATGTTACTATTTGTTTTTAAAGCCCTCAATGGATAAGTTCCATATACATTACTGGTCTGCTGATTCCATATCCTGCTCCCAGGTGACTTAGGTCATCCTCACAACACTCCTCTCAGTCCCCCACTCACGTTTCAAAACCAGAGCTGACCATGCTTTCCCAGGCTCCCGTCCCACATGAAGTCTTGTCCCACCTCTGAACATTGTAAGACCCAGGTTTTTGTTAAATCCATTCATAATTGAATGATTTACTTTCAACGTCCTCTCACTGTATTTTTAATGTTACTGGTCTTATTTTACTACTTTGATTTAGATGTTATCTTTGCACATTTATTATCGTACTCCGTATTCTTTTTATTCCTTGTATATTTGTATTAATAATCAATCTACCTTGTATTGTATTGTTAATACATACAGTATATTGTATGTAATGTTAATTTGTTATTATTCATTGTATTACATTGTAATGACTGGAAAGCACTATGGCTCAACTCCTGTAAATGTGCTACAGTATATCAATAAAAGTGACTTGACTTGACTTGACTTGACTTAACTGACGCCCCCATCTGCCTCACTGAGCCCCCATCCCGCCCAACTGGCCAGTTCAGGGTAAAGAACGAGTCCATCAGCAGAACTATGGGTTTGAAGGCGACCCAGCCAGAGAGAGATCAAAAGGAGCAACTGATCGGACCTTCCTCCGCTTCCTGTCTCCTCCCCCCTCAGCTTCCTGTCTCCTCCCCCTCCAGCCTCAGCAGGGCTTGTGTTCAAGCCCTGGCAGTGCTCCCGCCTCCCGCCTCCCGCCTCCCGCCTCCCGCCTCCCGCCTCCCGCCTCCCGCCTCCCGCCTCCCGCCTCCCGCCTCCCGCCTCCCGGCTAGAAACTGCAATATTCTCGAGGAGAGGATCCCAGGGAGGACGGTCCGGGCTGCCCCCCTCTCCTCCCCCCTCTCCTCCCCCCTCCAGCAGGCCTTTTCTGCTGATGCTCAGAGTTTTGGCTAATGAGACGAAGCAGAGTGTTTATGAGAAAACCGGGAGAAAAAGCCCTTGTCTGTGCTAATGGCACATTGCTGCGAGCTAATTACAGCCGTGCCGTTTGTTACTCATTTGCTGTGGGAATGTGATGTGTGTTTCACCGTGCCTCGTCTCCTTTCATCTGAGGAGAACATCGTGTCATCATTTCAGACTGGGGCTGGTAAAGACCCCTGATCACTGAATATATAGCCTACAGTATCTCGCCCCTAAGAAAATGTCACAGTATTATTGAGCTACTGTCTCCATATTTCTCGCCTGTCAGAGGAGCTGGAGAGATGAGAGGCAGCTGAGATTGCTTGTGTTCGTCAGAGCCGGGGGAGGGGGGGGGGGGGAGGGGGGGGGGGGGGGACAAGCTCAGTGTTATTATGTCTTACTGTAATGAGACACGCTCAGACCTCATCGCTCACACCGGGATTGACAGTCCGGCAGTGCTGCTCCACGTCAACACACACGCACACACACAAACACACACAAACACACACACGCACACACACAAGCACACACGCACACACACATGCGCGCCACAGGCAAGCACACATAGCATACAGTATACACACACCATGATCTCTGTATGTGTGCATCTCTGCACTCAATGAATATTGCCCATCCTGTCCCATAAATCTACCCAGCCTACAGGCGTGTACTCGAGTGTGTGTGTGCGTGTGTGTGTGTGTGTGTGTGTGTGTGTGTGTACTCTGTCTCCCTGCGTCTCACGTCTGACACATCAGTCACTTTCTCCTCTCATCTTTCCCTCCCTCCACCATAATCTCCTTCTCTTTTCTTCCTCTCATTCTCAGATATCATCAGATACGGACGACCACAGCCGAGGTCGACGTTTCTAATCTACTCCCCCTCTACTATCTCCCGCCTCCCCCAGCGGCGCGAGCAAAGCTGTCGGCAGAGATAATCGGTGTCCGTGCGTCCGCATGGCCTCCGCGACGGGTGAGATAGGCTGTGGCCCGGCGCCAGGTGACCCCGGCGCGATAATACCCCCGCAGGTTAATACGCAGCCATCCGTGCAACAGCGCGCCAGGGCGTCTCTACCTGACCTTTGCCTCAACACAACAATCCCAGGGGAATAGACTGATAGACAGACGACCGAATAGACCATTCACTTCTCTCTCGAGGATAACCACGATAACACCGTGCTGGCAGATTAAATCCCGTGAATTTAAACCGACACGAACACTTTGAGCTAAATGAGCAGCCATTAGTCTGACGTTCTGAAGCTAAACCTCAAAGCCTCACAGGAGCAATGAAGGGAATATCCAGGTGGCGTAATGGCCACAGTAATGAGGTACAATATATCCACAGGCAATAGTGTGTGTTGGTCTACAGTTGTGAAAGAGGGAGGTGCAAAGATAGAGTACAGTGACAGCTGGAGTAGCAATTGGATCTTTCTTTCCTGTCCTTGGTCCCAACCCGGCTGCACTTCAATAAGTCTCTCAAGGCCAGCAGGTGTGTGTGTGTGTGTGTGTGTGTGTGTGTGTGTGTGTGTGTGTGTGTGTGTGTGTGTGTGTGTGTGTGTGTGTGTCTGTGGGTGTGTGTGTGTGTGTGTGTGTGGGTGCGTGCATGCAAAAATGCGTGCATGCAAGCGTGCGTGTGAGTGTGTGTCAGCGCGTGTGTGTGTGCATGCGTGTGTGTTCCTGTATGTGGACACGGTGAGATTGGATAAGACAGTTTGCTACGATAGAACACACACAAAAAAAGCATCCTGTGATGTGTCCCACCATATGGAAGATCACAGCCACGGCTTAATTTAATAGTCTTCACTGTTGCCACGGATACAGCTGTCAGCTATACCGTGTAGACAAAGGGTTTCCTGTGAGTGACAGCAGGGGTAGAGAGATGTTGTGGGAAAGAGTGATCTTGTGGTGAGTCGGTGCTTGTGTTGTGTGGCAGAGCTGAAAGACTAGACTTGGACTGGGACTGGGACGTGGACTACCTGGACTAGGACTCAGACTCCGAAGACTGGGCTTGGATTCAGACCAGACAGAACAACCCCATGTTAACTGTTGTGTAGAACTAGCTCCCTATCTAAAGCCCAGGGACATCTCATGAGACGGAGACATCAAGCCTGACTGAGGCAGACTTTGTCCTTTAGTTATTATACACCGGCGCAGGGAGAGAGAGACTAATGCTCACTTATCAATTCCAGCTGACATGTTTTGCCATTAGCCCTTCAAGTGGCCCACAAATTGCAGCTATTTGAGAGTGCCACGCTGAGACATTTCATTTAACACGGCAGTGGTAAATAATGAGCCAGGCAGTGTAATGTTGCTGAGGTAAATGAATGAATGAATGAATGAATGAATGAATGAATGAATGAATGAATGAATGAATGAATGAATGAATGAATGAATGAATGAATGAATGAATGATAGTTTATTTCAGTCTTGGTAACAAAACGAGGTATTATCCTAAGTAATAAATCAAATCTTCAGTGACTGAAAAGGTGTAGGCTGAAATGATGAACCAGGCAGTGTAATGTCCTGTAACTGAGGTAAATGATGAACCAGGAGGTTAGATACTGTGGAGGGGCGAGCGGGCCGAGCGAGTCGGAATCAACAGCTAAGCTCAGGGATGTGGCAGCGTGGCGACCCTACCTGCCCGCCCCCCTGGCGTGACATGCATCCAACCCATCATTGCAGTCACCAGGGTCTGCCTGCTTGCATTCTCCACACACACACACACACACACACACACACACACACACACACACACACACACACACACAGACACACACACACACACACACACAGACACACAAACACACACACACACAGATAAACACATAGACACACACGCACACAACCACACAACTCGCCCCAATATGGATGCCGGCTTTCTACTTTTGACGTCAGAAGCAACCGAACCAGTTAGCTTAATGCTAGCTGCTCCAGCTACATCCATACAGGCCCCAGCTGCAGCTACTGTACATCCATACATTCAGACAGGCAGGCCAGCTGAAGCAGCAGGAGCAGAGGGAATTAGCACTGACAGGACAACGAGCCAGTGAGCTGGAAAGGAGGAGGAGGGGCATGACGGCCGTGGTGATGATGGGAGGCTCAGGCATGTTAGCTAGTAACAACAAAGGGTTAATGGCTGGGCTATACGTCAAAGGGTGCCATGTTGAATTATACTTTTCTGGAGCCCGGGCACTGGCTGTACAATAATGGTGTTGGGGAAAGATGAGAGGAGAAGAAAAAAGAGGAGAGGAGAGGAGAGGAGAGGAGAGGAGAGGAGAGGAGAGGAGAGGAGAGGAGAGGAGAGGAGAGGAGAGGAGAGGAGAGGAGAGGAGAGGAGAGGAGAGGAGAGGAGAGGAGAGGAGAGGAGAGGAGAGGAGAGGAGAGGAGGCCATGTCCACTCATGTTTATTATGACATGCTGCAACCAGAACGACTCCCGCCCACCCATCAAGTCCGACTCACAGCTGATCCAACCTAGGGAAGGAGACACATGACTCCGTATAAAAGGGCTAAAGAAAAAGTGCATTAGTCTTCAATTAATATTTATAGCTACAGGTCAATTGAAAGGCTATTCGTGTTGTAAAATAAGATGCTTTTCACAACGTATAACCTTCAAATCCTCTTAGAATATTTCAAACAAGGTTTTTGAATAAACTGTAGTCTATTATCCATCCTGCATCCCTATATCAGTAATGACCGGGACTTTAGATTCATATACTCTCTTTTTTCTCTCTCTCTCTCTCCCTCCATCCATCGCTCACTTCCTAGAGCGATCTCTTCTGATCCCCACACCTCCCCACTCCCCTTCCCTTCTCAGAGAATATGTTAAGTTCATCCTCCATTGAATTCTGTGTGTGTGTGTGTGTGTGTGTGTGTGTGTGTGTATGTGTGTCTGTGTGTGTGTGTGTGTGCGTGGCGGATACTGGTGGCATGCATGTTTGATGACAACAACAACAACTACAGCAACAACAACAACAGACGATAAGCAGGTTTCCAGTTTGGCTCCTGCTGGGTAAATCGTACACAGGTTTGGGGGATTATAAACCTCCTACAATCCCCATGCATTCTATCTACAGAGAGGAGGATTAAATATATTTTGGTCATGCTTGTAGGCCCCGCTCCACATAAAAACCCCATAGAGCTCTCTAGTGTTAGCCAGCCAGTGGACCATAACTAAAACTGAAAAGGTAAGAGAAA
Organism: Borostomias antarcticus; assembly: GCF_949987555.1. Lineage (NCBI taxonomy): Eukaryota > Metazoa > Chordata > Actinopteri > Stomiiformes > Stomiidae > Borostomias > Borostomias antarcticus. Next base: position 4,254,719 of record NC_140254.1, read on the forward strand.
TATTAGACCATTTCACTATATTACATCAACCGTTTTGTGATGTGGCATCAACAAAGATAACATGAAATCAGCGAAGCGCAACCAAGCGGAGATTATGAGCCTCCCCTCAGACGAAGGGAGTGAATGATCAGCCAGCGTGTCCTATACCGCGCCAACCTGATGAGCCAGGGTTGGCAGGGGCGGGCGGCTGGGTGGCTTGTGGGTAATGGTGCATTATGGGAAGGCGGGAAGGAGGGGAAGGAGAGGTGAGAGGATGATTTGGGGAGTGTTCCTTTGGGGACCCGCGCTCCACTGGCTGCTATAACTATGATGAATCGACCTGCTGCTGTAACTCACTTGACTCCCGACTCTGCAAAGCACACGCTGCCCGTGGAAAAAAAAACAGAGGAAATCTCTGCTTTCCACCCAAAGTTGGTCTTTTTCATTTAAATCTCCCTCATTGCCGTTTTGAAGGATCTATCTCATATTGCCTGGCTAATGGGAACACCTGTAGGGGAATAGTGGGCGGACAATGAACGCAATGACCGGGATGGATTGATGCTGCGCTTTAACAAGTCCATAATATCCTTCTGTTTCCTATCCTTCCGCTGGCTCGAAGCCAGGCGACCATTTCTAGGGCATGGCCCACTTTCAATCATACAGCAGTCAGAATCAGGGACACCACATCAAGGATGTCATCAGGTGTCGGCTTCCTCTGGCATCTATAGGAGGAAGTGGAGGAGGTGTGTGTGGATGTGGAGGCGAAGTGTTCAGTGGCTCCATAAATGGTCTTGACTGTGCGAGTGCGAGTGTGTGTGCGTGTGTGTGTGTGTGTGTGTGTGTGTGTGTGTGTGTGCGTGCGTGCGTGCGTGCGTGCGTGCGTGTGTGTGTGTGTGTGTGTGTGTGTGCGTGCGTGCGTGCGTGCGTGTGTGTGTGTGTGTGTGTGTGTGTGTGTTTGTGCCTGTGATAAGGATGTGTGGATGGATGACGAGCTCCCACACTTAGGTGGTGCATAGAAGGTGTGAGTTTCTCATGCTGAAGAAGCAGAGTGCTACTGCTACTGTACTTGCTGCTCATTTCCTGTCTTTCAATACCACTGGCTGACTGACTGGTTGACTGGTTGACTGGCTGGCTGGCTGACTGGTTGACTGGCTGGCTGGCTGACTGGTTGACTGGCTGGCCAAGGAGTATCGATCGGCTGCTTCATAATTAAATGTGCAAACACATCTTCACGTTTTTCTTAAATTAATTAATTGGCCTACCATGTAGGCAGCTTAACTATTTGTGCACTCTACTGTGAAGTCATTTCTCTCTTATGAAGTATTTAGCCCATGTTTACTGCTCTGTATACTTAGCCAATAGACAAACATTTTCCAGGAGCATGCTCGATCGTCTTGTTGAGAGAGGTTAGGGAAGAATTTTTTCACCTCATTTTTCTGGTCCCCAGGTGAAACTGTTTTTTTTGCTTCCCTCTGTAATATGTAGGGGTGGGACCTATGCCCATCCCCCATTGCTCTCTGTAAAGCACATTGTGTTGCCTCTGTGTATGAAATGCACTATACAAATAAAGTTTGATTTGATTTGAGTCTTCTCTCTGCATATAGATGACACAGAAGGCCAGCATGCTGCTCCTGCAGTCACCACTCATTATCATGATAAGGATGCTTTAGTTGTCGTGTTAATTAGACAAGGAGTTGGTAGGCTTAGTCGCTGCTTGATTCTAATTGGTGTCTGGAGCCAGTCCGTGTCAGACGCACAAAACAGGAAATTGGCAGAGATGGTCACTGGATGTTAATCTTCTAGCTGACCCCTTCATTTAGACAACACGTTCCAAGCAAAACATATCTAACAAAGCTATAATTAGGAACTCAATCTGAGCCAAGACAACTAACCACCCACAGCTGTGAAGAACACACACTTCAGAGGCACACTATTTTGAAATTCAGGTCACATCATGTGTGGGTGAAATAGGACACATTAACACTTTAAACACCCCCGCCCCCCCCCCCCCACCCCTGCATACACACTGTGAGAGGCCTGACACTGATCCAGATAGGCAGTAACGAAGCCAACTCCTGCTGCAGCAGCTAATAAAGATTTTAAAAACCTCTGCTACGTTACATGCACTTTGACCCAATCCACACCTGCGACCTAAAGTATCACCTGCAACCTCAACTATCCAATGATTGGATCTCATGAGACCTGATAAGGCCAGTATGTATCCCACCCACAGCATCATCTCCAATGGTGGATAGGGTTGTATATATCTGTGTAGCACTGTAGCAGCCAATCACACTCACCAATGGTTTAGATGGTATTTTAGGCATTACAAAATATATTCCCAAGAAAATGTCACCAAGTTCATGAAAATCACCAATGTTAAATGTACTGAAGGCTGATTCAGGGACAGTGATATGATCTTTATTTTTCCTACATTTTGTTTTAAATCTCCTCTTTTACATTTCATTTTATATGACCTTTTATGTGTTTCTTGCACTTTGTCTTTCTGCTTTTAATGTGTCATGTAAAGCACTTTGAATTGCCTTGTTGCTAAAATGTGCTATACAAATAAATTTGCCTTGCCTTGCCTATCTTGTCAATAAAGACATCGGGCACCTAACTGAATACAGCTGGAGCTGATTGGACGATCAGAGTAGAGAGGTTGCCTTTCCTGCCATAGGAGGCGTGGTCAAGGTCATCATCCATAAAGAGAGACAGAATTAATCTCATCCTCTAACCATCCATCGAACTCATATCCTCTTCCTACTGGCCAGGACGCATCTTTCTCATCCGGACACAGCCCCGGCATCCAATTAGCTAATTCGGCCGGGCGTGACTAGACAGCCAGATTTAGAGAGAAGGTGATACAATATAGTGGTGTCACCGGGTGGTTTATGACCACGCTAGGGACCTGGGTTTAACCTCTCGCTCGTCAGAGACTCCGAGACAGAGAGTCGTCCTCGCCTTCGCACTCGGCCGCCAGGGATGTTATTTATTGAAGGAGAAAGCCTGTCGCTTTTGACCCTGGAAACAGAAAGCTCACTTCCGAACGTCAGCGATGTTTTGACTTTATTGACTTCCTCAGGGCCTTGTTAAGCTGAGGCTGACTGCTGATGGTTTGCTCCTGCCATGGAGGGCAGAGCCGCCCCCAGCTCAGAGCATCCATGAATAATGTAGAAAGATAGTGTTAAATGTGTTGGTGTCGGTTTCTAGGTTGTTTACTAGCACGCGGAGAGCGTGTGGGTATGACAGTGTGTGTGTTTGTGTGTGTGTGTGTGTGTGTGTAAATACATTACACACAACATCAACATCACAAATATGACCTATTTCCCCTCAGTTCATAACTCTCTCTCCACCTCTCTTTTCTTCCTCTCTTCCTTCTCTCTTTCTCCCCCTCTCTGTCCGGTCCAATTTGTCCTGCTGCACGGTCCTGACTGCCAGAGGTGAAGCTCTGCTTGTGTCAGCTCCTCGGCTATTTATATACTTTCACACACACAGCCTACGCTTCTGACCAACTAACAAGCTGCTACAGTATAGCCGTGTGTGTGTGTATGTGTGTGTGTGTGTGTGTGTGTGTGTGTGTGTTTGTCTGGCACTGAAGTTCAAATGCTTGATACTGCACATTAGTCTCTCTTCTCCCACTCTTTCTCCCCTAAAGCCAGCTGAGATGATTCATTTGTTAAAACTATCATAACAGAACCTCTGTGTGTGTGTGTGTGTGTGTGTGCGTGCGTGTGTGTGTGTCTCTAGAGTTGTGTGTGTAGGGCTCAGGTCCAAGATCAAACACGCTGCCAGGGACACCCAGTGGTGAGGGCAGACTGAGAGAAGGGGCATGAGAGCAGTTGGTAAGGCAGTTTATAGAGAGTGATTAACACAATCCCCCCCGGCACGTTCCAGCAGAGCCCATAAGCCTCCACAGGGAACGTGAGCAGATATGCCCAAGGAACCTTTAGGAGAGGGACGTAATTTGGTTACCGGTTCTCCACTAGACCCCATGGACAGTAGAATACTAACTGCTGGTCTACATTAGGCAAACTAGCCTACTGGAGTGCACTCGTCAGCACGGTGCTTGGCGGTGTGCTTGTTCATTTCATCTTCATACGTCTTTCATTTGCAATTGCACCTGTGTGTAATTACCCAGCTGTCTTTTCAGGGTCCAAGGGATCTGACGACGGCGGGGGAGATGGCGAGGTGTACATTGGCTCCGACCGGCCTCGTGTCGCCGGGAGAAAGGAGGCCGGCGAGGCGAGGCGGACCGAAG
>NC_140254.1:4268958-4598958 GCF_949987555.1 Borostomias antarcticus
CAGGTCTTTGGTGTTGCAGAGCTCACCAGCGTGTTTTTTTTTATTTTTAAGAATGTACCAAACTGTTGATTTGGACACACCTAATATGTTTGCTATCTTGTTGATGGGTTTGTTTAGATTTTTCTGCCCAATGATGGCTTGCTTCACTGATAGTGACAGCAGAGAGATAGCAGATATTATCTGCTCCTTGTAAATGAAATAATAAAGGAATAACACACACTTGGCCATGGAACAGCTGAGGAGCCAATTGCCCAATTACTTTTGTCTCTTAAAAAGGGGGGGGGGGCATGTATAACATGGTTTGCAATTCCTACACCATTCACCTGATTTGGATGTAAATATCCTCACATTAAAGCTGAAAGTCTGCACTTAAAGCTCATCTTGTTCGTTTAATTTCAAATCCACTGTGGTTTTGGACAGAGCTAAAATGATGAAATTTGTGTCAATGTCCAATATTTATGGACCTAGCTGTATTTATTAATGTATTCTCTGCAGTTAGAGGCACAATGCCGGAACATTCCATCATATAAAACCACACATCAAAGACTCCCTGTGCCCTCTACAGTACAGAGCTGGGCAGGCACAGGCCAACAGTTGGTAGTACGATTGAAATGAACACTGTATAATAACACAGTCTGCATTATTATAACAGGAAATTAAGTTCTTCTTCCTGAGAAAAGCCAGTGTGAGGAAACAAGGGAACGCTGCCATGGATCCTGTCATTGCTCCAATGAGTCAGTGGGAGGCTGTACTGTACTACAGGATCTGCATGGAAGAATCTCTCGTTCTGGTATTTTGCCTTCGCCAGTTCCAATGGCATTTCCCTGTGTCGTCTTTACAGTCTCACAATCAAAACATGTGAACAACACAAATGTCTCTACTACTGTTCTATTATAACATTTTGAAAAAGCAGACCATTATTTTTTTGTAAAATGAGGGCACATATCATTTTTGGCACATATCATTTTGGGTGAGGCTGGCTAGGTGACGTTTGCATTTTAAGGCCAGATATCACATCTGTGATGAAGATTTGTAATGCCCTATCTGGCCCTGTCCTCTTTTTTTGTTTTGTTTTTGTCTTTCATAGCCCGTCCTGAGCAGAACATGGAGAGTGCTTTTCCAGCAGCACTTTGGCGTTTACCGACAACAGCTGGAGGGGGGGGGGGGGTTGGTTGGAGCAGGGGGTAGGGGCCAGGGACGTACCGATGCAATAGGGGGCGCCAGCCCAGCCAAGCTGATCCAATTTAAATATGCAAATGTTATCACAGGATGCAGGATGAAAACCACAGAGACAATGAGGGAGAAGAGAGAGATGAACCGCACACAATGGGATTAAATGTTCACGATTGTTTTTTTTGCGCCGTCATGAAATTAATTAAGGCATTTAGAAGGTGAATATGTGAACAGAGCCTTTTAACAGAGCTCTAGAAAGGGAAGAGGTTCACAGATTATACTCATAAACACAACACAGTCACAATCAAGGGGGTGATTATTTAATGTCTATTAGCTAAGACAAAAGTGACAGGATCAATGACTTGAACAGTCAAAACAAAGCAAAGAGCTTGGCCGTATCACGACAACAGATTGGCCGTATCATGACAACAGATTTATACATTCAGGAATAACTTGGCCTGTAAAGATGTTACATTTGTAGCCTTTTATAATGGTGTTCAAAGCTAGTATCCTCTCCTCAGACATTCTCAGTTTCCTTAGAAGTCAAGCAGTGCAATGAAATGGCTCTAGATCCCATTAAAAACACCAGTGGTGTTCAAATTCAAATCAAATCTGAGGTACAGTAGGCCTAATACAGGCAAAAACCGTTAAGCTGGGAATAGGTTGTTTTGACCCTCTTCCCCAATCAGGAACAAAGAGACTCAATACTAATCCAAGCAGCTCATATCCGTCAAGGCAAATCATCCCTGAAATGAGTTCATTCAGGCAGAAACCCAAGACCAGAGCCAGCCCTCTCAGCCCTCATCCAATGGTTCCCATTGTCATCCGCTTCACCGGTTTCAAGCCTGTAACGAGTTTGGGGAACAAAAGCCACCAAGGGAGGTCGCTTCTAACCCCCCCAAAGAGCCCCACTTCACGCTAGCTACTGGCGCACCCCAGACGAGGATTTCAACGGGCTACCGTCCCCAACATAAGGGCAACCTCTGGGGAATAACATAAAGAAAACACCACAAGCACTGTCTGCCGGATCCCCATTCTTTGTTTGCTTGTCTGCCCTGCCAACATGCCCAACGACTCCTCGGTGATGCTAACCACCATGTTTTCTCATTTGCTGAGATAAAATCACTGATAACGATTTTGGGGGGACTTTGTCAAGTCGTAACATAATTATCCACCATGTGCCAGAGGCGCTCAAACAAAATGTTCTTGCGGAGACGTGATGGATATGTAAATGGTGGTGGAGGTCAGGTATTGACCGTGGCAGGGCCCCCCCCTCCCAGCCCCCCCCCACCCCTCTTTCCCCGAGAGCGAGACAGAGAGTAAGCCTAACCCTGTGTGTTCGTCCGCGTCCTTAAACAAGCGGCGCCTAAACCCTGCGTGACTCTCAGCCAGTGTGCTCAATTGATTCCGTCTGTAATGACCTTGTCTACATGATACAGTGAGCTAGCATGAATATCTGTCTGTCTCTCCTGGGGGGGAGGGGACAGGTGTCTGGACTGATGGCCGGGCCCAGGGAGCCGCCGAGCAGGCAGGGAGGGTGTGTGTTTGTATATGTGTGTGTGTGTGTGTGTGTGTGTGTGTGTGTGTGTGTGTTTTGTTCAGCCTCCCTGGCGAAGAACTCTGGCTGTGCTGTCAGAGTGGGATGTGATGTGGCTGGACCTCAACATCTGCTCCGGCAAAGCCTTGTGATTTGAGAAGCACATTTCCCGCAGCAGGTGGATTATCCTACGCCTCCATCATGTGTGTGTGTGTGTGTGTGTCAGGTCAGGGAATAGCCAGCTCGCTGAGTCCTTGACTGTTTGCGTATAGTCTCCAGAGATGTGTCTGCGGATGCTACAGGCTGTGTCCAGTAGACAAGGTGAAGCGCTCAGGTAGACCTAATCCCCATCATGTTGACTGATCTGTTATGAGGGGCAGATCGCCAGGCTGCCCGCCCGCCACCGCGTCATCGTACAGACACCGTCTGTCGGCAGGCGTTGACCCCGCTGTCGTCACCGGTGAAGCCGCAGCGCCGAGGGGCTTGCGTGACACAGCGAGGAACATTCCTTCTCAACGATGCACTGTAAATGTTGCCACAGTGACATCAGCACAAGGAGATGGTGCCCTTCACATTGAATGGAAGCACAGACACACACACACACACACACACACACACACACACACTGCTGTCCTCTCTGATTCATTGAAGTCTAGATCTTCCCACCTACTGTACAGAATATTAGTATGTCCTTCACTTTCAGGTCAAAGTTTAGTGATTATATCGTCCTCTCTCTCCGTTTGCCAGTGCAGCGTTAGAGATTAATAATGTTACATCCTGCAGCACAACAGTTTGAATCACAGGCCAAATCAAATTAAAGTGAATCTACATTTGCATGCCAATGGAGAAGCAGAAAAAACAGTCAATCAAAACCCAAGTACGTCCAGGCCAGTGAGATTGTACACAAATGTACCGCCACACATTTCCTTATCTCATCTTTCCACATGCCGCCATTGACTGATTCATTTTTAATTGCACAAACAGACCGATCAAATTGGCCCAGCTGAACCCAGCCTGTCATCACGCCCGATGACCTCCCCCAGCCAACGCCATAGCCTAGACCCCGGCCTAATTCAATTCATTCCAAGCAAATTAATACCATTAGCAGGATGTTTTGCAACTCGACACATCGCGCTGGCATCCGCTCTTCTGATCCCCAATGGAATTTGGAGAAGATGCTGACTCAAGCATATCAGCAGGCCCTGCTCCCTTGGCCCTCGGAGCAGCAGAGCCTGCCCATTGATTTCTGATAGCGTTTCATTTGACAGGGACGGGGGCGAGAGGGGGGGGGCGCAATCGACAAGAAACCATAAAGCTTTTCTTTACTTTAGTGTCACGATCCAGGAAGTTGATAAGCGAAGACTTGCCCCTGGGTCACTCATCTATGGGGAAGCATGCCGAGAAAATGTACATTACCATGTTTTCTCACCGACAAGACATCAGGACCTTACTGTTCTGTTACAATGGGGCAGGTGTGTTCTAGAGTACTTGCTGTTCACAAAATTAATTAATGAGCAGATAAAGTATTATGTACAAAATCCTCACTCGAAAATAAAGAGTTAACGCATACAGTAGTGTCTCCTAGCAACAACTATCTTGCTCACGCACATTCCTATATGCCAAGGTGGGTTTCTGGGAGAGAGAAGCTTCCCGTGTGATTCTGACAGCTTCCCCTTCCTCAGAGTGACAGTTTGAGAATTTTTCCCCAGCATTACATGTCTACTGAGCCTAGAAACTGCTGAAGGACTGGAGACGCTGTTAGAGGAAATGAGGCTATTTTAAAGAAACGAGATGCTTGCAAATAATATTTAGTGCATATTCCATGCAGTTTCCAAGTTTTTTTTATAAAAGCCATACTAAAAACAGAAACTGCAATCCCATGGGCCAAACAGAATGAGCTGAAGAAATATGATATTAACAACAGTGAGATTTAAAGGAAATGAACTGAAAGTATTGTCATAAATATATTCTGGATGAGGGAACATTTATAAAAGAGAATATTCTTGAGCTGACACAGGATCAAGCTTATTTTTGAGGGCACAGAGACCCAGAGTCTTAAGACTAGAGAAACCCCAGCGACAGAAGTAAGAAAAAAAAAAAAAAAATCCTTTAATAACAGTTGGAGGATATTAACCATAACGAGGGCGGAGAGGGAGAGCAGCCGAGCAGGCTTGTTTCATCTTCCTCACTCTTCCCCACATCCCCTCGCTCCCGTCCCCCCCCCCCCTCCCCACAGCACGCAGCGGCCCCCCCGCTGTACCCCCCCGCGACCCCCGGAATCCTCCCCACTCTCTACCAATGAGAGCGCAAAAGCGGCATTCCTTCCCAGAGACAAGAACATCCAGGTCTGGCACATTCCTCCCACTGCTTGTCACGCCGCTCAACACCAATCACATGCTTAGCCCGGGCTGATTCCGCATCACAGACTTACGATGTGGCAAAGCGCAGAATATGTAGGGCTTCATGGTTACTACCCCTGGGGCACCCCCACGACCGCCTGCCTGCTGAAGCCATGCGCACAGACACCATGACATTTTACATTTCGCCTTAGATTTGGTTTGATTGTTGTTGTCTTTCCTGGTCTGCACTGGGGGGGTATTCCAGAAAGTGGGTTCAGTCTAACCTTGAAGTCTGAGTTGATTACGATTGGAAATTCTGAAGTCGGTTGGATAGTTTCTGAAGAGGGTGTAATGCCTATTTGCTAACACAAGCTGGAAATCAGATGGATTAAATGACATCTGCATGTTGCAATATGTCCGCTGGCAACAGAGATGAGTTTTATTGCATGTATAGCTCAATTCAGTTTAATCATTCCTAAAATTGATATGCGAAGGGAAAGTGGACAAGCTGTTCATCATAGAAATTATGAGGGCTTTAGGTTATAAATACCTTTTCAGGTCACGTCAGTAGATGTTTAAAAGCCATAACAGTAATAGTTAATAGTAAGACAAACCACACACACACTCACACACATCCAGCTGCTCTCCCTGCAGCATGCTAGCCCACATCATTAAGGTGGACTTTGAGCAGATGGGCCAGCGCATAGTATCATGGATGTGTTTTCATATGGTTCTTCACACCCACTGGCTCCGACAGCAGCAAACTAGAACCAGGTCGAGGACAAGATAAGATAAGATAAGATGAACTTTAATAATCCTGGGAAAGGTGAGAGTCTCCTCTCTACCACACCTGTGATATGAGAAGTCAAGTCTCATCAATACTGCAGGCTCATACTTCCCATTCCTCACTCTCCTCTCCTCCCTGGGTCGGCCACTCCATCTCTTTGATCTGTGGAACGTGGAAGGCTCCATGCAATGTTGAAAGTCAAAGACAAAAGGAAACGGCGGTCTCGAGCTAGCGGCCCTGCCTGCCTGGCGACAGAAGGAATTACCACTCCATCTCCACAACGGGAGCCTGGGAGGTGGAAGTGTTCCGCTAGTCGGGAGAACACACCCGGGTTCAAGGGAGCCGTTTGTTTCAGCACTGCGCACACTCAGGTAATTGATGTCCACAGTCGGCCTGCCTGTTGGCTCGGAAATGTCACGCTCCTAACTGGAGCGCCTCGCCGCGACAATCAGACCTGTCTGTTGAGCCAGACCGGCAGACAATGGGACCAGAACTGAACAGAACCAGAGAGGAGAGGAAAACAGAAATATAAAGTAGAGGAGGTACAGATTGATGTTAAAGACCTGAAAGCGGACAGAAATTGAATCTCTGAGCTCGCCCACTGCTGTCACAACGGCCGTCATGTTCTACTATAGAATGCACAGTCTATTCTATATGTGTTTGCGACTGAATATATCCATTATTCAAGTTCTGCAGCATGCAGTGATATTCCTAGAATGTGGGTCAGCCCACCCCTGTTTCTCACAGCCTGCCATCATAGACAGCTGTGACAGGAGGGAAGGGGGACCACAGTGGCGGGGGCACACCGGGTACAGGGGAGGGCAGATTTCTGACCCTCGCATGGGGGCAAGATATTTGGAGCATCGCGGCATACCACACCTGGCTGCAAAGAGCAAAATAAGTTTTCTTCTCCATTGTATTAAACTTTTATTTAAACAGGTAAAGAACTAATTTCCAACCAAGCTAAAGTGCGGAGCATAGGGCAAGAGGTTTTTGGTTTATTTATTGGTTAATTGGTTTGTTTATTTGTTAGCAGAATTATGCAAAAAATTACCAGACCACTATTCATGAAACTCGGTGGAGGGGTGTAGCATAGGCCAACTTAGAACACATTCAATTTTGGAGCGGATCCAACCCAAGGAGGGAGAAAGCCCAAACACAGCTGCATATTCACCTCAGGAGTGAAAAATTCCCCTCATTCATTGTCAATAGGGGGGGTCATGAAACTGCCACATCTCGACATGGGAAGGTTACAGAGATACAGGGTTTGGACTGGCATAAAACTCTCGGCCTAATGAATGCAGATATAGTAAACATATCCTGCTCGCACGCAATGCATTCATGGGCTGAGATCTGTGCTCTCCGGACTTCCCTTTCTAGTTGAGATTTTAAATCTCTTTTTCAAGAGAGACCTGGCCAAGAGGGCAGCATGAAAACATACATTTAGGTTTCATACAAACTAACACACACATATCAAACATTTAAAGAGCAATTCTTCAGATTGAGAGACCTGAGGATCCTCGGCGCCTCTTGCACATCAAAGGTTAGCGTTGACAGTTCCCTGCAAAGGTACGCATTAACATGCAATACTGATTAACTAATGCGTGACGTGAGTGCGAGCCAAGTGAGCAGTTTTGACACTGAGGAGACAGTTCAGTCTGAGAGAGGAGCACACAGTAGTAGCCTTCACCTCAGACAAACTCACATACTGTATGCACGGAGTACTACTAACGTTACTAGGACTAGGCGATACAAAAAAGCTCTCTATTGAGTGGACATTTTTCTTCACAGCACATTGACACAACTCTTTTTCTTTTTTCAGTTTTCTTTTCAAAGAACCACTGGGGTGCTGACGCTTCTCCATCTTGAATTTTCTCTTGACACTAGTTTTAGTTTGGCGCCTTGGCACTGCTGGTTTGTGCCATTGTGCACTTGTCTGTGATTGGCGGGGAGGGGGCACTTGCACCCAAATCACGATTATTTTTCATGTTATACATAATATTTATCAACAGTTAATTTTGTACCTGTTTGTAAATCTTATTAAATATAGACAATATAAAAAAATTAAAAAAAAATCTTAAAGGTGTTTTTGTGTGTTGGCTGTAAGCTGACACACCATGAAGAGGGAATGCCGAGTTATGCCTTTTTCCGTCATTCCATTGGGTTAGTGACCTGCAGTTCTATGTTGCTACCACAAGAGGCAGTGGTCCCATAACATCAAAACAAAAAGACTCCACAGATTTTCCAGGTCAGTGGTGGCTGAGTGGATAGTGTGCTGCCTATCACTGTAAAGGTTGTGAGTTCAATCCTTGGTGTGGACATACTAAGGTATATTATTACATGATATATTTTGTCACTGGATGTTATAGAAGTTATGTAACGAGCGTGGGTCATATTTGTTTATTATAGACCCTTTTACAGCCTAGTCAGCACAAGTATGCGCGTGCATTCTTGAAACAGTAGCAGAGGAAGACAGACGAAATCGCCATTATTAAGCGTACGGACTGGACTGAGAACATCATCAGAAATGCCCGTGTTTGCGGTGACCATTTTATATCAGGTAAGTTATTTTGACGACCTGGTTTCACTGGAAAGTCTGGTTGAAATGTAGCCCTTCTCAGTCCCGTTGTCGCATTCTGCTTGCTCATGCTAGACAACAGTCCTTTGCTGGTCCATTTACTTTGCCGTCAAAATAAATCGGTGTCGGCCTAGTTAGGAGAGGCGCTCATATTTACAAGTGTCAGATAAACATGAAACTTCACTTAGATGGTCACAACCACAACATGTCCTGATGTCCACAACATGCAAAATAACAACTTATGGCTACTTTTAATGTGTACGTCTGTATGTTTAATAAAGCTTTAAAGAAAAGTTTCAATCAAGACCTGAGTATTACCTATTCTCTTGAGTACTATGTTTACAATTGTTCATTCATGATATTATTACAATTGGCCTTTCAAGTCTGCCTACACTTAGGTTACTTAGCTAAGAACCATTTTCATTACAATTTACTTCTAAGGGCAAATCCTTTACTTTCATATCTTCATATCAATATAATATCAGGATCCTAGTAGATGTCTAAATAAACCACTGTGTCTTGGGTCTACTTATTCACCACCTAAAAGGAAGTGCAAAACAGCAAGTCATGACCTTTTATCCAGAAACAAAAGTTGAACCCATTGCATCAAAATAGCTAACATTACAGGAATCATCAGTGTAACTGCTTTAGCCACTGACCGCTACCATTAATGTTATGGAAGCTGCTGCTAGTTGTGAGCCCATGAGCTAACTGGCTATCCCGCTCTCATTGTGCTGGATTAGCTTTGGAAGCATTGAACTGATGTGTCCAGGTGACAAGACCCATCTTTATTTATCAGACATTACCGTCCTACCAGTCCCACACAGAAACAAGCCAGCCAACACACATAAGCCAGGCTGGACCTGGCCTGGTTTTTTGGGGGGGGGCCCAGGGTGCTCACCCGATCTAGTCTATGGTTAATCCGGGCTTGGCACGGACACACACACACACACACACACACACACACACACACACACATACAGCCTGCAAGAACTCAGATCAAGACGAAAGCAGGCTTATGCGAGAAGCTGAGAGTGAGACATGTGACTAGGGGGTAATGCTGTCCAGTCACCTCCCGACAGACGTGCTGATCTCCCTCCCTCACACACACGCACACGCACACGCACACGCACACGCACACACACGCACACGCACACACACACACACACACACACACACACACACACACACACACACACACACACAGGTGGTGAGGTCAGGTCTTTCTGATTGAGCTGATGGTATCTACATTTCTTCCTTCTCCTTCTCTGCCACCTGCAGAAGTTCTCGGCTTCTTCTATTGTCAGATGTGAAAGAGGAGGACGGGAGGACAAATATGGAGGCTTTGTGGAGAAATTTGTTGGATGATGTGAGGAGAATCTCCTGCAGCCCAACATGGGGAAGACCGAGTTGGTGGTTGACTTCAGGAGCAAGAAGGCTCCGCCGACCCCAATTTCCACCCAGGGGGTTGATGTTCATGTGGTCCAGTCATACAGGTACATAGGTGTGCTCCTGGACAACAGGCTGGAATGGACAGGAAACACCAAGACCATCTACAAGAACGGACAGAGTCCTGAGGAGGCTTCCCAGATAGCAAGCAGATGTGTAATGATTCTGGGCCATATATGGGCCGGAACTAAGCCACAAGGGCCAGATCTGGCCTGTATATGGCCCGCTTGCTATCTGGGTTAGGTCTTTTGAGGTGTAGAACAATGCTCACCAGTCTGTGGTAGCGAGTGTCATTTTCTTTGTGGTCATGTGTTGGGGCAGCAGTATCAAAACAGTGGACGCTAACAGGATGGACAAGCTGATCAGGGGGCGGGCTCTGTACTAAGGCTCAGTCTGGACTCAGGGTTAGTGACTCTAGTGGCAGAGAGAAGACTGCTGGCCAAATTGAGGGCCATCATGGACATGGTCTCCCACCCTCTTCACAACACTCTGGTCAGGCAGAGAAGCACCTTCAGCAGCAGACTGATTCTGCCACGGTGCTCTACGGAGCGCTTCTCTAGGTCCTTACAATCAGCCGCCATCAGACTTTTCAACACTGGCTGGAAACCATGGACCTGAGCCAGCTCTTAGGTAGCTAGGACAGCCTGCTGTTGCCAATCGTTTTCTCATCTTCTTGTCAGGTCATTTGGTATTAGTTATTAGTTATTTAATACGGTATTGTTAGACATAATTGGGAATAGCTGGCAGCTACTGCTAGGTATCATTGTGAATTGTTGGCAACTTACTGTTTCACTTACTGTTTCGTGCCTCGCCTTTTACTTTTACGGATTTTAGATTCCTTCTACATTTTTGTGTATATAGATTTTTATTTTATTTTTGTGCACTTTCTGTACACCCGTAGACTGTATACTGTGCCTTTTTGTGCTTTATTGTACTGTCTCTTTTGTACATTTCTGTGCCCACTGTGCCTTTGTGTTATCCCCCCATCCTCCCCAACCACCGCTCTCTCTCTCTCTCTCTCTCTCTCTCTCTCCTTCTCCCTCTCTCCCCCGCACCTCTCTCTCTCTCTGTCTCGCTGTAAGGGCAGACTACAGATGAGGAATCTCAGCTGTGCTCGTTTCTGTGCAGGGCATCACTCATGCACTAAGTCCATTCATAGCGCAAACTGGAATTCAGAAAGGGGGATTTATTACTACGAAATGGACACTGACCACTGACCACACAATTCTATCTCAACCATCTGATTTGAAACAATGCGATTACATCATAGATGGACATGAATGGCCTGCAAAGGACCATGGGAGTATGGTGGCATGAATAATTGAGTTTGCACTGTCTCCTCTTTCAGCACCATGGGTCCTATGGGACATGAACCGTTTCCCACAATTCCCAGTGGAGTGATGTCACAGGTGCAAACAGAGAAATCATTACACTCTGAAGGTTGGGGTTAGCCCTCCTGCTCGCTAATGCAGCTGTTAATGTAACCTATCAAAAAGCACTCTGGGGCTCTAAATGTGATGTAAATCAAATTAGCACCAGACCCCCACCTCTGACCAAGAGGACGACATTTTACATTTCAACTGATCAGGCAGCACTATCTTGACACATAGTAATTACCACAATTTGTCTTTTGCGCTCTGTGTGCCATTAGACTGAACACAATCAATTTCCCTGTATTCTGAGTACACTCTCAAAGGTTCTTCTCCTCCTCTGCCTCTCTATAACAACATAAATAAACTCAGTACAGGAATAACAACGCCTACTGAGAAAACCCTTCAGTCAGTCCTCCAATAGACACTTCACTACCCAGTCCCCGTGTGGATAATAACAATGTCATCAAACTATCCCAAATAAATACATCGGCAAACAGAAGAAAATCCTCCAACTATGCAGGCCATATTTCCAACCCGCCTTTTTCAATGTGAGGGCTAATGTAAAAGGTGTTATAGATACCAATCCTCTCTCTCTCTCTCTCGCCCCCCCCCCCTCTCTCTCTCCCTCTCTCTCTCTCTCTCTCTCGCTCTCTCGCCCCCCCCCCCCCTCTCTCTCTCCCTCTCTCTCTCTCTCTCTCTCTCTCCCTCTCTTTCTCAATCAGAAGACTTCTGTAATTAGGGGGGAAGAAAGGAAAGCCAACTTCTGCTCGTGGCTGATTCTCCAGAAATAATACTCCTTCATTTTTCAATTGGCCCCTGTGGGAGAGCGCGCGTGGTCATATCAGATGAGCTCATATGCCTCCGAATTAAACACATTAAGCACAGGGATCATCAGTCTGTCAGGTCAAGAGTGGGCCGCAGCTACAAATGGAGCTATTTCGTCTCCGATTGAAAAAGGAACGCTATCAGCATAATATTATGATGACTGTACGATTAGAGACGCATAATGTATGGCTGATACACTCTGAGTGCTGCGGTGTCCTGAGGAAGCTTGATAACCTAGTCTCTGGGTTATTTAACATGGTGCATAAATCATTTTAGACATTTTCCCCTGTCATATATGATTAAACCGAGGGCAGAGCAGGGAGATAACCTGCTCTTCACAGGGTTCATTTTGTTAATATTTGTACCTGCTTTTCTTGGGGGGGGGTTGCACACTGTTTAGATCCCCATATTACAAACCAGCTCACTGGAGTCAGAAGAGTAGGATATAACTGATCCCCTGAAACCAAAAAGACAGAGGACTTATATGTGCTTTAAGTGGTGTTACAGTAATACTATGGCCTGTGTGTGTGTGTGTGTGTGTGTGTGTGTGTGTGTGTGTGTGTGTGTGTGTGTGTGTGTGTGTGTGTGTGTGTGTGTGTGCGTGTGTGTGTGTGTGTGTGTGTGTGTGTGTGTGTGCGTGTGTGTGTGTGTATGTGTCTGTGTGTGTGTGTCTCCGTTTCAGTCATGTCTTTCCCGTCGTTCATGAGAGGGAATGTTCTCTGTGTTGCAGTCTCTCTCCAATGCAGTCTCTCTCCTTCCTCAAACCCTGAATTACAAAGCATCACACAGGAAGCAACTAACAAAAGGAAGGTTCCATCATCGGCGACCATCTCTTTCACAGCAGTATGGCTGTGCACGGCCTCTGAGGCGCATTGTGTTGCCGAAATGCGCTATACAAATAAAGCTTTGATTGATTGATTGACTGACAGCATGACACAAGAAGAGGGAGAGAGAGATAGAGAGAGAGAGTCTGACAGTCATTAACCTCTCACAGATAATTGTACCACAACCCCAATACTCGTTAAAGGAGGAACAAGGGAAGTTAAACAAAGAGGTGCTGAGAGCTGGAGTAGTTACCCAAACCTAAGCATAAGCACAAACGCACACACACACACACACGCACACACACACACACACACACACACGCACACACACACTCAGCCCCCATCCCTGTTCTCTCCCCTCCCCCACAACGTGGGGATGTCATTGTGTCCCTCCTCTAGCTTGTGAAGGTGAGAAAATATCTGCTGTCATGGCACTTTCAGGTTCAGTCTCCAGGAGCACGCGTGTGCGAGAGCTCTCCATGGTGCCGATTTAACCAACAAGCCTCTCTACAATCACGAGTTTAGCGCGGTGAAGGCAATTAGCTTGAAGTATCTCTACACTGGCCCTAATCAGCAGCTCTTGCCCTTCAATCACCGATTAAAACTAATCAAGGCCACATATCATAAAAATAGCCCGCCTATAATGGACTTCAGAGGTCAAGGAGGGCATTGTGCACAGTACCTTTCCATGTGTTGTGTGTCTACCAGACCTGAAGTCTTCTTAACCGTGTCACAACATGGCTCCATCTCAGCACTAGACCTGGAGGAACAGAGCTTTGTGAATGTGATTAGCCTGGTCTGACAAACTGCTAGCTGACACACACACACACACAAACACAAACGCACAAACACACACACACACAGACTAACACAAATAACTCTATTCACAAAGAAAGAAACAGGGGGGCAAAAAAACATCTGGGCCAGCAATAACACAGCATTGCCAACACAGCAAATATGGAATCATCCATGTGCATCCAGTACTGGACATGCCCTCCCTTTTCCTCCCAAATCTCACAACTGCACACGGGGGGGGGGGGGACTACTCCAAAAGAGAGAGAGAGAGAGAGATTAATATCCTTTGTGTGTAGAAGTTGGAAAATCTGAACAGAAAAAAGAACCATGGCTTGATGCAGCAGAAAATAAGATTAATGCTTGCCTCTTCAGACACTGGTCTAGAGAATGACCTTGGACGTTTTAAAACACGTTAGAGCTTCAGCTCAATACCAACACATCTTGAGGCCCATCTTCCCATGTATAGACACTATTCCAATTCAGCCAGTGAGCAAAGCTTGGCCTGATGAACAGTATGAAACATAAAGAAGTGGTACTGAAGAGTTCCAACTCTCCCCTATCCATGGTAGTAGCAGAGCAATTAATCATAGTCATACAGAATACGGTGCAGGACCATTTCAGTGACCGCATGAGCAATTACACTTGACTGCCAACACAGTTGAAAACACAGAAACAACACAAACAACATTCCAAAATTGGCTTCTGGCCGTTGACACTGCGGCCGCTCTCCTCACATGACAAGTGTGTGCATGTTATATGACAGCTCTGTGTTGTGGAGGAAAAGGTGGCGACCTTTGCGTTGGTTTGATAAGGAGTGAGCATCCTGTCACATGTGCCAGGATGAAATATGGCAGCTTTTCATGGCAAAGCATAAAACACCTATACTTCTAGCAGAGCTGTGATGGGGGGAAAAGGTGACCACATGGTTCTCATCCAGCTGTGGCAGCTATAACAGGGAGTGAGGAAGAGAGACAGGGAGAGAGAGAGAGGAGGGAGGGCAGTCTAATAACAACCACCTCCCCCTTTCTCTCTGGTGTCTCCCTTTCCAGAACATCCAGTCATGCAACATACGATCTCCACCAAATCATCCCATAGCCTTACTGTTAGGCTAATATTTTCACACACCAAATATGGACATCTTCTGGGTGGAGGCTGTCCAATGGGAGCATCTATTCCATGACCCCAAAATGCAGGGCCTTGACTGGAGGCCACTAATGAGGGACTACCACACAGCTGAGTCACACCAGCCATTATGATACCTGTTCTGTTTGGTCCTCATTTATGAGTGTTCCTTCGCTGTTAATCATTCTGCTACATACGGCCAACACGGCTGAGGTTTGGCTGTCAAACAGGAATGCAAGTGTTTGAGTATTCAACGGATCTGTCTAGCTTTCTCTAATCATTATGGATAATTAAACCAACATTGCGTGTTGGGCACATTATGAGCTTCAAAGGTTGTGCTTTCACTTCCATTTGCCTCAGTCTCAATTACAAATGCATGTCAAATGTTTTTACTATTTTGCAAAAGGAGAGTGATTTAATATTTAATGGTAGTTACATACCCACCTCTTAAGGATGAGACCATTAGAATTAGTGTAAGTTTGTTCACTTAAAGGTTTGGTGTAGTATTGGCAGAAAACGAACCTTAAAGTAGTGAAAAGTAGCCTGTCACAGCTCAAAATGGTTACTTGTACTGTTCTCATGTTCAGTTCCATTTGTATATTCGTACTCATCCCTTAGGTACTGTGACTCTGGTGGGTAGACTTATCATCATCCTTGTTCATTTAGACCCATATCACATTACTTCATTTAAAACCCTGGATTGGAGAGCAACAAACAAAATATAGCCCAGGAACCACATAACAATGCAGATTATTTCAGGATTAAATACTATAGTCACATTCTCTTTATCTCTGACATTACAAACACTGTGACATGACTTTTTGCAAAGAGAGAAAATTAGGTCATGGACAAAAAAATATAATAATAATAATAATAATAATAATAATAATATGACAGACTACCCTAACAGATCAGGTGAAGTTATTATTTTTGAAGTTATCATTTAATGCAGGAGAATAAAGAGCTTCATAATGAAAGTGTGTTATACCACCACTAAGCCAGCCAGTCAGTATCACAGCAGAACAAATGAGGCGGAGAGAGCATGCAAACGCAAACAAGCATGAAATGGTAATTTTCTACACAAACACACAACTTGTTATTATCAATAAAACCTCCTTCTGGAGGATAATCGCATGCGAACTGATGTTGGGGCATGTATGTTTCTCTATGGGTCCCTCCACTCTCAGTCCTCCTTGTCTCAGCCAAGCCCAACACATTCCTTTGTATCCCTCATGGGGTACCCTGCTAATAAGCATGTTTGGAATAGATTAGCCCAAATATTAACTGCAAATAAAGATTAAACTAGATTGCGGCGTTTCATTTGACTATTCCAACTCCAATATAAAACGTGATTTGATGCAGCCTACTTTGAGCTTCAGTAGAGAATATCACATATCCCAAATCCTGCAGTGTGCTACTATATTGGGGGCAATTGTTTGACAGACATCGTTTCAGAAAAGGCTGGGTAAACATTGATAGAACGGGGATTAATAGCAACATGTTTTATATGACATGATTACGTGTCCCCATTTGCAAGAAGGATGAAAATACTAAATACTACTACCACCATGTGGTTGTAATCGGAACCACATCTTTAGCCTATGTCATGATCTGTGCTGGCCGCAGGCATGGATGGGGAAATAAGTAGCCTATCTAAATAATGATAGCATTGGCCTATTTACAGTCATTTGTAGGCTATAAAATGCTTAGCTTATATCCAATAAGTGCTCTCCGCTGTGTATGGAAGACGATCCTTCGGATAAGAATGCCCCTAGCTCTCTTTGAAAACACTTTGTTATGTGGTGAATTATTTACTTCAGGTAAAAACTTGAAATGTAGGTAGTAGGCCTACTCACCGTTTTGCATCATGTTGGTGGATAGTTTACAGGGAGTATCCAGACATCCACAAGGTAAAACAGATGATTGTCATTTAACAGTAAGATACTGTAGGAAATTGAATCATTTGCGATTAAATGATCGAATTTGATTAATCGTATGGGAAAGCATTTTAAATTGTCAGTTAAGAATCCATTTCCTTTTTGTTTCAATTGCTGCTACCCTATTAAATTGCGAACATGATTTACATTTTAATTGTGACAGTGTGGTACTTTGATATTTCTTTAAGCATTTACATCATGAAAATATTACTTTGAATTGGAAATTTGCTAGAAAAAACGCATAACTCTTTTAGAAAATGAATTTAAAGTCGCACTGAAACCATGGATGTATTAATGAACTTTAAAATGTGCACCACTGTGCAGCCTTTCACTTTTAATCACCTTTGCTACTTTGAATTCCGACTGTAGACTGTATTGATTTTTTTCCAATTCACCATTTGAGAAATTTTTTTTTAACACGCATGACACGTAATTTATGTAGCCTACGTAACACTAGCTAATAAGTGGGCGGGGGATATTCCATGGTGGAGATCATGGAGGTATAATATAACGGTGGAGATAGATTGTTAGGAATTTGTTTACAACGTCGCATTCCGGTAAAAGAAATCATGGTTTAAGATCTGACTTTATAAACGATCGTTTTGTACGTATACTAAACATTGTATTGCTTTCTCTATGTATGTCTTGCTGCGCACTGACTTTTCAGGCATACCAGAGTTGGCGTGTTGGCTAAGCCTGGTCCTCCTCTTTTGCAACAGTTTGATAGCTCGTTTGTTTTCTTTTTCCTTTAGTTATTCTTAGCTAGCTAATGGGTAAGTTTAGTAGTTTATACGATCCAGCTAGCTATAATGTTGTTATTAGCTAACGTTAGCTAGCCTAGCTAACGTTAAATTTGCTAGCCAGCTCAAAAATATGCACACTTAACGTTTGCTAGCACTAGCCGCTACCCCTAGAACTTAGCGTTAGTGTTGTCTGTGCAATTGAATTGGCTCTCGTTCGTTGGTCTCTAGTGGATGACAGAACTGCTATAAACTCGTCCAGGCGTGTGTTACAGAAACTAACGTTAGCCAGACTAACTTAATCCCCTCTGCTTTTCATGTCGCCAACTTGAACGTGTAACGTTATAGCTAACTTGATTGTATTTGTTCCAAAGCCCAGCTAAGCTAAATAAATGCTGTTCATTCACACTCTGACATTAGAGAGGCATTCAGCAGCACAATGTATTGAGTCCTCATTGTTGCCTTTTCTCAGGTGTGAGTGACGATGGGTAAGTCCTTCTCCCAAGTACCCAAGCAGACATGCCATGACGACGAGTGCCAGGACAGCTTGACCCACCAGGACTACAATGGTACAGGTGACGATGGGAAGGATGTGTCTCAGTTCCCCTACGTGGAGTTCACTGGCCGAGACAGCGTCACATGTCCCACTTGCCAGGGCACAGGGAGGATCCCTAGAGGTGAGCAGGAGTTCCGCAACGTTACTTTTTCCTGGATTTGACTGCAGTTCGATCACAAACATAACAGGCCTAATGGCTGGCAGGTGGACTGCCAGGGAACTGTTCTTCCTTTCTTGGCATTATGTGACAGTGACCCATGTAGCCCAAGTCTGAATCAGCTAAAACTGGGTGCCAAAGATAACTGCGTCATCAGGGCTTGTATTATTTGTGAGGACACGTGATTTTGCACTTGTACACTCTCTTAACCAATACTGTCAGATGATTAACTGTAAATGTTTCCATGCCTGCAGGCCAAGAGAATCAGCTGGTGGCATTGATCCCGTACAGTGACCAGAGACTCAGGCCCAGAAGAACGTACGTGTAACATTGTTGTAACAGTGTTGTTGTTGTGATGTGCATTTGTAACTTTCCAGGCTCCGTTTTGACTCAGCTCTTGACTCAACTCATGTTTCCCTCAGAAAGCTGTATGTGACCGCCTCAGTGATCGTGTGTCTGCTGCTGTCCAGCCTGGCGGTCTTCTTCCTGTTCCCACGCACCATTGACGTGTCCTACATGGGGGTGAAGTCGGTGTATGTCAGCTATGACCACGAAAAGCGCATAGTCTATCTCAATGTTACAGTGAGTCAGTTCAAGTGCCCTCTTCCCTTGTCTTTGGTCTTCGCTATGGTTTTGTTGAATATGTGCAGAAGTTAGGAGACCATGCTGACCAGGATACTTCTGCTTTTGATCTTCTCTTTATATTGCTTTAATATATTAGCTTTCCTATGGGTTGAACTACACTGACCAGATATCATGTCATGGTTGCTGCTTGCCTTCCAGAACACTCTGAACATCACCAATAACAACTACTACTCTGTAGAGGTGGCCAACATCGCAGCACAGGTGCAGTTCTCCAAGACCGTGATCGGAAAGGCCCGAATCAGTAACGTCACTGCCATCAGTCCACTGGACATGAAGCAGGTAGGATAGTCAAAATGGCTGCCCTCCACAACTGCTTCCACTAGCCCTCTCCAATTTTTCAATCATGTTTCTTTGTGTTTTCACAGATTGACTATATGGTTCCAACCATCATAGCAGATGAGATGAGCTACATGTAGTGAGTATTGTGCGGCGCTGGGTTTGTCTTGCTAATGGTTTTATGGGAACATGTTAAATGTGTATCTAAACATCCACCTTTTTATCTTGCAGTGATTACTGCACTCTGCAGACCATCAAGGTACACAACATTGTGGTCTTGATGCAGTAAGTACTGCTCGATGTTCCCCCCTCTCTTATTTACACATCAGGTACACTGTGTTCCTCTTAAACAACAGCCTAGGTTTATTCACTGCAACGTTCCTCTTCAAATTCCTATGCAAATAAAACTGCTGCTCCCTCCTCTTAGTGTTTCTGTTATGAACAACACTTCATGTAGTCTGAACGGAATCTGTCCCTGTTTTGTATGGGCCATGACCTCACCTGCCTAAACCTTTGTTTTCATCTCCAGAGTGACCGTCACCACAACGTACTTTGGCCACGCTGAGCAGGTTTCGCAGGAGATGTACCAGTATGTGGACTGTGGAGGAAACACCACCTTGCCGCAGGCAGCCCAAGCCCTCCAAAGTCCTGATTCCCCCGAAATAACCCACACACTCCCCAGCCCTGACCTCCCCACCACTCCCCACCCTTCCACCCCTCCACCTGGGCCCTGAGTCCGGCTGGGCGGAGGCTAGCCTTAGATGGTTCACTTTGTCCACCCTACCACTCAGCTAGCAGACACTACTCTGTTACTTGTTTCTCTGTGCTTGTTTACCTTTATATGGTGTGCAGTGATGCTGTCATGCTTAGGCTACGATGAAGTGGATGAAAGAATGGGGCTTGAAATAATGGTGTTGTGTCTAGAGATAAACTGAAAACTCCAGAATAAGATGAAAGAAAATATTTAAGTACCAGACCATGATGCACTTTAAGAATTGTTAACTTGGTGGACAGGGTGATGTTCCAGTGCCACTACAGACTTCTCTAAGTTATGTTCCAATGCCACTACAGTATTCTCTAAGTTATGTTCCAATGCCACTACAGACTTCTCTAAGTTATGTTCACGACTGTAAATGTATATGTAGGAAATCACTGTCCTCTCCTCAGCAGATGAGGGGAATCTTGGATGAGGGTAATCTTGGAAGTGTTCTTGTTCAAAAAGAGCTATTTTGATTCAGCAATGTGTGTTGTGACAGAATAATGGATGATGTCCTGCAGAAGTTTTGTCTGGATCAGTAATGTTTGAAGTCATCCCTAGGGGGCGCACTGTACAGTGTATTGATTTGAACAATCTTACCTGTTATTGGGCTGTTTGGTGATCTCAGTGTTAGAGTTTATGTGCATTCACATGAAAAGCAATTATAATAATATATATGAAGGTACATACATTCTGCTCCAGCTTTGAATCACCAAATGTGTTAAAGGGCCAGTGTGTAGATTTTCGTGTAGAATAAGCAGAAATTGAATATAATATTCATAAGTATGTTTTAATTAGTGTATAATTCCATGAAAATAAGAATCTTTTTTTCCTGTTACTTTAGAATGAACCCTTTATATCTATAGGGAATATAGCCTTCCACGGAGGCCTCCCATGTTGCACCAAGTAATTTTATTCAGTTGGTTGCAATCTGCAACATCACCACTAGATGCTGCCAAAAATCACACACTGCACCTTTAAGGCTCCATTTCATGTTGGACATCTACTTACTGTAACTTGTGGCTACTGGGAACAGTAGATACTGCTGAGATACCTACTCGTATTCAGCCAACTGAATTCTTACATTCCATCTGAATGTATTTTTCATGACAATAAGATATTATTCTTGAAGAGGTACCTATATTAGACTTTGATGACAGCTGTAGCCTACTAAAACCGTAGTGTTTATACAGTATACTCATTCAAAACAACTACAAGTCATAGAGCTACCTTGCATGTATCACTTTAGTTTCGGGCTTTTCAGAATTATTTTATAGTACAGGAGCACAGCTACTAACACATTGACAGTTATGTTTGTTCCAATGGACCCCTTAAATATATGAAAGATTAAACTTTTGGAGTGAATTTGCAGTAGTGGCAGGCACATCGACTAGAATGGTATGCTGTGTAGGCTGTATTTGCTGTGGGTGCAGAACTTAATCTTGAACTGAAATAGTTACTTTATTATGTAAAGATAAGCTATTTTATAAGTACTACCACATTTTTTTGTTTTTGTCACTGGCATTTAGGACTACTCATTGTTGGATCCTCTTAGAGAGCATGAATAAAGTTTCCAGCACTCTTGACCTATGTGATGTGTGAATGTCTTGGATTGTGATTCTGGAGTTACCAGTCACACCTGAAAAGAGAAACTGTCTCTCTTTATCTCTCTCAAAACACTAATCTATATTAATGTAAATACTTATGCTGACTGGTAATGCATGCATTCTTTGCACTGGAGAGAAGTTTTGTGGGGGTCAGCTGTCAAACGTGCGTGTACTGGGCTGGCACTGGCACAAAAAAGTATCAAAACTCGAAAGGTTCTGTACAATTAAATGTATCAACTCGAAGGAACCGAATCTTTGAAAAGAGTCGGACTGCCCATCGCTATTGCGTTGTAGTGTGAACGGGAGAAAACGCAGACTTTTGAAACTGATGACGCAGACACCCACATTCGCTTCATAATGCCTGTGACCATTTTCCAGAAGAAAACAAGCGACATCAGCCTTAACTACCAGTCGACGGCTGCAGGGGAGCCTCTGTCATTAATTGCAGTGGATTTATTTCGTTATCGTCTCATGGTTGACGCAGACGCTGATGGACGCAGTGGAGCCAAGGGGTGACAACGCAAATTTGCGTGCCTAACAACACCAATTTGCGCAGGTGCTGTTGCAGTTCATCCCATGATGGTTCATCCATATGTGTCCTGAACTTGGCATTGTATGACCACGGCTTGCTTAACAATATGATTAAACTGTTAACCATGACTTTGGTATATAAAATAGGATTTTTGTCTTCTGCACAACCCATGCACGCATAACATTCTTACCCCAAAACATGGCCTTAAGTGCTAAGAAGCTCAATGACCACACCACTGCACTGTGGGCGTCAACATATTTGTCCTACTATGACATCACAATCAATGGATAGTATAAATAGCTGGTTCTGATGGGCTTTCAATTAGTATATCATTTCTTCAGGTCACTGCAGTTGGCTTACATTGGTAGCCTTATCATGAGCAATCTGGAAAATGATAACCCCTTCACTCCACAAACAGAAAATGGTAAGTTAATATTTCTGCAGGAATGCAATGGTCATATTTCACCATTTTGAATCCAAAATACGTCATTTGTGTGATTCGTGTAGATCTGATGAGTTCTTGAAATTGGGGACTCGAGGGTGTAGATAAGTGTTGCTATTAGAGTAAGTTTTATATTGCATACCACAAGATCTACTACAGCAAAACATGATCATGTTTATTGCTCTTTTGAATTTGCAGGGACAGTCACGTTGCTTGTGAACCATACTGCCCCTATGCTCCACATTGCAGGTAAGTTGTGCCAGGTGCCAATCACTGTGCCTGGCCTTCTTGTGTTGGTGGGTCCCCTGGTCCCATATCTGACCACTGAGGCTCCTGCAGACACATGTGAGCTGCTCCTCAACCAGGAGCTCCCTCGGTCACCAAAGAAGAAGAGGAGGAAAAAGATGCGGTCAAGACACCCCGACTTCACGGTGAAGTACAAAATATTGTTGGAAGAAATACGATTAGAGAAGGAGGCTGAGGCAAGAACCCAGAAAGAGGCAAGCTGTGCCGGCCCAAGCCACAACGAAAGTAGAGAGGAGCATGATGATGAAGAGCTAAGGAGAGCAAAGAAGATGGCAACAATTAAAGGTAAGGGCCGGAGACATGCAACACGAGAAACAGGCAAGAAATCACCATGCAGTGGCAGCTCTCCGGGTGCAGGACAAACAGAGCAGTCTGGCCCAACACCTCCAGCCGACATTTCTGAGAGGGACAGCCAGGAACACCCACTCAACCAAAATGACCTAGACTACATACTCTCCACTCCACTGGAGGGGGAGGAAGAGGAAGTAGCAAGGCTCCTACACATGTGTAACAGAGTTACTGATGTTCCACCTCAAAGCTACCCAGCTCTCTCTGAGGAGCTGTATGGTGGAGCTGAGGCTGCATGCCCCCCTCTGGAGTCGGAGGCCAGCGGGGTCCCTGTGACCAGACTAGCCCTGTCCATCCCAAACATGACCCCGCCTCCAATCTCTCCTCCCCCTCCACTACCTTATTTTGGTCTTGTGAACGGGGAGAATCTGGACGCATTCTGTGACTGGGCCCCTCCTGGGAGCCATTTTGAGAACGAGGACCCTGCTGGCTACCAAGAGTTTGTGATGGGGAGGCTTAGTGACTCACGGAAGGAGTTGAGGAGGAATAGCCAACTGCAGCGAGAGCAGGCAGCCAGGGTCACCTCCCAGGGCGTGGACAACAACGTGCTGGCAGACAGGGAGGAGTACACTCTGGAATGTTACACGAGACATGAACTTGGGAATAGTTACTTCAAATATCCCGGCCATGACATGTATTTTCCCCATTGAATATTTGCAGCAAAGATTAAACAAATGGTTTTCATTTCGATTTTCTGATTAACTTAGGAATTGAAGGATCTGGCTTGTGGTTAGGTTAGGTTAGGTTAGGTTATGACCGAAAGAATGAGATCACGGATACAAGCAGCAGAAATTAGTTTTCTCCGGAGGGTGGCTGGGGTTTCCCTGAGAGATCGAGTGAGAAGTTCAGTCATCCGGGAGAGACTCGGAGTAGAGCCGCTGCTCCTCTGCGTCAAAAGGAGCCAGTTGAGGTGGTTCGGGCATCTAGTGAGGATGCCTCCTGGGCGCCTCCCTAGGGAGGTGTTCCAGGCGTGTCCAGCTGGGAGGAGGCCGCGGGGTAGACCCAGGACTAGGTGGCGGGACTACATCTCCGCACTGGCCTGGGAGCGGCTAAAGATGGATGGCTTGTGGTTAGGTATGGGGAAATGAAAAAACGGAATAGAAAGACAAAGGACAAGCTTTTTAACGGTTATGACCTAATCAAGCAGACAATCAGTCGTGAAACATCATTCATCCTTGTCCGTGTGTGTGTGTGTGTGCAAGTGTGTGTGTGTGTGTGTGTGTGTGTGTGTGTGTGTGTGTGTGTGTGTGTGTGTGTGTGTGTGTGTGAAAATTGGAAAAACACACAGATAGGCAAGGCATGTTTCTCTATCAATTAATGAAAAAAAAACATTTCCATGGAGAGATTACAGACAGAGATTACGGAACATTTACATTCCACATTTTCCAACTGCTCGCTCATACATCCTTGGCTCTTCTGCATTCACTATGGTTCTGGCCTCCCGTATGACAGTTCAAATGTTAACATTTCAAGAGGTTTAGGCATGCATCTATTTTTAGTGTTAATGGTTGTATCATTTTTTTTGTTGTTTACGTTTTTATTCCTAATTTTAGTCCCATTGAAATGCATGATGACTTGCTATACCTGCCGGCCACCATACCCACGGCAGAGGCGCTGTTGCGGTGGTGTGCCGAAAAACGACTGCCTGCCAAAAAACGACAGGCCTGTCCGAAATGAACACTGAATATCGCCAAAGCTGCCTAAATGTAGGCTATATTACTACAGGGGATACTTCAAACATTAATAGGCTACTTTTTAGAGTCAGATGATATTATTATCTCAAGTCTATAGCCTATTTGTGTGCCTGTGACTCGAATATGAGATATATATCTAGTAATACACATGTATACATACGTGCACACCTCCATGACACAATCTGATGGCTGCTGGCACAAAGGAATGTCTGAACTGCTCCTTATTGCACCTGGGTGGGATGAGCCTGTGTGCTTGAGCTTGTGTCAAACTACTATGACCACGTGATTTATGACGTCTGAGGTGCAGTTTACAGGTTTACACTACAAGATCCCTGCAACTTTTGTTTCGTGTGGCCTTTCGTTTACAAGACAACGGCGTTTTGCGGGCCTGAATCCGCAAACTTTTGACACCGGGTCCCAGAGTGGAATCTTTTAAAACGCCACCGTAATTCTCGCCGTGTAACCTCATAAGTATTATGATAATAATAACATAGAATAGCTAAACATAATATAATAGAATCAAATAGAATAGGCTGGTAACAAAATGACACATTTTATAGCATGCATAACCTACAAATCAGCTAGGCCATGAGGCCCAAGGCAGTAGATATGGCTAAAAGACGTGTCATTTTTAGGTTTAGGCCTACATCATAGGCTATATGTGTGCTGTTAAGGACACTTTTTTATATAATAGCCTATAACAAAATATAAATGTTTTAAGACTGTGCTTAGGCTAGCCTACTATTATGAAATAACGACAGGCCTACATTTGACAGGTGTGTGAAAACCTGGCGGAAGCGGTGTTCATAAAGGATGTGAATGAATTAGATTTATTTAACAGTAATGTCAAATAAGGGGAACTTAGGCCATGCCCAAAGCCTGTTGCCTGCTGGCTTGGCATGCGTAGGCTACTACAGCCTTTGCAAACATATTTGCGGGTCCGTGTGAACGCGGATCCTTATCGCAATACTGTTGTGTGAACGCGGAACTTTTGGGAAACGCAAAAGAAGATCTTTCCCGTTTTGGAAACTTCGTTGTCGTGTAAACGTGGCCTGAAGCTTGGTGCTGCTTCAAACGTCATCGAAGTACCAGAAAAGCTTTGAACGTTTTCGCACAACCACTGCACCTTTGACAGCATGCTAGTATTTCTGCAAACCACCAGATGGGGAGCTTCGGCTCTTTTTCCGGCACAATCAGGAAGAAGCCCCAAAAGCTTTACAGGGCTTTCGTCCATCCCTAGTCGTCAGTGGCCTTGTAATAACACTTGTAACTGTAGCCCGTGCAAACTCGGGAAATTTGCAGCAAAGAAAAAAGTCATTACCCTTCCCTGATTCGTCACGTCCCTATCACGTGACCCTTTTCCGGAAGAAAACAAACAGCGGGGGTTGCAGACAGATACAAACTGCCGCAAAACGCCAAAGAAGAAAAGTAGTTGCAACAGATGAAGAGTATAGCCTACCAGGGGTTGTTTAACATGGATAACGAAATACAGGCGTTGCTGACCTTGCTAGCAGCTGTTGTGCAGGTAAAGACTGCATTTCATAATGCGGCTACTGCCTACATGCGCAGGAGGCAAGCTATTATTCGAACGATTTGCGACAATTCCCGTGTCCAGCGGCGTTATCGGCCCTACATGGAGCGCCGGTTTTGGGTGAGGCCGGGAAGAACTAGTGCCTGGTGGGATAATTTTATCAATGAAGTTGTGGTTCCTGAGGAATGGCGAGAAAACTTTCAAATGTCCAGATCGGCACTGATCAACCTCAGCGAAAGACTACGTCCGCACGTGGAAGGAGCAACAACAACAATGAGGGCGCCCGTGGATGTACTTACAAAGGTAGCCTGCACGTTGTATTACCTGAGTGACGAGGGAAGACAACGGAAAACCGCTAATGCATTTGGACTATCTCGATCAGTTGTTTCAGTTATCATCCGACAAGTTTGTAAGGCCATCACCATATTCCTGGGTCCAGACTACATCAAAACACCGAGCACAGAGCCCGAAGTGAAGGACCTTGTCGACAACTTCTACCAAACACATGGTATGCCACAGTGCTTGGGGGCAATTGACTGCACGCACATTGAAGTAAAACAACCCCCAGCTAAACCCACAGACTACATCAACAGCAAGGGGAGACATTCATTGAATGTACAAGCGTTGTGTGACTACAAGTACTGTTTCATGGACGTTGTTGTCAAATGGCCGGGTAGTGTGCACGACGCGCACATATTTTCCAACTCCAAACTGAGTGGTGACCTAAGAGATGGGACAATTCCTGCCTGCCCTAAAGAATTGGTGGAGGGCGAAGACGCTGTCTCTGTGTTTCTTCTGGGTGATTCGGCTTATCCCCTGATGCCGTACCTCATGAAGGAATACCCCAATGGCGGGGTTACCACACAGGAGCAGCAGTATGGGCAATCACTTTGCAAGGCACGCATGGTGATCGAATGTTCATTCGGACGTTTGAAGGCACGGTTTGTGGCTTTGAGGAGGGCGATGGACATAAACATGGAGGACCTTCCTTTTGTCATCTACGCTTGTTTTGTTCTGCACAACTACTGTGAAATTCACAAAGAAACGGTAAACGAACAAAGCATGCATGATGCTCTCGAGTACGACAGGAACTTCCAGCCACCCAGTACTAGTGTGGGAACAGACGACGAAACCGAGGGGAAACGAGTGAGACGTGTGTTGACCAAACTTCTTGACATAACAAGGATATAATCTGGCTACAGGTTGATGGGCTTAGTATTACATCCAACTTATTTTGATCGTTCTGGCCAAATTACATTACTATGCCCTTCCCTTTAGGTGGTGAAGTAAGTAAACCAAGACACTGGGGGGTGAAAAGCGAGGGCTGGGAAAAGGCCCAGGCACCGAGGTGGCTCTGATTGTTGTGACCCCTAATTGGGGCTGCACTTCTCACTTTGTGAATGCTGTGTGCACAAAGCACGCTGAGTTGGATAGACCCCTTCTGCAGTTGGGTTTTTGTGTATTCTCCTTTGGTAATACACTTTGTTAAACTTAGAACATTGGCAATGAATCTTTTCTGAACAATACTGTGACAGAAATGTCCACAACACAATAAACACCAAATACCAAGTCAGAAACCTAGTGTCATGTTTGATTCTGATCTTAATTTTGAAGCCCATCTTAAGAATGTGACAAGAACATACTTTTATCACTAGAGACACAATGCTAAGGTGAAACCTTTTCTCTTCCAGGCTGATACTGAAAGGCTAATGCTTCACTAGCAGTTTTTATTAGGCTACTGTAACTGTCTGGTCTACCAAAGAAAGCTATTAGTCAACTTCAAGTGATACAAAATGCTGCAGCACAAGTCCTCACTAAGACCAGGAGGGCACACATCACACGGCAGTCTTGCAATCACTACACCGGTTAGTTTCAAAATACCTGCCTGTTTTTGGAATAGATTTGAATGTTGTTTTATCTCTGTCATGCTCAGACAGTAGCAGTAGTCATCTCATGATGGGCCCATGAATGTTTAATAGGTTCTCAAAGTCTCAATAACTACTTAACTATGAACTAACCAGCTGCACAGGCCTTGTAGCATGAGACCAGTCAGCGATGTGTCTGTATGTGTGTGTCACCTCCAGCAAACAGGTGTCCATGTGTCACAGTGTTACCGTTCTGAGAGACTCTGACCAGGGCACCATGAGGGCCCTCATAGACCGAGTCAGTCCTGTGTGACCCCCCCCCCCCCCCCCCGATGAATCCATGATAAGTAGCCTATCCACAAAGCTGCAATCCTCAGGTGGGAAGATCCCTAGTGACAAGGGACTGCTGCTTCTTACCTGTGGATGTTTCCTTCTACCTTCCTATACCATAGGGGCTGCTGGTGAGCAGGGCAAACCAAACTATATACTGCAACATGATTTGAGCAATAAGAGTTAAAAAAAATGAATTCCCTGGAAAACAAACTTTCTGAATAGTATATTACTGTACCAAAATAAAGTTTATTTCAAAACTATGCCCCTGTTTTTCACCATCTTTTACCATCTTTGTATCTTATACATGGAATATAAGAAATCTATACAAACAGACATTAAAAATTCAGATGTACTCTTTAGTAGAAACAAGGAGACAAAAAGATGAAACGAAAAGAAAATACAAAAACAGCATTCTAACTGATGAGTCAAAACAGGACATCACTGATGTCAGACACATCACACAAAGAAACCTGGAGGGATACGCTCATTGGTTAATTTCTCTCAACTGAACAAACGTAGGCACAGTAGCGGCCTATCATGGGTGGGAGTGTGTCTAATGAGCAATGATGCAATGCTGTAGTGTTGCCTTACCACTTAATATCAATAAACACAGAAATAAAAGGATGAATGTGCAACTAAGTTTGTTTGCAAGAGTGCCAGTCAGCCTACCTCGTCCCACAACCCTCCAGAATAGCAACACAGCGTCTCCCATTTCTCCCTAAAAACAACCCCTGAGTGAACTGTCTTCCCTGCCATCTAGCCCTCCCCACTCTGATCCTCCCCAGCCTCTGTCTCTTAATCCTGCTTCATCGCATGCCTTTTTTCTTCTTCATGTTTTAAATGGAATTGTGAATGATTTTTTTTTTTTTTTCTTTCCAGGATCTTTGGTGGAGGCTAGGCCCCTCCCTGAGGCATGCCATGCACTCTGTCTTCCCTGGCACTCTTTGTAAAATACTGCAATCCCCCAGGTGCCGACAAACTGCATCCTTTTCTTCTGGTCTCCAGGGCATCTTCTGACTTTTCACAGCACCTACAGAAGCGATAACGGACAACAAAAAGAAATAATAGTAATGCTGGAACGGCAAGTACAACCTAGAGCACCACCAGGAAGTTGTTTTTGAAATGATCTATTATAGATGTGTCAGCTCCTTCATAACTCTCACTAAGAATGGCTTAAAATCCAGAATCAAAAGGGCTGGGTTTGGATTTCTCTCTAAGAACCAGGCCAGGTCCAGCCTGGCTTATGTGCGTGGCTGGCTTGTTTCTGTTCAGGACTGGTAGGACAGAAGCTAGTCATGCCACTGAAATAGCTGAATTGAAATGACATGAAATAATGTCTGATAAACTAAGATGGGTCTTGTCGCCTGGACACATCAGTTCCAATGCTTCCACTGCTAATCCAGCACAATAAGTGCAGGATAGCCAGTTAGCTCATGAGCTCACAACAACTAGCAGCAGCTTCCTTAACATTAATGGTAGAGGTCAGTGGCTAAAGCAGTTACACTGATGTTACACTATAATGTTAGCTATTTTGTTGCAATTGGTTCAACTTCTGTTTCTGGACAAAAGTCATAACTGCTGTATGCACTTCCCTTTAGGTGGTGAAGTAAGTAGACGGTAATCTCTGAGAATGCCCCGCGTGGGAGTCCAATGCTCTGACCACTACTCTACTTGTGGAATTTAGGGATAAAAAGGTTGGAGTGAAAGGATGAACATGTGGAGGTTTGGAGTATAGTCCCATGAAGTCATCCCCACCGGGTCTTGAATTCCGGTCTCCCAGGTGGGAGTCCAATGCTCTGACCACTCCTCTACTTGTGCAGTGGAGATCAGCAGGTTGATTTTGGTGTCCTTCTTGATTTTGGTGCTGGGACTACTGCCTCTTGTGGTGCCAACAGAGAGATGCAGGCCAACATTGTCGGGAGGGAGGGAGGGAGTGATAACCCAACAAACGCTTCCAGCCACTCACAAAAAAGGGGGGGGAATTAAAGAAAGGCAGGACACTGTAAGATTGGGCGCATAGTGGGAATATTGGTCTCCAACTTGCCTTGGTCTTTATTCTCGATAGTGCTCTTTATTCTCCGTTTTCTGGGTCGCTTTTTTGGTGGCCTCTCCACATCAGCTCTGCCTACATCACTCTTTGTGTCTTAAAAACATTCAAGCAAATCAATATAATTTTAATCGGGCAACATATACGGTCTAAACACAGTAGACAATGACGTCAAACATGGACAATTTTCCAATAAATATTTAATTTAATTTCCCAATCTTGTTATCATCAGCATCCCAATCAACGTTGGGGGAAGGGGAATGGCTGGATCTCCTCTTGTCTGTAACACTGGTACAAACTGTGTCTGAAAGATATACAAGCAAACAAGATGATAACTCATGACACTTTCATCTCCAAATTGTTGTTTGTGATAATATGGTCAGAATGTGTGCCTGGCTAGAATGCTCATCTTC
The DNA here is from genome assembly GCF_949987555.1 of Borostomias antarcticus. Classification (NCBI taxonomy): domain Eukaryota; kingdom Metazoa; phylum Chordata; class Actinopteri; order Stomiiformes; family Stomiidae; genus Borostomias; species Borostomias antarcticus. The sequence goes on from NC_140254.1 coordinate 4,299,947, forward strand.
CTCAAAAAGCGGGAAGAATCCTTTAAAAGACATGAGGCTGCCAAGATACAGGCTCAAACAATCATGACTTACCTTTCCCATTATTTTCTGAGGTAGAATCCAGTCTGGATCTCCCTTCCTTCCACGCTGTTGCCTCAGACAGCTGTTCTATTGATTTTTCTTCCAAAGCCTTGTGGTGTTTTTGGAGTAAGACTACATCCTCTATTAGTGGAATCAGATTGTCCTTGTTCCGTTTATTTTGTTCCGGGTCTGTCCTGGCACGTCTGGAGACATACGCACTCCAGTAGGTATCAATCAACTTGATGAAGTTTGCTGCATCCCTTTCAGACACAAAATCATCCTTCTGCACGCTTTCTCCCACCAGTATTTCAGCCACCCTCTTTAATGAATATCCCAACTTGCAGGCCAGTGAAGGAGTGTGGTAACTTCTCTTTGGTTGGAAATGTCCACTTGTTTTGCGGGCTGCGGATACAGCTAACCTAAATCTAGCTGGCACACAGACCTCTCGCAGAGTTTTGACACTGGAATCAATACTTTTGACAGTCAGCATGAATCTACCAAGCTCCCTTGTTTTTTGAGCCCAGTAGCCAAGTTCAGTTTCCTTATGTGTTTCATACATGATTTCTGCATATTTACAGATCAAGGGGTCTGATTTTGACTCAATGGAGATTAAATCAATCCTCATTTTGTCCATAATTTGTCTGCTCCCTTTAGAAGCATGATTTTTGGTCGGAATGAGGCAGGATGCAGCAGCTTGAACTCTCTCTCTTTTGGAAGACTTCACTTCTGGTTTGATTCTACAACTCTTCTGGTGCTTCCAAAGGTCATGTTTAACAAATAATGCCAAACAGTATCGGCATGGTAGGTACTTGCTAGGTGAAACATCATGAGCGGGCTGTCTCCATGTTATAATCTCTCCATCTCGTTTTTGTAGTACTTCAACATTGTGGTGGTAGTCACCTTTGTTTCTGAGTTGTTCAAACAAAATTTTGCGTTTTTTTGAGCCTTTTGGGAAACTGATTGCACGACTTACTTCTACTTCCTTGTTGTGTCGCCTTTCAAGGTGCCTTGCTATTTTGCTCTGTGGCTTTGAACAGTAAACACAGTAATGCTTCTTGTCCCATTTTCTTTTCTCTGCTTTACTGGTCTTCTTAACCCACAATGTTGTCTCACCCACATCCGCTGTACTATCACAGGATTCCGTCACATTGGCTGGCTGCATTTTGAATGGAGATGCACACAAGTCCTCCGGCTTCTCTGAGGCACTGTCTGGTTTATTTTTGAATTGAGGTGCACCAGAGTCCTCAGACATGCTTTCCTCTGGCAAAGACTCTGACCCACTGCATTCAGAACTACTCTTCTCTTCATATGTTTTGTCATCCTGAAAAAAAGAAAGAGAAAAGCAAATTAAAAGAGTAAGTTTTGAACCAGTCTCCTGACATGATACATGGTCATTTTGAAATACTGTATCTACTGTCGGCTAAGAAAGAGGCTTCCCACACAGTGTCCTTACTTGAAAAATTACTTAATTATAGAAAACAATGTTTCAGTCACCAGACCTTCATCAGGTTAAAATTGTTTTAACTTGATGAAGGTCTGCACCGTGGCCCTCATTTATCAAAAATGAAAATCACGCCCCTACATACTCTGGCCTCGCGCCTACCTACAGTATCAACAATGACTGTGTTCCATTTCCTTGGCTGCAGGCTAGGCATTTTCACTGACTGGCAAAAATACATCTTGTGAATGGCTTTGTATGAATGGCTTTGTACGTAGGTCCACCACGTGTTTTTCCACCAGCACCTCAATGTAGTAGGCAAAAACTTAACCTAGAACCTATCTGTATTATATTTGTCTGCACAGAAATCCATGACTGTAGATGAATGTGTGCAGGTACCCATCCATGTGGAGGTACCCATATATCATTCTATGCAGCTTACCCTCTGAGGAAGTGGCTAATGAAAGGGTTCACTCATCACTTTCATCTGACTCCTGAACAGAACACCTTCAACTAGCATTTGATCTCTGCCCGAATGGTGGTCAAAAATGCATTTGGACATTTGAGGTGCCTTACCAAACACAATGATCTGGACATTTCTATAATACCTGACATTGTTGCTGCTTGCTGCACACTGCATTGTTTGTGAGATGAACTTTTTTTTTTTTTTTCAGTAATCAGATTACAGTTACTGACCTAATAAAAATGGGATTACTTTTGAGTTACTTACACGCATGCATGCTCCCTTTCATTTGGTTGATATGCGCATGCGGTCTCTGCAGTCGTGTCTGAACTGACTGTTTATGTCATCAGGGTCAAGATGCCAAGAGTGCTGCTATAGGATCAGATTTCCTTGTGTTTTTTATGATCTGAGATGCAAAACTGATTCTAGAGTAGCGCCCTGGCGTACACCCGGCAAAGCTTTGCATTGGGGACGAGGGATGTGCTGGGTGTACGGTGTACGTTCCTCCGCCAATTTCCGCAGGAGGGTTCTAAAAATAAGCGGGTGGGCTCAAAACGTCCGGCCCGGCCTCCTGGACGCGAGGGCGTCTTCCGCCCGCCGGTCAGGCCAAGGGGCGGGGCATGAAAATTCTGAACGCGCTCTCTCGCTTAACATGGGAGTTAGAATACTAGGGTTTCTTGAAACTAGGGTTTCGTGCATTACCTTTTTCTTCCACGGGATGGCACAATGAATGGACGCCATTTGCGGATGTACACAAAGTACACCCGACTGTGAGGCGTACAAGTGTACATCCAACACACTCCACCCAACGCAAACTCAAACATGCCTGGGCATGCCTTTCAATGGGAATCGTTCTCGGCTGTACACCATGTACACCATGCATACTTTTCATTGGGAAAACAGCATTTTTGACCATGTGTCCTCCCAGAACGCCGCTTTGGGGTGTGGCCTCGTCGGCTGTACGCCGTATACAGCGCACATTCTTTTCAATGGGAAAATTGCGTTTTTGACCATGTGACCTTCCAGAACGCCGTTTTGTGGCGTGGCCTTGCCGGGTGTACACCATGTACAGCACACATACTTTTCAATGGGAAAACAGCGTTTTTGACCATGTGAATTCCAGAACGCCGTTTTGGGGTGTGGCCTTGCTGGCTGTACACTGTGTACAGCGCGCATACTTTTCAATGGGAAAACAGCGTTTTTGACCATGTGACCTCCCAAAATGCCTCTTTTTGGCATGGCCTCTCATAATCCGCACACGGCGCATCCTCCCCCTCCCCCCGCAGGTGCCCGATGCCTCCCACTGGCCACCCAGAGCACCAAGTGCGTTAAAAACGTTACATCTCCGATCGGGCTCATATCGGGACAGGGCCGAATGGCGTGCGGGGGTTTTGGACCAATCAGAACGCTCCATTTTCAACGGGCTCCGATTAGCACGAAACTCGGTGAGGATGTAGAGGGGACAACCTCAAAGACAGCCTTTTGGTCAGTGAGGGCCAATCTAACGTTCTGGAAAAAAAATGCATGTAAACTATGCCGGGTGTACACAAAACCTATGTGGGGTGTACACGTCTGTTTCTCCTAAACTATTTGAGCTAGGAGGCAGCCCTATTAGTATTTTCATAGTAGCATAAGGTATTCATAGTCCCCCAAACAAGAACCTTCTCACTCCCTCCACTTTGGAGAAACAGCAGTGTCCAATCGTGTACACCTCGCATGTGTGAGTGTAAAAGTGTAAAAGAAAAAAAAAGGAGTTCCGACCTGCCTGAAAATTAACACGCTAAGAGTAGCCCTGGTGAGATGTGCATACTGGTATATCAGCCTTTTTGCCCCTGCTAATCCAGATAAATGACCGTGTGAATGGGAGCAAGGTCCCTATTCAAACATATGCGGGGTGTACACTTGACATTTTTAAACAAAGGTCACGGGGCTTCGCGGACCTTTGAAAGTGCAGTACAGAAACAATAGTTTGGTAAGTTACACGTACTGCTCCCCCATTACAGAATGTGCAGAGTTTTCGTCTCTGCCACTTTCAGTGGGTCAATGGTCAGGGAGTTAGGGAAAAAACGTACAACCGGACACACCTGTACATGGCCGGTGTACACATGTATTTGGGCTTGGTTGAGGGTGTTCCGAAAGGTCAAGTGGCCTGAAAATCGGGTGCCTAACTTGTCAGTCAGTGCCGTTCGAGGCTGTAAAGAGCTATTTCACCAAACCCACCTGCAAACCCCCCATGCACCAACAGGCCTCACTTGGAGCCTAGCTAGAGTAATTAAGGTGGTGTACAGTGCTCTTTCTCCTAATCGCTTTGGGCTAGGATGCCATACTTTAAGTATGTTCAATTCAACATAGGAGAGTCTCAAACTTTTTCATATGAGCCTTCTAGGTCCCTCCACTGTGGCCAAAATGACCTGTTAATGTCCCTATGTTAACCTATGCTGGGTATACACAGAACCTATGCGGGGTGTGCACAGCAGTGTGTCCTCAACAATATAAGCTAGGAGGCTGTCCTTTCAGTATGTTTATGTCAACGTAGGATACTGTTCGTGTCTCGAACGCCAGCATTCTAGCTGCCTCCACTTTGGAACAGTCAACCTCCCATGTTAACGTATGCCGCGTGTACATGAACATATGTGAGGTGTACACACATATTTGTAACGTTTTAAGGGTGTTCCCAAAGTACTAGACGCGTCAAAATCGGATCACTCACTCATGAGTCGATGCCATTCCAGGCTGTGAAAAAAAAGTCAGTTATCTCCCCTAGGAAAAAAAACATCCTCACATCCTTCTGTCAAACAGGACATTGTTAGACTCATAGACTACGAGAGCATCCTGTCCAATGAGTTGATTGTTTTGATCAAAAATAAATAAATACTGTATATTGGAAGCTGAGGCTGAAATATGTTGTTCCTTGGCCCACCAAGAGCAATCTAAGCTTTGATTCATATCTGTGTGATGTTTGTAGGCTGTACAGTAGGCCCTACAGTAAAGTCGACAGCGTGCATATGTTTATATCACAGCACTATACTCCCTTCTATTGAAATTATTTGAAGAGCTACGAGCCTGATATATTAGTATATTGAAGTCACCTTATGTCCCTCTAAAACCACCGAGTTTCAGCCTTCTAGCTTCCACCGCTTTAGACTGACCAGCCGTGTACACCTCACATTCCAGTGTACATCCCACAAAAGGTTAACCTGCGGGTGTACACTGCTGTTTCTCGCCAACGATTTGGGATAGGAGGCTGTCCTTTTAATATTTACACGGTACTATACTGTACTATTTGTCCCCAAAAGAGCAACCTTCTATCTCTTTCCACTTGGGAGAGACCGCAGTGTACACCCGGCATATGTTGGTGTACACCGCGCATATTAAACTATAAAGAGCAGAGACAAAAACTCTGCACATTCTGCAATGGGGTTACAGCATGAGTATCCAGACAGATAATTGTGTTTGTGCTCTGCTTTCATAGGTCCCCGAGGGCCTGTGACCTGTGTTACAACTCTAGAAAGGCTTCATTTGAGGCCTACTCCCATATCCGTACTTTAGGGGTTAGTTAGCTGAACTCTCTCATAACAGTCTTCAAGAGCATTGCCTTATGTGCCAGTGTATGGATTATTAGGTCTCTAGTCCTTTGGTAACACCTTCAAAGGTTGAAAAATTGGGTGTACAACTGCCATACAAATGAATGCATTCTTACACAAAGTCTCTTCCCGTGACACTACTAAACAGAGCAGAGACAAAAACTCTGCACATTCTGCAATGCGGTTACAGTATGAGTATCCAGACATATAATTGTGTCTGTGCTCTTCTTTTATAGGTCCCCGAGGGCCTGTGACTTGTGTTACAACTCTAGAAAGGCTTCATTTCTGGCCTACTCCCATATCAGTACTTTAGAGGGTAGTTAGCTGAAAATCATCATAACAGTCTTCAAGAGCATTGCCTTATGTGCCAGTGTATGGATTTCTAGGTCTCTAGTGCTTTGGTAACACCTTTAGAGGTTGAAAAATGTGGGTGTACAACTGCCATACAAATGTATGGCACGTGTTCATTCTTACACAAAGTCTGTTCCCGTGACACTACTGAAAAGAGCAGAGACAAAAGCTCTGCACATTCTGCAATGGGGTTATAGTATGAGTATCCAGACAGATAATTGTGTCTGTACTCTGCTTTTATAGGTCCCTGAGGGCCTGTGACCTGTGTTACAACTCTAGAAAGGCTTAATTTGAGGCCTACTCCCACATATACCAAGGGATACACTGCTGTTTCTCCAAAGTGGAAAGAGATAGAAGGTTGACCATTTGCGGACTAGGACTATCCTATGGTCGCATGAACATCCTTCAATGACAGCTTCCTAATTCAAATCGTTGAGGAGAAACCGCTGTGTACACCCGGCATATGTTGTTGTACAATGCGCATAGTTTAACATGCGCGGTGTACATCAACATATGCCGGGTGTACACTGGTGTTTCTCTAAAGTCAACAGAGATACAAGGTTACCATTTGGGAGACAAAGAGTACGATATAGTACCATATAAATACTAATAGGACAGCCTCCTATCTCAAATCATTGAGGAGAAACAGCAGTGTACACCCTGCATATGTTGGTGTACACCGCGCATAGTTGAACATGACAGCTAGACAGGCCAATTCATCCATATTGGCTGGAGCAAGGACTCTGATATTCAAGAATCCTCATAGCCCCATAGGGTCCTCCTAACCACCCTGATTCCTGAGCCAATTGGACGAACATTTTTCGACCCACTTGGACTCTAAGCTGTCTTCCTATCCTTTTGTTATTCACAAAGTCAATGTCACCATAGGGGAATCTTACACTTTTTCTTTCTTTACACTTCAATGTCCTATGTATGCTGGGTGTACACCAACATGTGTAAAAACATTTATAATAGTTCACGCATCCTTATCTACGGTATGCGTCTATCAGTGACATTACCCAAGCACACTGATGATTGACTATAAACAGAAATACTGACAATAGGCAAGCAAATTGTCAAATGGAATATATTTACAAAAAACAATGAATAACAAACAACAATGATTAAATAAGTTATAAGGAATAATAAGTAATTGAACAATAATTAACAAGTAATAACAAATTTTCTTTTTGGATTAACAAAAAACACATTTATTTACATGGAAAACTATTTCTGATTGTTTAGTGAAGCTTGCGCTTCTTGACCAGAGAGGAAGTGTCATGCCACTTCTCTCTCAACATTCTTGAGTTGCGAAGCCTCTTGAGGGGTGACTCCCTCTCAGTACATCTGTCCAGGACGACACTGAGGCCCATTATTGGTTCACATTTTGTAGGGGTTCCCTCCTGCAGTGTATGCAAAAAAACATGTTTTAGTGTTTCAGGGCTTGACATTTAACACAGAAATTACTATATGACAACCCTAACCTCAATCTCCCTCCCAACCCACAACCCTATCTCCGAACTCTGGAACAGACCCTTGCGTTACTTCTTAACATTTGAAACATCAAATGAGAAAATGAAAAAAAGCAAAAACACAAACAGGTCTCCCATGAATAAAGTCTAAATGTACAAAACACTTAACCACAGGATAGTCAGAGACACGCAAATAGTGTTAAAACGTGTGAGAAGAGTTGAGGATGAAGGGATAGGAGTCAGAATGTTCTCTCCTGAAAGGCTGTTCATATATCATCAGTAGGGTCAAACTAACCTGTGTCACGGCGGCCTCTTTCAGCTGCTGCCCAGACTCCTCTGATCCACCCTTGCTGTCTGTTGATTCCTCACAGGGCACCTGGAGAGCGTTGTGGGATGGAAACACAGAATGTGGGCATCATTGTGTATTCATTGTCAAGATTGCAACTATACTATCTAACTTAACTTTTTATTCTCCTTTTTTTTGCATAACACTATTCAAACTTTATTGATTGAACATCTTCAAACTAATGGCAAAACTAGAACAAAAACAAGGCAAAAACAAAATTGCAGAGAAAAAGGACACATAAAACTACCATAGAACCTTAACAGAGTGGGATGTATAACACTACTAAGTGTCTTACACAGCAACTGTGTGAGTGTGTGAAGCTAGAGCAAAGCTAAGAGAATCACGCCCATCAGATGAATGAAGGGCTGGTATTAAACAGGTCATGGCTATATCGCATAGCAAGACAGCGAGACAGAATGATTAAAAAGCTTTCAGAAAACCCACTTAACTAACCTCTCCTTCCTCCTCTGTGTCATTGTCAGAGGTCAGCTCCGCCTCCTTGGCCTTCTGCTTCCTCTGAGGGCGAGCCGACCTGTACTGGGCCTTGGGAGAGGATTTTGGAATGGAAACACAGAATGTGGGCTTAATTTTGTATTTGATCCTTGACCGTTTTGTATTGTTTGTATTTGTGTATGTCTGAGATTGGCATCAAGGTTGTCAAATAAAAACAAACTAACCTTTCCTCCACCAGGAGCCTGGGCCTTCATGCGTGGAAGCTCTGGCCCCTCCAGACTGGCAGCTATCAGGTCCCTGATATTCTGTGTCTCGTCCGCGTTGGGGTTGAGCGTATAGAACGTGTCAGAGACTTCTGTGCTGTGGCACAGCAGGTCTGTAATCTTTTTGCGGTTCGCTGGTGTCTGACTTTGCTTTGCCTGAAAAACATTCAATTCACATAACAGAAAGAGAGAAGGACAGAAAAGCAAACATCAATTCACACGTACTATTTTTCACCTTTGGTGTCACTTGTCAAACATATTTGGATACATCCTAACACATAGTCGTTGCACACCCCATACTCAGGACTCTAGTTGCACCATACACATTTCTAATAAACGAGCCCCAACGGCCTTCAAACGTGCCGCCCACCTGAGTCGCTCTGGTTCCATCCTAGTGTACAACAACACTCATGTTTACGTGTGTTTGTGTATGTGTATGCGCACTTACGCAATACGACACCACTGTGCGTATCAGTGTGAGGGTTGGTCTTTCAGGCAGGCCGGCATCCGCCCAGGCTTTCATGAATAAGGACCCGACGACCTTGCATGTGTGCCGTCCTCTTGAGAAAAGAACATATTTGTTCTTGACCCCCCGAATCTTGGCCTAAGATAAGATAGCCCTTATTATTAATAATAATAATATTGGCTCAGATAAGAAAGCCCTTATTAATTGGGAAAATGGGACTGTCACTGCAACAAAGAGAGTTGAAAACATGTATACCTCAAGTAACCCTTAATAAATGCCTTCCTATGCATTACTACATACACACACAGACACACACACACACACACACACACACACACACACAGACATACACACACAGACATACACACACACACACACACACACACACACACACACATACACAGACAGACAGACTGGCACAGACTGACACAGAGGCAGACAGTCGTGTTCGATGATGACGCTTGCTTTACTACTAACTTTGATGGCGAGCCAGTCGCGGATCCAGCCAAACTCTTCCTCCGTCATGTGCACGATGGCCGGGCCATACTTTGCTGCAGTTTTGTGATTTTTGACCTGTTGCGAGCAAAAGAGAGAGAAAATGAGTGAGATGGAGAGAGACAGACATTTGAAAGTGGCTGACTCTTCACACAGTGGGCTCTATTTTCGTGCAACCTGTTGTTAAGTCCTAGGCGCAGCGCTAGGCGCCCATGTGTTGTGGTGTGACAAATGGTCTTAAGCGCTAAGCTGGCGCTATTGTCAAAGAGGCTGGATCAAGATAATTATATACACGTGGGTGTGGTGTCAACATGGCCAATCACAACACCTGCTGGCCATCCCTTTAATATAAGCGGGCAAAGCGCTAAGCGAATTGACAAATTGAACGACGACGTTGTGCGTGTGGAGAGCTGTTGGCCACTAAGAACGATGGACAGAACTGTTGCATGCTAGATTGATAGGCTGTCATTAGAATATCAGGATGATAGTTCGCTACAACACCATATTATCAAGAAATCCAGTGTAAGCTATCTGTACCCTGCTGACGTTTTTGCATGCATTCATTCATGTAGCCTAATCCATATATATGTATTCATTCATCCAGCTGAGACAGATGTGCTGGTGAGGGAGAGTCGCAAAGCATCTGTAAAGTAAATGTTCATTATTATACCCCGTCACACATATCAAAACACTGCATTTGAACTGAGGTTGATTTCACTCTAAAGCCCAGGGTAGGCTAGTTGTGCAAAAGTTGTGTATGTATGTACACTATGCGTAGCCTACTTCCTCATTACAGATGCGCATGCATTGGGAAAGGGTGAAGTTGCTATATATATATATATATATATATATATATATATGTATTACACTTTAGGAAGAGTTATATATATATATATATAGGAGTGAGATTCGCCTCAAAATGAGCTGTATTTCCCCATATGTCCATATTTCATAAGACCTGTTCCCACTTAAGTCACAAAATTGTACGCAGAAACTTAGCGCTAGCGCTTAAGACCTGGTCCGTGTTGGTCAATCGCGCTAGGCACAAAGGGTTCGTTTTCTGTCACAAATTAGCATTGCGCCAGCTGATTAACATTGTCACACCCTCTCTTGCGCGGCCAAGCCCACTGTGGCGCAAGGCGCATGAAATCAAACCACGAATTTGTCAGAATCAGTTTTAAGACTTAGTGCGCGCACAAAAGTAGGGTTACGGCATAACGTTTGTGCTTAGGACATAGCGCCTGTGCAAAAATAGAGCCCAGTATGTCAATTGGAGAGCAATCCTATTCTAATTGTTATCTAAATCATCTAAGCACTCACTTGGATGAGGTAGGTGTCGTCCCCTCGGAGGTCGTGGCTGGTCTTGGCCTCCTCCACCTCGTCCTCTGTCATGTTCGTATAAACACCCGTTCTGTGGCCGAAAAGGCTGGACCAATAGCCCACCAGGTACCCATAGAACTGCTTCTTGGTTTGGTGGTCAAACTTGTTCTGGAGGTCCTCTGGGGAGAGAAAAGGGAGAAGAGAGACAAAAGAGTTCACTCATGATGATCAACCTTTACTTACCGAGAGTTACGGTGTGACCCAGCATTGTAAAAGTGAAGAAAGACGTACTCAGCAGTTTGGGGATGGTCGCCTTGGCCTTGGCTTGGAATGTTTTGATGTGCTCCTTCGTTGGCCGCCTGTCCATCTTGCCCCTCATTACTTTCATTCTGTGGATCACGCAGTCCCTGGTCGTGGAGCGCACGTTCATGTTGAGCTCCCGCCGTATGCCGACAAATTGCGAGGTAGTGAGGCGGCAGTAAGGCGGCTTCAGCTCTTGCATATAAGCCATGAAGTGAGAGATGTTTGCTAGGTAGTACCTAGCCGTGGTGATGGTATGGCTCTGGTCCTTGACCAGGTGTTTGCCAAAACTGCACAGTGTGTAGAAGACAAAGAAAATTGATATACAGTTTTAGTATTGGTTATGGGAATGAACGGATTAGATACATTTGAACCAATGGCCCGTAACGGAGTAATCACAGCACTACTCACGCTCGGATCCTGTCCAAGTTGAAGATGAAGCTCCAGTCAGAGAGCTTGGTGTGTCCCCTGCTCATATAGAGCAGGAAACTTTTAAGCCGACCGACTTTTGACTTGGCGTTTTGACTCTGCTTTTCACTGGGATTTAGCCCCTCTTGAAATGTTCTGTAGCCATCCAGGAATGTCTCTGCAACGCCACATGTATTACACTTTAGGAAGAGTTATGAATTGATTAATGCATTAATATGCATTAACTAACCATTCTAGGGACATTACTGTTTAATATGCTTAATGCTTAATACTGTATTAAGTCATGTTAATTATTGTACCCTTATTGCAAAGTGCTACAAAGTGCTAGTTGGATTAATTTCAGTTTTATGTGTTGCTTGGCATTTTAATTTCCTTCGGGATCAATAAAGTAAATAAAATAAAATCAAATAGCCCCATACTATATACAGTATAAAGAGTCAAGGAACCTTACCGATGGACTCAGGAAACCCTATGAATCTCATAAGGTTGCCCTTGCCCCTTCCAGAGCCACAGGGCCTCTTCGCCTTTACAGGGGACCGTTTGACAGACGTTACTGACACTTTAGTTGCCTGCGGGGTCAAACATGTATTGATCTTGCGCTTCCTGACCCGTGAGGAGAGGCTACTGGTGCCAGGCTGCTCTGAGTCATCACCAGACACAGCTTCAGGGGGGTCCGACACGCTGTCATCAGCCGGAGTGACAGGCTTCTCCGGGCTCGCCCCGCCCTCATGAGCTGTTGCCTCAGACATCTGAGACAGCGTTGGATCAAAGACGGTCTCCACGGTCTCCTCCTCTTCCTCCCCCTCCAGAGTCTCCTTATCCGCAGCCTGTAAGATGGAGAGAGTATACAGTGGGTTTTTTAGACGGACGGACAGACAGACAGAAAGAAAGCCATGTTTCTAACCTGTTGCCCCAATTGCTGCACACCAATACGCTTATATCTGCGTAACAGGTTGGTCAGCTGGGAAATCTTGAGGTCCTTTTGTAGGATTATTGCATCCCTCCTATCCATCTCCCTCTGTGCGTTGGCTCGGTAGAGCTTGCAGGAGGGGTTGAGGCAGAGTCCCTGTTGGGAAGGGACATCAGGGAGGGTGGAGGGTAGAGGGACAGCACTAGGTCCCTCACCTGCTGTGTCCTTTGAATCAGGAAAAATAATCAGATAAAGATACTTTAGCGCCATTTATGCCCATCGGGAATTGGCCTTGGGCACAATGGGACAGACAGTTAACAGTAACATTAGATAAAAACATTACAATGTATTAGAACGATAAAATAAACAGCAATATGCGAACATTCAAAGCAGTACAACTCACGATAGCCTCTGGCTCATCCATGCAAAGCGGGTCTTCCTCCACGTCCCAGTTTGTTAGGAGGGGCACAGAAGGATTGGTGGCCCTTAACTCCGCCAGGCGGTGGACAGTCTCCTTCCGCCTGGCCGTGTTGAGCCACATCATTCGGTCCTCCAGAGTCAGTTCCTTGTGACTGATTTGGAGGTGCCTGGTAAGGTGGCTTTTTTTATGAGCACATCCAGGAATGGGGCATGCATTTTTTCTGATGCTGACCTGGTTATTGCCAAAATCCAAAAGGATGCGGCATTCCTGGACATTTTTAATATAATGGGTGTTCTTAAGGTGCCCCTTGAGTGCAGCATAATTTTTATGGCAAATAGGACAAGAAGCCATGGTCGATTTTAACTGAAAGAGAAAGGACAGCATATATCAGCATTCACTAGTTAATTACAACTGATTATCTTTAATATGATAAAGTACATGTGATATTTGATATTTATATCATAGTATATATATGTAATACGTGGATATAATCAAAGTTTACCAAGCATGACATTCGCAACTGTGTGTAAATCATAGCAGAAATTATCTTAGAAACCAGAGGAAAAAAGTCGCGTCATTTTTCTCCAATGTAGGCTACCTGAGATCAGGACTTCTATGATTCGGGTTAGAAATGATCCGGTTTTAGAAAGTGTAACTCAAAAGTAAAGAAATTAGTAATCTGACTACTTTTCAGAGAGAGTAATCAGTAATCGAATTACAATTTAGAGAAAGTAATCAGTAGCTTGATTGCTTTTATTAAGTAGCTTGCCCAACACTGTACATCATTGACATACACACATATATACATACATATACATATATGTATAATTTTTTTTTTTTCAAATTCTTGATCAAATTAGGAAAAAAGTAAATCAACGCCTTGGTTCGTACAACATATTGTTAGCTTTATTCTACAAAAAATACATGTGTAAACTGAATGATTCTGAGCAGAACACAATCAAAGAGCATGTCTTTCTCAGGTGAATCACACCAACACCAAGAATAATTCATTGCTTTATAGTGTCAGACCCAGCTGACGTCATTCTAAGGAATTTAGGGCGTCTTGAAACAGAACAGGAAAGGTCTCCCTTGAGACAGGCAAGAATGAGATGACCAGGACCCCTGCTAGGTGTGACAGAGAACAAAAGGTATGGCTTTACAGTAGAGCAGTAGAACAATAAGGTAAACCGGTCTTGACCAGTACTGTATTGTTTAGGCATGAGCCCCAGGGTTTCACCTCTTCTTGCCAGAGCATCTGGCTCTGGAATGACAAGTGGGGCTCTTCAGATCTTCAGACATGCAAAAAGGTTTAGAAATAAATACCTGACCACTTCTATCTCACTCATACCCCAGAGGGGGTCAGATTGTTAACTCCTTCACAGGTGCCCTAGCTCAGTGTTTCTCAATCCTGGTCCTGGGGACCCCCTGCCCTACATGTTAATTTGAATCAGGTGTGTTGGAAAAGGGAAACATGTAAAACATGCAGGGCATGGCCTCCCCTGAACCAGAGAAACACTGAGCACCAGCCTCTTCAACAAGGCTCGTGTCCCCCTCTGACCCCAACCCCCCACGGACCCCACCACCGTTGAGACACTGTCGATACACTTGCACATGGTATAGGATGCACTGCACTCACATCACACCGCACACACATATACACATACACACACTTGCACATGACCTGAATCTACTATATAGGACGCACCGCACTCACATATCACGCACAGTATCAATGAAAACCTTATTTGAGCTGTGCGACATGCATCGTGGGTGCTCTCCGTGCAACCTTTTCTAGTTTTACATTGTTTTTTAAGATGGAGGAAAACCATTAACATATTTCTATGACTTAAGGGAAGTAAAGACGTGAAATGTCATGTAATTTAATATTAATAAAAGTTTACATTTAAATCACTTTAGAAATGTCTGGTTCTTTATATACATGTATTCATTTTAACCATTTAGCATTCTGCCTGAAGGTGCACTTTCAGATAAAAATAAACTGACAAAGAGACATTACTAACTACTTTCAATGTCCAAGAGTAAATCATATTTTCATCCCAGGAAATACAAAGCAGGTGTCGTAAAGTATGTCCATGACTAAATCATATTTTCCTGCCAGGGAAGAGATCCAGCCGGTGAGAGAAAGTGTGCCTTCAACTGGTCTCGCTGTTCTTTTGCCATTGTTGTGCCAATCTTTGCTCCGCTCACTGCCACAGGGGCGAGTTCTCCATCCCTTCGCCATGCTCCACGGATGATTCTGTGGTTCTCATCCTCCATGTCCAGAAAGGCGGGTGGCAGGTAGGCCTCTGATGCCTGCTCCCTGAGGAAGTTCTGAACACTGAGAGCAGCAAGTATGATCATTGTCACCTTTTCGGGCTTAAGTGCAATGCCAGTCAGAAAAACACGTAATCTGCTGGCCAATATTCCAAACGCATTCTCGACAGTGCGCCTGGCCCTCGACAGGCGATAATTGAATATTTGCTGTCCACGGTCCAGGGTCTGGGGGGGGTATGGCTTGACCAAGTCGGTCCAATGAGGAAACGCTTCATTGCCGATGAACGCATATGGCATGGTTATGTTGGTATCTGGCAGTGGCTCTGGACGGGGGACATTCAATAGATCTCTGTCCATGGCAGTACGGAGGTCTGACTGGCCAAACAGCCCTGCATCTGACATTCTTCCCTGTGTACAAAACTTGGCATAGATAAATTTGTAGTTTGCGTCGACTACTGCCATGAGAGCCACTGAAATTCTGGATTTGGATTTGTAAATACAGTTAATGTGCTTGCCACCAATGGCGCCTAGGCAGTGAGGAAATTGCCACTTCTCTTGAAAGCCCCTTGCCACCTCTCGCCACTCTGCCTCTGTTGTCGGTGTCTGGAAAAGATGAAAGCACTACTTATAAGCATATGATTGTATTGTGTTCTTGGATTGAAAAAGCATGCATATATACAGTATTATGTTTTGCTTTTTGGATTGAAAGAACATGCATATATACAGTATATATGTTTTGCGTTAAGTAGTAACACTATCAGTGTAAGGCTTGTGGAGGTTGTGGGTGGTTATGGCAAGTGGGTTGGATGGTGGGGATTACGGTTGCCGTTTTATGTAGGCTGGCATAAAACTTGCATAATTTGTAAGTTTATGTATAATATTTGTATGGATATTAATTGTATGGATGTTAATACACTGTATGCTGCTTCTTTATGTTGTGGACCCCAGGAACAGTATCTGCTGTCAATGGGGGTCTTAATAAACAATGCTATATGAAAATGAATACTGAGGAGGTAATAGATAGGCCAGTCATAAATATGTTCCTATAATTTCAAAGTATTGAGCGTTGACAAATCAATCTCTTATTTACGCAAAAGTCATACCTTCAAATAGTCTTCTTTCAAGACGTCATACAGGGCTTCACAAGTCCCCAATACTATCTCACTGACAGTAGTTCGGCCGATCCGGTACTGGAAGCACAGAGACCTGAACGACTCTCCTATAGAGAAGAACAAGGCTTACAGTGCATCCAGAAAAGTATTCATGCCCCTTCAGTTTTTCCACATTTTAGGTTACAGACTCAGTCCAAAATTGATTAAATTCATTTTTTTCCTCATCAATATACACACAATACACCATAATGACAAAGTGAAAAAAGTTATTTCGATTTTTTTGTATTAAGTATTAAGACCCTTTACTCAGTACTTTGTTGAGGTACCTTTGGCAGTGATTAGATTAGTGATTAGTTGATTTGAATCCACCTGTGGTAAATGCAATTGATTGGACATGATTTGGAAAAGCATATGCCTGTCTACTGTACTGTATGTAAAATAGTAATAACCCACAGTTGACAGTGCATTTGAGAGTCTAAACCAAGCCATGAAGTTGAGGAAATTGTCCACAGACCTCTGTGACATCTGGGAAAGGGTACAAAAACATTTCTGCAGCATTGATGGTCCCGAAGAACACAGTGACCTCCATCAGTCTTTTGGATCCACCAGGACCCTTCCTCGAGCTGGCCGTCTGGCCAAACTGAGTAATCGAGGAAAATGGGGCTTGGTCAGGGAGGTGACCAAGAACCCGATGGTCACTCATCATGCTATGCTAGGAGATCCTTGATGAAAACCTGCCCCAGAGCACTCAGGACCTCAAGGTTTACCTTTCAACAGGACAATGACCTTAAGCACATAGCCAAGACAACACAGGAGTGGCTTCGGGACAAGTCTGTGAATGTCCTTGAGTGACCCAGTCAGAGCGCAGACTTGAACCTGATTAAACATCTCTGGAAAGATCTGAAAATAGCTGTGCAGCGACGCTCCCCATCTAACCTGACAGAGCTTGAGAGGATCTGCAGAGAAGAATGGGAGAAATACCCCAAATACAGGTGTGCCAGGTTTGTAGCGTCATACCCAAGAAGATCGCTGCCAAAGATATCTCGACAAAGTACTGAGTAAAGGATGTGAATACCTATGTACGTGTTTGTGATATTTCAGGTTTTTATTTTTAATACTTTTTCAAATCAAAACTCACTGTCATTATGGGGTATTGTATGTAGATTGAGTAATTTTTTTTGGGAATCCATAAGGCTGTAATACAACAAAATGTGGAAAAAGTGAAGGGATGTCTGGATGCACTGTATGTGTAAACATTTTATTTGAAGCAATGTTTTGAAATTTTTCACCCTACAATTAAATGTTTTTAAATGTATTCTCTTTACCGGTAACAAGGAATCGTAGTGCGACTGACAACCGCTCTCTGGCAGTGATGGCCTTCCTAGTTTTACTGGCCCTCTTGCGGATGAATGGCTCCACCTTTTCAAGTAGGTAATTGAAATCTTCCACATCCATCCTGAAAAGATTTCGGAAACCCCTCCTGTCATTGCCCTATAGAATAATAAAATCAAAACAAATCTTTAGCAGTATTTGGAAACTCGATGTGTTGAATATTTTACCCAAGATCCTCAATGACTTTTGGTAAAAACATTGGTTTAAATGACAGTCATACAAGTCCTTCCAGAGTATATACACATTTTTTTTTCCTCCACAAGACCTTTTTACATAGAAAGCTTGCTACACCAGTAGCTAGCTAGCTAGCTAGTTTGCTGGTAGCTAGCTAGCTAGCTAGCTATGTTCTTGACATGTTAACACAATCGTTACCTGAAAATTCTCCTTGATGGATAGATCATACTGTCCTCTTCTTGACACCCAGGAAAGGGTCCACAATCGTTTTTTTCTTTCTTTTCTGAGCACAAGACCGCCACCATAACATACAGCGCTTCTTCATATTTATTTTTTTAGCAATGACACGCATGGTTTTGAAAGACAGCATACTGTAAGGGTGGGGGGGGGGTTAGAGAACTTGCCCCAAACGAGTGGAGCCGTTAACACCCCTTATAGAGGGTCATTACACTATCGCCTCCGCCGTCCGGAAGAACGTGACCTCACGCTTCACTGTACTCAGTCCCTGACGTCCTCACACACCTCTTCGATGGCCGCAGGGGGAGTAAGGGATCGGACCAACGACCTCCTGCTTCCAAACCTGGCTCGCTAACCGCAACACCAAGAGCACTAGCTTTCTTGGTGGAGCTGTTGATGGGCCTTATAGAGGGTCTTTACAATACGATGATTGGTCGCAGTTATTCTTATACAGTAGTGTTGCTAGTCGGCCAACACCCGGCAAGAATTTATGGCACTCTAATCGCCTAATTTGACATGGTGACCATCATAATATTGAAAATATTGTGTAGTCTGATCCCGGCATTACATTCATCATTCACAACACAAAATTGCCACTTATCCTTTAAGGAAAGTGGCCTCAAGGGTGGAAGTGACAAAAATTAATTGATAAATGGAGGTAATGAAAATGTATGTGAATTCATAAATAGAGTGATGGATATGGGTGTTAATTGGTTTGATAATCTTGATCAACATTTTATTTCAAACTATTGATCTGATAATCATCTGGGCTGTGTTACTGTCTACTGTCTACAGGTAATCATTCTCAATACCCAACTGACATTTATTGTTTACAGCAAGTAATTTTTGTTACTTCCGCCCAAAATGTCAATAGAAAAACACACCTTTCCCAATATAATTTCAGCTCCGTTGAGGGTGGAGTCAGCAGAGTTCCTACTGAAGTTGATGGAGGAGAGGCAGGTCTGGCTGCAGAAATGCTTTATGGTCCCGGCCACGTCCACCGGAGCCTTGATCAAATACTTAGGCTCCATTATCTCCCTGAGATTAACAGAATACAAGTCAGATAACATTTGCATTTTCCATTCCAACAACATAAGGTGATGAAATGTCCCAACTGAAATAGCGATGTGAGAATATTTTTGGTCAAACAAGGAGTGAGTTTGGACAACCAAATGCTTTAGTTTGAAAATAACAGTCATTCTTTTGTTGATGAAATTGGTTCCCTGCCCCCCCATGACTCACTTAAGGCAGTAGTGACAGGTCCTCTTGCCCAAACGATTGACGAGGGGTGAGGGGGCGGGGCTATACAACATGACACATTTGGAGCAGAAAAGGTAAGAAGAGCCCTTCTTCTGGTAGGCCGTCTGGCCCTTCGTCAAGATCTTCTTACAGCCCGAGCAGGCTGCGCACTTGGAGGCCGGGATGGGGGAGGGGTCAGAAGATAACTGGCCCTGTGCTTGAGCCTGGGTGGTGGTCAGCACTGGGCTGGCTGAGGTCACTGGGGGAGGAGGGGGAACCACAAGGAGAGAGAGAGACAAGAGAGACAATATAAAAGAAGAGACAAGGAGAGAGGTAAAGTGGAGACTAAGTGTGTACTTAAGGTGGAAAGGAGGGGTTTGGACAGTTTTGGTTAAGTCGTCACTATGGTGTCGTGGTGTGCACCCTGCTCCCCTCATCGTTGATTTTCAGGTTGTCCTGGAAATAACAGAAGTGAAGAATATTGAGTCTCATAGTTCCACAGCAGCAACTCCAAGTGTGATCAAGGTGTTTGATTCAGCCCTGTTAAACTTTTAATCATTAACTATTACCCAGTCCCTCCAGAAAAACGCAGGCAAAAATCCTTGATTATGCGGGCAGAAATCCTTGATTATGCGGGCAAAAATACTTGATTATGCAGGCAAAAATCCATGGTTATGCAATGGAATATGCAGGGTTTTTATGTGATTTTATGCGTTGAAAATGCGGGGATTTTCTGAAGTTGCAGGAACTTGTGAATATTGCGAGAATATGCGAAAAATGCAAGAACCTGTCCTGTATTTTCGTGCACACCCCACTCTAATGCATATAGCCTACACTACGTCTTCACATGCTTGGAATGATACGAGAAATAACAAAACCATAGCCTATGCGAGAGCGCCTAGACCAGGTACGGTATAGACCGGCGTCATGATTGAAGGCAGCCTTAAAAGGCATAAACAACCCCCGATGTCTGGTCTCTGTGGTCGTCCAGGTCATTTGCTATTTCCAAGTTTATCAGACCAAACATTTTGACCATGTCTATGATCTGATGTTTATTGATTTGATCTTAATATAATCGATGCAGCTGTGCTTTAGCCTACTCTTATTGGCTATTTATTTCCTTCATTCATGATGAGAATAGCAGAGGACTTTGAACTTGATGCAAATTGGTGCAATTCACTAGGAAATGAGATGTCTGACACTCATAATCTCATGGGGGAGGACCACCAGAACCCTGCTTGATTTGTGTCCCGTGAGACTGCTGGCAAGGTGTCCCTTATTTTTCCCTATTGAAGGTGGCAACCCTACAAACGAGGTGAAAAACATTAAAACTTGAATCAGAAAAATGCGGGAAGTATGAAATCAAGCGAGCCCCGCATATTCCCTGGACTGGTAAACTTACTGGACTGGTAAACTTACTGGACTGGTAAACATACTGGACTGTAAACCCTAAGAAACATCAACAAACTCTCAGCAATCCAATGCATGGGTTTGCGCTTCACCAAGAAAATCACTGGGCGTGAATGTGGGTTTTTCTGTCACATTAAGGGTATAAGGGCAAGAGGGGGAATAGATGGGCTGGACTGAGAGGTTTTAGAACTGACACCCTCTCATCCTCACAGGCAGTTCCTCCAGCTGAGAGGTAAAGGCGAGACTAAGTGTGTAGGTAAGGTGGAAAGGAGGGGTTTGGGCAGTTTTGGTTTAGTCGTCACTATGGTGACGTGTCGTGGTGTGCACCCTGCTCCCCTCACCGTGGGGCGAGGAGGCTCCTCCCAGTGAGAAGACCGCGCTGATTTTCAGGTTGTCCTGGAAATAACAGAAGTGAAGAATATTGAGTCTCATAGTTCAACAGCAGCATCTCCAAGTGCAATCAAAGTGTTTGTTTTGGCCCTGTTAAACTTTTAATCTAAAAAAATAATTGATGAAAATTGAGGCAATGAAATGTATGTGAATTAAAAAATAGAAAAAATAGAAAAAATAGAAATACCGCTGCGCAGATGTATGCCAAAAGTCAGGTTGCTACATAAGCATGTTTTGTGAACTTGACCTTAAAGGACTATGCTCGTTTTTGACAACCTGGACCTTATTTACGACATATTATAAGAAGTTTGACTCACCCAGATCACTTTTGTGTTGTTCGGAGGCCTGTAGAAGAAATTTAAAATCCAGCGCGAGCCAGTATATCCATGTAATGGCGGCGCACGGGGCAAAGGGAATGCAGCTTCTCAAAATCCATTTTCGGCCGCTAAACGGTTGTTTTCATCAATCACATTGCATGAATCGACAGTTGATATTCCTCTACGCGAGCCATTCTTTCGGTTGGTTTTCAAATACTCTGTAGCCACTGTAATATGATCTTTAGAAGCCTCTCCCCCACTTGCTCCAGCACGCATGCGCACAGGCCAGCGCGCAGCCTGCTATTCTCCGGCTCACGTTCTCTGCGCTACGATCGTAGTTGGTGCCGAGAATATTGTCGTCGTCATTCGTCAGCAACAATCCGATCGTAGCGCAGAGAATCTGAGGGAGCATAGCCAGTGTAAAGATCATATTACAGTGGCTACAGACCACGTATTTGAAAACCGAAAGAATGGCTCGCGTAGAGGAATATCAACTGTCGATTCATGCAATGTGATTGATGAAAACAACCGTTTAGCGGCCGAAAATGGATTTTTAGAAACTGCATTCCCTTTGCCCCGTGCGCCGCCATTACATGGATATACTGGCTCGCGCTGGATTTTAAATTTCTTCTACAGGCCTCCGAACAACACAAAAGTGATCTGGGTGAGTCAAACTTCTTATAATATGTCGTAAATAAGGTCCAGGTTGTCAAAAACGAGCATAGTCCTTTAAGTCTTGACCACCAAAATTTAATCAGTTAATCCATGAGTGCAACTGGACATTCTGGCCAAATGTGAACCAATTCCGTCTAGTCGTTCTTGAGATATCGCAGTAAAAAGAATGGGACGGACGGACAGACAACCTGGAAACGAGCTGCGCCGGGCGGAGACAAAAAAAGAAAGAAGTGAATATTGCTCTTACTTTGATTGAGAATAACTTGATTAGGCTAAACCTTGTAAGAGACAGCATTAATGTACTGAACTCAGATGACGTTAACTGCATTGCTAGTTGCATACAGCTATTTAAAACTTGATAGTAGCGTAAACCACAAGACAATACATTCAATTTCATCACTGATGATGCAGTCTGCCCTGACCAGTCTCCCCTCCTTGCAAGTTATTGAAAATTAGTAGTTAGTTTCACAAGAAAATGAAAATATTAAACAATAATGTTTTTTTAAATATATGATTTGAAAGTCTGGCCCCCACAGTGTCTGCTGAGAAAAATTCTGGCCCTTGGAGAAATGAAGTTGACCCCTGCTCTAGACTATCCTATAGGCCTATTCTCACTAATGGTCCATCAGTCTATCAAGGACAGGACAGGGACTACTTAATGTCTATAGGCAATTACAAATCTGTGCGGATAAAAAATACCTGTGGAGTTCCCCAAGGCTCCATTCTGGGGCCTCTTCTGTTCACATGCTCCCACTAGCTCAAATTATGGAAAACTGAAACTGTTGAAAATGGCAAGGACCAATCCCCCTCCCAGAATGTTGATAGTATTGCTTTCAAAAACATGATGCGGGCAGAATTAGATTCAAAATGAAATTAGTGTATAGTTCATAGTGGATATGAAAAAGATTCAGAACAAAAGCTGTAATTGTACTGGAACTCTAACCTGGTGCATTATTAAAAATATTACATTAAGAATTCACCCCAAAGCTGTTAAATACAAATGTACTGATGTTTGTAAACATCTACAGTCACTTGCCTGTGCCTCTCCCCATCTCTCCCTCTTGTGTTGGGAATAAGGTATCTACTCCACTCACTGTTCATTAGTGATGATACATCAATAGCTAATTTGAAATGACACAAAATGTGGAGAAAAAAGTGGCCATAAAAGCCCTAATGTGGTGGCTACTGACACATTCGAATGCCACTATTCCATCACTGATCTTAATTATGGGGGATTTTCCTGTCTCATCGTGCTGCGTCCTTCAACTTGATTCACATTGGCTACTGTGCATGGACGCTGAAGCCCAATTCACACTGCTAATGGGGGATGAGCTATATTGTTGTTACTGTAAGGAATGTCTGAGATTCCTGACATTGGCTAATGGCTACCCTAACTAGCATGAGGCGCAGTTCA
This sequence comes from Borostomias antarcticus, assembly GCF_949987555.1. NCBI lineage: Eukaryota > Metazoa > Chordata > Actinopteri > Stomiiformes > Stomiidae > Borostomias > Borostomias antarcticus. The sequence continues at coordinate 4,323,352 of NC_140254.1, forward strand.
GTAGTTATCTAGGCTAGCAAGTTAACTAAATGTTGGTTAATGCCAGCTGCGCTAATTAGCCGGCTGGCTAGCTAATATAACGTGCCTGCTAACTTAACTTTGATGGCGAATTTATTAACAATTATATAAAATAAAATAAAATGTGTTTTTGCCTTCAAGCAGATTCTAAATTAAGTGGGGATTGTTAATTTCACAATAGCACATAGCCAAATGTATATCTATTCTATGATGCAAATTAGTGACAACAGGCATAATTTATAAAGATGAAAGATTATTTTATTTACTCATACTCATACACTTGACTTGTTACATGTTTACTCATACTGTTTGATTGTCCTTGTTACTGTACATGTTTACTAATACTCTGACTCTTGTTACATGTTTAATCATACTGTTTGACTGTCCTTGTTACTGTACATGTTTACTAATACTCTGACTGTTCGTTACATGTTTACTCATACTGTTTAACTGTCCTTGTTACTGTACATGTTTACTAATACTCTGACTGTTTGTTACATGTTTACTCATACTGTTTGTCTGTCCTTGTTACATCTTTACTCATTCTCTGTCTGTTTGTCTGTCCTTGTTACATCTTTACTCATTCTCTGTCTGTTTGTCTGTCCTTGTTACATCTTTACTCATTCTCTGTCTGTTTGACTGTCCTTGTTGTGATGCAGAGAGTGAGCATAACTGCTGAGTCTTACATGTGGAATTCATGAAAGCAGTTGTTGTTTTTGTTGAGGCACAGATGAACATTGCACTTTGCACATTTGAATACAGTCTGGCCCCTACATTTTGGGAGTTTGCAGCGTTGCCTCGCACTTTCAACCACTGGCCAGTGACCCACAGCATCTGAACGGACATCCTGTATTGGAATAGCCTTAGCTGGACCTCGACGTTTCTTCTTTTCAAACTCCCTTTGAACATCGAGTGAAGGCCGCCCCCTCTTGTTCTGTGACAGATCCTTGCCTTGCATGCAGAGTGCCTGTGCTATAGATATTCTGAAAGCAAGCAAATCCTTCTGATTCTTTCTTGGAACACTCAGTGAATCACAATCACGCCGATACAGCAACCAGCTGTTGACAATGGCCATATCCACAAAGTGGAAAAAAAACCTGTGGTAGTACTTTTTAGACTTGATGTGGATGCGGTAATATGCAATCAGAGCATCAAGAGCATCCACGCCACCCATGAACTTGTTGTACAGGCTGATGATTTTTGGGCATTCCACAGGCACTTTCTTTTTCGATTTTCTATCCCATCTTTGTATCATAGAAACGGGCTGGGCACTGGCAAAAGTGCTGGCAACGATCACCCCGCTGTTGTCAAACCATTTGACTGCTCTTATTTCCACATTGTCTACAACAACCTTTTGCTCTTCAAACGTCCCTCTTCCCTTCTTCTCCATGTCTGTGTCTGCACTGAAACTGCAGCCGTGTAGGCGACGTTGCTGCACAGCCCCAAGGGCTGGTATCCCCTTCTTTGCAAGAGCAACAAACAAATCCAAGGATGAAAACCAGTTGTCAAAGTACAGTCGGTGATTGACAGACCCACGAATAACTTGTGAAAGCTTCAGCACAATGTTTCCACTTGCCCCAATATCTGGTTCTCCTGGTGCAGGATCAATTTTCCCTGAAAAAATGTCAAATGAATGCACCAGGCCTTTTGTGTCGCAAAGCACAAAGATTTTGTATCCCCATTTGTATGGCTTCTTTGGGAGATATTGCTTCAGACTTGAACTGCCTTTGAATGGCACCATTTGCTCATCAAGAGACAACATTTGATCTTGAGGGAGAGCCTGAAATTTGGGGAGAAGTGAATCAACAAGTGTCCTGATTTTGACAAGTCTATCACCGTTGATGGGTGCCATGTTGTCGTTGAAATGAATGAAATGTTTTATTTCTTCCCATCTGTCTCGGGACATCACATCAGCCACTTGAGCTATTCGACATGCACTGGACCAGTACATTCTTGACCTAGGTAAACGGATGACACTCATGTACACTACAGTGCCAAGAAACTGCTCAAATTCCTTCTGATCCAATTTGAGGGCGGACTTTGGATTTTGCTGTGTGCAATACAGATTGCTCTGTTCCACAATACTACCAAAAAGATCATCATCAAAAAAGTCTCGGAAGTATTGAATGGGCAGTCTGATTTCATCAGTATCCGGAAGAGCAGATTCCCATATTGGAATCTTTTTCGTAGAGTTCTGTTGCTTCACTGTCTTCCATGCTACCTTTTGTGTTTTTCTTATTGTACTAGCAGCTGATCTCCCTCTTGCAGCAGTAGCACTGGTGCTAGGAAGTGCATCCTGATGATTTCCATCAGAGTCTTCATCACTGCTGCTGCTGTTGTTGTCTGTACTCTCACTACTGCTGCTTTGGTCATCTGGTGTAGAAAAAAGAAATCACTATTTACATTATATATATACACTTGTACTTGTTTTTTGCTCCCCTCAGGAAAATATATATAGGGGTAGGAGCTATGTCCCTCCAAGCTTGATTTGATTTGTACACATGGTTACATTCACAAATATATGTAAATAACAAAAAATTATAGCATTATTACTGCTGTTTTCATCACCTTGTATATTAGGAGTGTAGTCTTCATCGCTCTCCCCACTGTCACTGAGACAGCTGTCATCACTTTCAACGGGTGGAACCCTGGTTTGAAGTCCACCTGCTCGCGTGCCCGGTGGAACCCTGGGTCGAAGTCCACCTGCTCGCTTCCCATGGAACGTGGATATGTTCATTTTGTTCTGAGTAAAAATAAAGGGTATGTAATCAAATTATATTATGGATATTTAGGGGACACAGAAAGGCAGCCTCCAACCTACCTGTGAATCCTCTGTATACATTGGTGTATATCCTGCTATGCACTGTATGTATATCGAGATGTGTACAGAAGCTGGTTGCCCTGAAACAGGCTTGTTCTGTTCTAATATTTGTGTTGCTTCTATGGCTCAGCGTGCTACTAACCGTTTTCTGCCTCCCCTCTCCCTAGTGCCTCTCTCTCTCCCTCCTACCTTCTAGCCAGGTCAAGTGGATGCCCCACTATCACCCGCAGACCACCCTGAGTCTGATAGATACCCCCGTGTCAGCTGTGGATGTCGTAGTACTTAGTTAACACACAGACACACGTACACACAGACATACATCAGTCCACATCCGGCTTAGGCCTGGACCTGGGCCCAGTCCCCCTTCCCCTCACCCTAACCCGGGTCCGTATCCTTTTCCCACCCCCACCCTACCCCAACCCCTGCCTCTACCTGGACCCAGGCACACTCACGCTCACACACACACACAGACATACACCAGTGTTTTCCATACCTCTCCCATGATGCTCTTAGCCTTTATTGCTATGAAAATTTAATTTAATGTAATTTCTTGCTCTATAAATGTTCTTAGCCGTTGACAAATATACTCCAGGAGCTTGCTCCAGGTTGCCCGTTTTAATATCTGTGTTGCTTTTATGGCTCTGTGTGCTACTAACCCTTTTCTGCCTCCCCTCTCCCTAGTGCCTCTCTCTCTCCCTCCTATCTTCTAACCAGGCCCAGTGGATGCCCCACTGTCACCAGCAGACCACCCTGAGTCCGATAGATACCGCTGTGTCTGCTGTGGATATCGTAGCATTTAGTTAACACACACACACGTACACACAGACATACACCAGTCCACTTCCGGCTTTAGGCCTGGACCTGGGCCCAGTCCCCCTTCCCCTCACCCTAACCCGGGTCTGTATCTTTTTCCTACCCCCACCCTACCCCAACCCCTGCCTCTACCTGGACCCAGGCACACTCACACACACACACACACAGACATACACCAGTCCTGGGCTCAGATCCCCTTCCCCTCACCCCAACCCGGGTCCAGATCCTTTTCCTACCCCCTCCCTACCCCAACCTCTATCTGGACCCAGGCACACTCACGCACACACAGACATACACCAGCGTTTGCCATGTCTCTCCGCCATGTCTCTCCTATGATGAGATTGCCTCTCTTACTCTGAAAATGTAATTTAATGTAATTTATTGCTTTATAAATGTTCTTAGCCGTTAGACAAACATACTCCAGGAGCTTGCTCGATCGCCTTGTTGAGAGGGGTCAGGGAAGAATTTTTACAACTCACTTTTCTGGCCCCCGGGTGATACAGGTTTTTGCTTCCCTCTGGAATATGTAGGGGTGGGTCGTATGCCCACCTCCCTTGTTCTCTGTGAACCGCATTGTGTTGCCTCTGGGTATGAAATGCGCTATACAAATAAAGTTGAGATTGATTGATTGATGGAGCAAACCATTTACGGTGCACTCTTTGCACACAGGCTGGGAAACAGTGCGCTGTCTCAGCTAACATGGAATGCTTGGCTGTATTCGACACGCGACACTCGTAGTTTTCAAACGATATATAATATACCTAGATGTATTGATTTTTTCAAGCCACGGAGGCACGGAAGGGACATTGCTAAATACCGCGCGATTATGGCCTGCTGTATCTAATAGGCCTCAAAGAGAAATCTTCAAATAATTTCAAAAGTATTCGTCACATGCAGTCTATTCCGATATGCCAGCTATAGAAACAAACATTAAGTTGCTACATATTTTTATTTTAGCACAACTTACCTCAGATTGGACAATATTATCCAACTTTGCTGCCTTGTAATAGCGCTTGTTAGCTTCGCCGTGTTAGTTTCCATGAACCCATAGTTCCCACTCCGACCGGTCCGATGAGAAACCACCGCTTGCAAAAGGTTCATAGGCACGTATCGAATGTGCACGAACCGGCATTGGGGGTATATATATGCTATATCGGCTGCATTCTGAATTGAAGCGGTTTGAGGCAAATTCGCGACAATCGGCGTCAAGGGACGAGATTGACAGTGTTGTGTTAACATACTAACTTGTCAGAGTTAACTAACTGCATCAGTTTTGGACAAATTTGTGCAGAGGTGTTTGTGATACCACTAGGCTAACCATTCGGCTAGGGCTACTCCGGATTGATTCTACTCAGCTGTCCTCGACATGTGAGCGCACGGAGAGGAGCGGAGGAGGGGCTATTTACAGACGGGGCCAGCGTGTGTGCGAGGGAGAGGGGCTGAGCGCATCAACGCGCCGTGCGCAGTTCTACAATGAAATACGAGCAACATTTTCCTGTACACGACATGTGACAAATAAAGAATCTGATCTGATTTTACCCATGATAAACAGTAAAAAGCTTGAGGCGGAGACTAAACAAATGTGCGGTCAACTAGGCGCATATCCTCTCGAGGGCTTACGCAAGCGACACATTTGAACTACAATAAGTACCGAACGTGCAACACTAACGGGGGGAAATACATGAATAAATAAAAAAATCAATCTCTGGATGTACGAATCAATCTCTAGGGAATAAAATGAGTATCGATTCCAAATCAGAAAATCTTTTTTTTTTCTTTTTTTTTTAGCCCAGGCCTAGATGGAAGTACGGACAACCAGGAAACATAATGCCATCCAGCCACGGCTGCGACATGTTATTGTCGACTGCCTATAATTCATCTCTCACAATACCCAACTGACATTTATCGTTTACAGCAAACAATTTTTGTTACTTCTCCCAAAATGTCAATCACAACCACACCCACTGACTAGCTGATCATTTGGCACCTTAATTTCAGCTTCGGAGAGGGTGGAGTCAGCAGAGTTCCTATTGAAGTTGTCGGAGGAGAGGCAGGTCTGGCTGCAGAAGTCCTTCATGGTCCCGGCCGCGTCCACCGGAGCATTGAACAAATGCTTAGGATCCATCATCTCCCTGAGATGAACAGAACACAAATCAGTTAACATTTGCATTTTCAATTTCAATAACATGTTGAAACGGAAAGGTGACAAAATGTCCCAACAGAAATCTATAGTGATGTGAGAGTATTTTTTGCTCAAACAAGGAGTGAGTTTGGACAACCAAATGCTTTAGTTTGAAAATAACAGTCATTCTTTTGATGTTAAAATTGGTTCCCTGCCGCCCCCATGACTCACTTAAGGCAGTAGTGACAGGTCCTCTTGCCCAAACGATTGACGAGGGGTGTGGGGACGGGGCTATACAACATGACACATTCGGAGCAGAAGAGGTGAGTGGAGCCCTTCTTCTGGTAGGCCGTCTGGCCCGTCAAGATCTTCTTACAGCCCGAGCAGGCCACGCACTTAGAGGCCGGGATGGGGGGGGGGTCAGAAGATAACTGGCCCTGTGCTTGAGCCTGGGTGGTGGTCAGCACTGGGCTGGCTGAGGTCACTGTAGGAGGAGGGGGAACCACAAGGAGAGTGAGAGAGAATATAAAAGAAGAGACAATGAGATAGGTACAGTGGAGACTAAAGACTAATTTATACTCAGCCGACAAGTGTCATACAACAAATGTCTGTCGACAGAAAAAAAATGTCGACCGGCATTTAACATTTATACTTCAGCGAAGAGTCTGATCACCTCCATGGTAACTTGCAGATGTGCGGCTGATTGATCCATGGCAACGAACATGCCTTCTATCTAGCTATCCAATTACAGCTGTGCAACGAAAGTGACAGCATCTGTGACATTAGAAAGTTTGAGACACCCCTGTCCGACACCAAAAAAGGTTTTCAAAAGGTTTCAGCTTTCAAAAGTGTTGTACGACGAAGTATAAATTGGCCTTAAGTGTGTAGGTAAGGTGGAAAGGAGGGGTTTGGACAGTTTTAGTCAGTCGTCACTATGGTGACGTGTCGTGGTGTGCACCCTGCTCCCCTCACCGTGGGGCGAGGAGGCTCCTCCCAGTGAGAAGACCGCGCTGATTTTCAGGTTGTCCTGGAAATAACAGAAGTGAAGAATATTGAGTCTCATAGTTCAACAGAAGCATCTCCAAGTGTGATCAAGGTGTTTGATTCATGCATGGAAAGTCAGCCTTCCTAGGAAGAAGATTCTGAATATTGGCAAATATAAAAGGGACCGTCAGCTGGGCTGCCCGGCCCCTAACGTACGCGTGGAACTCCAATTCTACACCATGGCACGGTTGTCAATAAAAAACCTTTCCATGACAATCAAGGCCAAACATGTAGACCAGTGAGCGAGGGGTGGCATACCGTGTCCTCAGGCTCATCCTTGACGTGTTGGGACGTGGCGTTGGCGGGCGCCAGGGCCTTGTCATACTCCTCATTGACTGGCTCGTCCTTCACCTCCACCTGGGGGGACACAACCTGACTGTGTTAGACGTCCTGATGGTGTTACATCATGTCCTGACATATATATACGCCGTCACATCAAGCACCAAAAAACACGATCCACCAGATCAGAACAGCAAGACGATAGTAGGACCGCCCCTGAAACTAAGTCCTACTGAGCCCTCCTGCTCCTACTACTCAGCAGTTTGTGATGGACGGCGCTGGAGAGCAGATCTCTTACCCTCTCCTGCTCGCCTCGCCGTCTTCTTCTCACACCGTTCTTCAACACTCGGGGTTTGTCCTTGGCTGCAGGCCCTGGAGCAAGACGACAGTCAACTTACTGGACTGGTAAACCTACTGGACTGGTAAACTTACTGGACTGTAAACCCTAAGAAACATCTAATAACTCTCAGCAATCCAATGCATGGGTTTGCGCTTCACCAAGAAAATCACTGGGCGTGAATGTGGGTTTTTCTGTCACATTAAGGGTATAAGGGCAAGAGGGGGAATAGATGGGCTGAGAGGTTTTAGAACTGACACCCTCTCATCCTCACAGGCAGTTTCTCCAGCTGAGAGGTAAAGGCGAGACTAAGTGTGTAGGTAAGGTGGAAAGGAGGGGTTTGGACAGTTTTGGTTCAGTCGTCACTATGGTGACGTGTCGTGGTGTGCACCCTGCTCCCCTCACCGTTGAGCGAGGAGGCTCCTCCCAGTGAGAAGACCGCGCTGATTTTCAGGTTGTCCTGGAAATAATAGAAGTGAAGAATATTGAGTCTCATAGTTCAACAGAAGCATCTCCAAGTGCGATCAAGGTGTTTGATTTGGCCCTGTTAAACTTTTAATCGTTAAACCATCACCTGCCAAGATTGGCCCCATGACACCAAAACAGGAACACAGGAGAAATCAAGAACATAAACGTGTGGAACTCCCATTCTACTCCATGGCATAGTTGTCAATAAAAAACCTTTGCATGACAATCAAGGCCAAACATGCAAACCAGTGAGCGAGGGGTGGCATACCTTGTCCTCAGGCTCATCCTTGACGTGTTGGGACGTGGCGTTGGCAGGTGCCTTGTCATACTCCTCATTGACTGGCTCGTCCTTCACCTCCACCTGGGGGGACACAGTCTGTCTGTGTTAGACATCCTGATGGTGTTACATCATGTCCAGATACATATATATACGCCGTCACATCAAGCACCAAAAAACACGATCCACCAGATCAGAACAGCAAGACGATAGTAGGACCGCCCCAGAAACTAAGTCCTACTGAGCCCTCCTGCTCCTACTACTCAGCAGTTTGTGATGGACGGCGCTGGAGAGCAGATCTCTTACCCTCTCCTGCTCGCCTCGCCGTCTTCTTCTCACACCGTTCTTCAACACTCGGGGTTTGTCATTGGCTGCAGACCCTGGAGCAAGACGACAGTAAACTTACTGGACTGGTAAACCTACTGGACTGGTAAACCTACTGGACTGGTAAACTTACTGGACTGTAAACCCTAAGAAACATCAACAAACTTTCAGCAACCCAATGCATGGGTTTGTGCTTCACCAAGAAAACCAATGGATGAATTAAGCAATTGACCACGAGAGGCAGTGGGTTACACAGAATTCTACAACAGCTACGTGGCGATGTTAGGCACGACGTGATGGGCATAATTTGTGTGGTTCACGTTTATTTGAACATTTCCACGTATGGTGCAGTTATTTAAACAGTTCTCCAGAGCACTCCTTTTTGTTGGTAGGGGTGTGGAAGTTCTGGAGTCGGACTGAGGAGTGCCTTTTTGTAATAGCATACCTACAGTAGGTAAACACGGGTGTAATTAATAAAAAGGCGAGGTTTCTGCGAGTGGTTGCTACGCAACGCATAATACTGCTTGATCTTATAAATAGCCTTGTCGATGAGATTGACGGCGCATTAATACTAATTGTTATGTGGTCGCAGCCGTGGGTTACAGAGTATTTTACAACAGCTGCTAGCCAATCAGAATCAAGTATCCAAACTCTCCTTTATAGAAGGTGAATTTTTTCTGTTTTTCTGTCACTTTAAGGGTATACGGGCCAGAGAGGGAGTAGATGGGCTGGGGTGAGGGGTTTTGGAACGGACGCCCTCTCATCTGTGCTGACAGGTCAGGGAGTGGACAGTGGTCAGTTGATCTTTTTCTGGCTGCTGTTTGTTCCCCTCCATGTGTGAAGACAGAACCCTGGCCTTTTACTCAGTCAACATGGACTGGGAATTTTCTCTTATGGACACTGTGTTGTACTTGTGCAGCATAGTTGCATTCATGCAAATGTGATGGACTTTATTTCACTCTGCGTTGTGTTTTTCTGTGTCACTCGTTCCTTTGACCCATGTTAAGGGATTGTCCAGGGCAGGACGCGAAACTGCAACCTTGCGCTCGCAAGTCGGATGTGCTAACAACTATGCCAAGAGAGACCCCCCCCGTCCCCCCAGGGTCGTTAGCATAACCCCCCCCCCCGCCCCCCCAGGGTCGTTAGCATGACCTTTATACTAGGGGAGTGAGTTTCACCACTCAACGACTACTCTACTTTAGCCTCGTTGTTACACAAAGATAGCAGAAGGCAGCAGTATAGCGCTTTGAGTATGTAGAAAGGAGGCATTCACCATTCTATTCAATCCTATTCACTTCAGTGTTATTACCTGCATTCACAATCAAGGACTTGGGATCAGTGCTGTCCTGTCGTCGCACGATAGTCCTGTTGTCCTCCTCCTCCTCCTCCTTCTTTACCTCTTGGTCAATCTGTTCATAGGTGCCCGTATCCATATTCAAGGAGTTAGAATCAGTGCCGTCCTGTCGCATGATCGTCCTCTTGTCTTCCTCTTCCTCCTCTTCCTTTACCTCTTGAGCAATCTGTTCATAGGTGCCCGTATCCATATTCTCAAACATGTAACACCCCATATCCAGAGAGCAGAAGCTGCTCTCCTTGTGGGCAGAACTGATCATTGGCATCCTCTTCACATCCCCATTCTCCTCATCCATATCCTCGTCCGTCTGCTCCATGTAGTCGGCCTCCACCTTGATGGCGTTCTCCTGTGACCCAACTGCGCTGACTGCTTCTCCTGCAAGCTGTGAGGTAACTGTGCTGCCTGCTTCTCCTGCAGGTGGTGAGGTATCTGTTGACGGTGCAGCTAGAATGAGCCCAGTCTGAAAGGCATCCCCACAAGCGGTTCCTCTCCCAAGCAGAGACACGCCTGTGCTCACTGTTGCCGAGGCTCCTGGACTAGGCATCTTTTGTAGTGGGACATCTGGAACTTCCTTGACGAGCTGCGCAACACAACAACACATTTGGTTACTGAGGCAGTATATATCTCGCTAATGTTTCATGATAACTAATTATCTTGACCGAAGCATGTTTCAGGTATCCTGAAATCAATAAGACACGTTGCCAATCGCTAACAATGGATATGTAAACAACCAGCGGGAGGGAGTAGTAACGTTATTAACTAGCTAGCTTCACTAACGGCATCCAACTAGCAGTTAGCGTTACTTTGACTGGATACCTCGGATTGAGTCGTTACCTCGGTGTCTGCCATAGCTTGCTTGAACCGCTGAGGACTTTCCAGGTGGAATCCACAGCTTGAGAGAGTAGGAGTTGCTAGATAGCTAACTAGCTAGCATTAGCATGCCGAGCTAAAACTCAGCACGCCACTTATCCCCGAGGTGTAGCGTCAACAGTAGACTCAGCGGGATTTTTTTCCCCAACCAACTACTGCCATAACCACGCCCCCGCGAGTTTTCATTGGGTTAGGGTTGTCCAATGAAAACTCGCGGGGGCGTGGTTATGGCAGAAGTTGGTTGGGGGAAAAAATGACGCGTAGACTCATATGCAGACAATAGCATATCCTTTCTTTGAATAAGTTTTTGTTCGTGTATAATCCACTGGATGACGTATGTATATATTTTTACAGAAAACAACTCACTTTGCACCACGCTTCTGCACAGTTCCACCGGAGTTCCACGACTTCTCGAGATTCTTCTTCTTCGTCTTCTTTCTTTCCGGTGGATTAGGCACCGGAAGTGCATTTCTGCCACCCTCTGTTCAAAAAACAGAACTCTTCTTCTTCTTCCTTGGGTTTATGGCGGATCGCAAACAGCTTAAAGGTGCATACCGCCACCTACTGTACAAGAGTGTGCATCATCATGTCATCATCCTAGTGCTTACAGACTACAGTCTGCCCCACAACCGTGTGTCACCCAAGAAAGTAAATAGAGCCTTCCTGCAGATTCCTACCCCCTCCGTGCCCAGTAAACCCCTCAAATTCCATTCCCGTCCTGCTTCTCTGACCTTATCCCGGAGTCTCTCTCTCTTCTTCATAGTTGGGACAGTGCAATAGAACATGTTCAGTGTTTTCTGTAGCTCCACAGTGCCCACATGTATCACTCCCCCTTTTCCCCAGTACAAACAAGGTGCCGTTCAGTCCCGTGTGATCAAACCTGAGTCTAGCCATGACGATTTCCTCCCTCCTGTTCTGTGCAGTGTAGTTCTTCACCATAACTGACTTCTGCACCCTGTGATACCCCCTTCTGGTCTTCATCCCACCTCTTCTGCCAGAACTCAAATCCCTTCCTTCTAATCACTGCTTTCCCCTCTCCCTTCCCGAGGGGAACAGGCACCGAGATGACGTTAGTCAGCGCACCTTTCGCCAGTTTGTCTGCAGTCTCATTCCCTGTCACCCCCTCATGTGCCGGAACCCAACAAAACTGCACGTCTATACCAAACCTGTGAAGCCTAAACAAACTGTGATACAATTCAATAAGTAGATCCTCTCTGACGGTCTGGGTGGACTGTAGGCCTATACTGTCCAGTACCGATTTGGAGTCCGTGCACACCACCACTCTATCAGGTCTGACCTAAAAAACAGAACTCAATAATAATAACAAAATAAAAGTAAAATAAACGAAAATAAAATACAACAAAAAAAAACAATAATAAATAAATAAATATAAATAAACACAATCAATTTTCGTTGGCACCACCTAGGGCACCACCCTAGCCTTAGCCCCCCATCCGCTGCTTCATTGGCCTCCACTCCACATGATTATTCTTCTTCTTTATTCTTCTTTGGGTTTATTTGGGCAACCAGACCATGGAGGTATAATATAAACCAGACTCGCGCGACTGCAGAAAGCCAGGTTGCCAGGTTCCTGCAGAAAGCCAGGTTGCAAGGTTAGAACGAAATAAACCTGCTATTGGCTATGGAAATGCAATCCCTGCTTTATTCTATGGTGGTGGCTCTTTAAAGATGTCTCTGATGGCTCTTTAAAGATGTAAAGATGCTCTTTAAATGGCGCTTTATCCTGATTAGCACTGATAAGATACTGTAAGGACAAGTGATTACAATAATTCCAATGTACCTGTACCCGTAGCCTTGTTACACATAATACATAAACTTTCTATTCTATTCTAATTCAGAAACAAGTTTGGGGACTTGAGTGCCACTTTACACACGTTGTCCAATTTAGTAAAGTGATAAGGCGATAAAACGATAAAGTAAACCTTGCTATTATTATTATTTTATTCTTGCTACTATTCCTTATTCCACAACCAATACCCTAACAAATTTTGGCAAGTCATATCACGGTATATTGTTGATAATATTGACTCTGACTTCTCTTTTTATTGGGAAAATGTGTTCAGTATATACAATAGCAATAGTAATACATGTGTCTACAACGGGTGTGGTGAAACTTTGTATCAGTGTGATACAAAATTCAAATTTCCCAAAAGAAATAGAGAGAGAAATATTACTGGTAGCCACAGCTCCATTCAAAGGTATTTAGCAGTTTATTCATTCAACATTCTGATCACTTAGTTGTGGTTCCTCTAAATATACTTTTCACAGTTTCCCTTATCATTTGACTGCCAACTAACTTGGAGTCTTTTCCAAATTTCTACCAATTTCCAAGACATCGCTGCTGAAATCAATTTAAATTAACATTCATAAAACCTGGAGTTTCTTATGAGCATCAGTGCCGTCACCAGTGTTCCATTGGAAATCATTTTCCTTCTTGGATGTAAATAAAGTAAGTGAAGTCATTCAAACTGATGAGTGGGCTGTAGTGTAGGCTAAAGAAGGAATAAACAGTCCTAGTCAGGTTGTGTGTGAGGTTTGGACAAGGACTCCCCCTGCTGGATCTTTAAGGAAGTGATCTTACTATCCAGCTCGTCCATAAACCCCTCATCCACCGATTCACTGTCTGCTTCCTGCCCCTCTCTGCCTCCCTCGGTGGGCAGGAATATGTGAAGCTGTGTGCGAGTTGCAGCAGGGCCGGCAACAGTGGTTGGTGAGGGTTGGAGGCTTCTGGGGAGGCAGGGCTTCCCTCTGACAGATAGAGCCTCTCCTTGTGACGAGTGGCGGTGGTGCAGGATCAGAGGCCGAAGTTCGCCCTGCTCCGAGTTTAGGGTGAGGGTCTGGGAGCCAGGTCTCACTGCCGGCTTGGGGTTGTATCGGATGGGCTGGGAGAAGTGGGTGTAGATGGGTCTGCAGCTCGGGGCCGGGTTCTGGGTTGCGTTACAGATCTGGGTCTGGCTCTGGGTCCTAGCTCCGGGGTCACAGGACTTGCAGAGCGCCAGAGAGGAGGGCCGTCTGCGCAGCGGAGGACGGAGGTTACGGGAGAAGCCCTCGAACGCGGCTCGTTCTCCCAGGGTGAAGAGAGACGGCTCACTTATACTGTACGGAGAGAGAGAGAGGTTTGGGAGGAGAGATAGGGGGGGGTGATGAGGGTTGAGAGAGGATGGGGAACAGAGAGAAGGACAGATGGAGGGGGACAGAGACGGAGGAAAAGAGACATAGTTACACCTTCCTGATGTAGAGATCCCGTGCTCTTAGAACAAAACAACCGACCAAGTATCTCTTCTCATCACCTCAGCCATGACCAGCAATGGACACATAGTGAAAACACCTCACTGTCTCATCCACTTCATGTGAATCCTCTGGTTTTCTGGTTATTCAAAACCTTGTCATACTGGGGTGAGGCTGCAGGCCTATCTTGTCTGATAGACAGGGAGATAGGGTGCTGTGGAGAGGATGGTGTGGTGTGTTTCCACCCCAGCGGCGTGCTAGTGAAGCTGGTGCCTCTCTCAGGTTTCCCTCCCTCCCTGACTTGTCCTCCTCTAAGAAACACTAGTCTGACAAACTCAGTCTGAGTGAACTCAGCATTGAACCGCATGGACAACAAATCACCCAAACAGGAACGGATCGTCTTACACCACCTAAGATTCATGGCTCGGAGGAAGCTCTTCTGTAGTAAACAGGAAGGAAGAAGAGAACTCTGGTGAGGTTGGATGTCTAATCTGGGCACAATAGGTGTACTAACAGAGTGTAATTCCACACAAATAAGGAAATAATTAATAAATTATAAATAATAATTAATTTTTTAGAAATGAAAAAAAAAGTTACGGTTATGGTGATTTCAAACTGTGGTTATAAAATCTTTGAACCTGTCCACACCTTGACAAGGGAGGCCAGCAGGGCAGACCTTCAGTCATTTTGGTTTCTTGACAAAGAAATCCCCGCAACTGACAATAACTTCAACTTATACTTTCATCATATCTAGCCTTGCGCAATGTATTCCAAACTGCAGTTCTCAAATCAAATCAATCAATCAAAGCTTTATTTGTATAGCGCATTTCACACACAGAGGCAACACAATGCGCTTTACAGAGAACAAGGGAGGTGGGCGTACGACCCAGCCCTACATATTCCAGAGGGAAGCAAAAAAACAGTATCACCCGGGGGCCAGAAAAGTGAGCTGTAAAAATTCTTCCCTGACCCCTCTCAACAAGGCGATCGAGCAAGCTCCAGGAGTATGTTTGTCTAACAGCAATGTCAGTTCTGCTGTTGCTGGGTCCCCAAGCCCTGTATGTGGATCTGTATCAGCCTACCTGAGAGGAGCTGCGGTGGTCTGCCTGTGAGGGGCCTTGGCTACAGCCAGGGAGGGCAGTCTGAGAGGGTCCTTGAGTCGGGCCGGAGGCAGGGGGGGCGCGGAGCTGGACAGAAGGTAGGTACGGACCAAGGCCCGGCTCCTCTGCCTGGCCCTGTGGTGCCACAGCCCCCCGGAATCCAGGCTTAGGCCCCGAGGGGCTCTGGCAGCGGAGCTCATGCCTCTCCCTCCTCCACAATAGCAGGCTTCAGCGAGCGCACACACACTTGTAGTCGTCTCTCGTGGCGAGTGCACTGGCGCCACTGGGGACCAGCATGCTGCCAGGTGAGGTCATCAATGATACATGCACATTAAAGATGCATTGGAGAGGCTGGTCTCTCTGGTCGGCAGGGATACCACCCCCAACAGCGTACACACACACACACACACAGACTCTCTCTCTTTTCCCCTGGTCCTCAGGTCAGCTTACACAGGCTGCAGGGGGCAGGTGGGACATGGACAGTCAGGGGCAAGTGGATATGGGACCTCCAGGAAATCTGATAACACTGTGCAATAGCTACTACCTTTTAGGTATGTAACACATCTATTACAATTTAGTTGCAAAGCACTTGTCATGGAGATACCCGAATCTTTTCTTGCCTTGAGACTTTCCAGTTGTCATAAAACACAAAGGATTTCTTTAACATTTATTTCCACTCAAAATATTCTGAAGTTTAAATTATTTAATTCAGTAAAATGCCCGTATATGTTCCACATCCTGAACATGTCAATACCACACCCATCACCATTATGGCGCCAAGTTCCCTCATCAATTAATACGGTAAAATCATTTCTGGAATAAAAAGCCGCAGTACTCCTGTTTAACCGTCAGCTTTGCCAAACTGTAACCAAAGCCCTACAGAGGAGAGCGCCGGTCAGACTCAACAAAACCAGCCAACATTCTGGCCTCTGTCTCAGCTTGCATCCTCCCAGGCTCCGGTGCTGGAGCTTCCTCAGCATTGACAGCCAAGACACAGGATACAATTGTGATCTGACCTGGGGAAAACATGCCACTTTGGCCTCAATGGTAACTGGACAATCCTCCAGGCCACTTCAGAGGTGTAGAGGCAGCCTGAAGGGACAGCAGGCTGGGTTGTTAATTAAGGGCAGATGGAACTGTGGCTCTCTGGCTTGTTGATGGCTTTGAGACTAAGTAGTGTAGAAAGACTACTGATGACTTTTGTGGAATTTTCTGTGACAAAAGTATTGTTCAGGAGAGTCGAATGCCAACATTCTAAGTTTAACAAAGTTTATTACATATACATACAAACAATACAACAACCCGTCTGGAGAAGGGGACTGTCAAACTCAGTTGCTTCATGCACACAGCAGTCTGCAATCGGAGTAAGGGCGGCCTTGAACGGCAGTAAGTTTTATGCAGTCAGGAGCCTTGGCGTCTGAGTTGCTTCCATGGCCTCACCCCACCCCAGGCGGATTCCTGTCTTGTCGACAGAGAGAGTTGGTGGTGAGGAATGCGCCAGCGAAGACAATCAAGGGCGCTTTGTTCTACAAACATAAGATGCGCAATATTCTTTTATATGCAATGAATGAGAAAACCAGCTCTATCTGGCCAAAACAACACAGTCTGTAAAATTAGTTCAACTAAGATCTAATAATAGAGAATTTGTATTACAATGACAGACAAGGTTCCCACTCTTTACTAGAAATCATTTCCCAGGACACCCTTCATGCACCTGCAAAAAAGTGTTTTTTTTGGGGAGGGGCACAATTTATTCTTACCACTGTTGTATAATGCTGGCCATTCTTACAGTGTCCCAACCCTAACCCCAAACTGTCTCACATAGTCAGACCTAGTCTGACCCAACGGATGTAGGTTTTGGGGATAATCCTTGTTATTTGTTTATTACTGCCCGATTCATGTAGTCAGCCAATGCCAATCAGTGGCGATGGGAGACTCCCAGACTATGTGAAATAGGGATATCGGCAATCATATCGGTATCGTCATTTTTTTATATATCGGTATCGGTCCTGTATGTGCAAAACAGGGCCGATGTGAACAGCAGATAGAAAGAGGAATCACTGGAGCACACGAGGCATTTGAGGCCGTTTATTAGGTGCAGATAAAACGACTAACGTTTCGACAATTACATCTTCCTCAGAGTCATGGTGAGAACAAAGGCTGGGTGGTACTTCTAGGTTCTCGGATGATCACCTGGGCAGGTGAGTGAGTGGAGCAGTGCATACAAACAGCCAATGTCTCTATTCCACCAATGAAGTCGTTGATCTCAGGGAGGCCAGTCCACAAGGTATATGCACTCAAGTATACAAAACATATACAAAACACTAGAATAACGTAGGAGAGGGGGCATATCTATCAAAGGTCAGTGGACAAAGTCTATCAATACTGTCAATACAATAAATGCTATATCATGGACAGAGCAAAGGACAGAACATTACATGGGATCAGTGCAAATAGGTAGTGTACTTTAAGTCAAAAGCCTACAATGAGCAACACTAAAGTGTGAATGAGGTGCACTAATTGTACTAAATAGGCTAGGTAGGTAAGTAGGCTGAGTACAGCTGGATATAAGAAGCATGAGGGGCTGAGCTCCTAGTTGAGTCCAGAAGGCTCTTATGTATTGTGTGTGAATCCAGAAAGCTTCTCTGCACATGAGTTTTTTGGATATCGCCACCTCTCTGACACACAGACTTTCTATAACCCAGAACTTTAACGAAGCTGGGGATCCATGGTTGACTTGGATGTAATGATGGGAACAGCAGATTATTTCTGTCTAGCTGCTGTTAGATAGAAACAATGCGTTAAATCTATGATTTATCGGCTTTTTTGAATGTTTTGGAAATAGTGTTTCCATGTGTTTTTTAGTATGTATAACATTTGATTATAATATAAACTTTTTATACAGAACATGTTGACATTGGTAAATATGGCCATGACAGCAATGTTAATGTTATCGGTATCGGCCAAAATGTTCATAGTAAAATAAATTTACACTTTACTCAAAATACTCTTCCCTAAACTACGATTTCAATGTTCCTGAACATGGCTTATCCCTTTCAGATGACAATATTATCAGTCTTGGGGAGCTCTGATAGCAAGGCTCATTCTCAACTACAGGAAAATAGTCCAAATTGTTTTCCATGACTGGAAATTTGTCAACTCTTTCCCAGGTTTTCCAGGAAGGTGGAAACCCTGAGACCCCCATTAATAAATCTGACTCATTGCATATGTACAATTTGACATTTCTTACAGGCAAAAAATCTCAGTATACGTCTTGGTTAAAATTAACTATGGCAAGTCATATCTGATATTCATAAGTGAATGGTTAGGATAAAACTATTTTCTTCACATTATAGTGCACTTCAATTAACCGTTGAATTAAAATAAAACTGACAGAATGTCCAAATTTACAACTTTTATTGACGATGTAATTATCAAATATGGTGAAGAAAACTTTGCAAGTTTGAACCATTTCTTGTCCGCTGCTCGTCTGCTGGGCGCCTTCTTCAGAACCTCCCCGTCTCTCGTACAGCTCTGTACAAGGTGAGACAAATAAGAGAGAGGAGGAATTATAAAGGGACCCTTCCCTGTCCAACACATTAGTCTGTTGTGGTGTGTGTGTGTATGTATATATATATATATATATAAAATATTGAGTGAATTATCCCTTTAATACAGTTGTGCGGAGGTTTCAGACTCACTCAGCATCCTTCCGTCAGGACAGACCGCCACCATAGGGCCCTTGGGCTCAGGTTTATAGTCTTCAGTTAACCTACAATGAAAGAAATCATGTCACTGATCTACTTACAATCTAGACTTAGGATATTCATTGACAGGACTTTGATAAAATGGTCAACGTTACACGGCCAGTTGTACCACCTTAACTGAACTACAGACTACGTGGACACAGCACATTACAGACTATTACTACTACCGACGCCTTTCAGAAGATGGTCAAAACTGAGGGGGTGGTTGTGAGGGAGATGGAGGGGATGTTTGGCCACTTACCATGTGTCAGACTGGCAGCAGCTCCTCAGCCTCCCTCAATCATCTGAGGTCCCTGTGGCAAGAGAGATGCAATGAGCTTGGCGCTGGGAAAAGGACAGTCTTAAACCCCTAATAAGAGGATGTGTGTGCGGGCTAAACTGTGTGTGTAATGAGTGAGTAGGGAAGACAAATACTAATGTTTCATATCGTAATGGTATGGAGTATTGTAGTAGGAGCATGCATTGAATGTGTGACTGTCTGAAGGGTTAAGTGTGACACTAAAAAGAATTTGATGTGAAGAATCTAAGAGAATAAGAACAAAATAGCTGTGAACACAATCAACCTCTATGGGCGTAGATCAACTAACTTAGATAAATAAGCACTTGCTTTTCTGAGATTTCAGAGGGGACCAGACATGTGCGTAGTGACCATGACAGTCTGCCATTTGTAGAATGCGTCAGAAGAGGGAGAACATACAGAGCAAGGTAAGCTTGACTTGGTTGACAGAGGGATACTTCAGGAATGTTACTGCAAACCCCTAAAAGGGCCAGGAGCTGTATCTATTCGAAAGCCATGTCACCTTACACATCATGACCGAGTATTTGCCGCATTGATCAATCACTCTTGCAGAACAAGTTTAGGGAGGGAGGGAAGGAACGGCATTGGCCCTCCAGTGGGGGCCGTGGGGCCCGGAGGGTAGTTCTGGCATCACACTCTGATTCAGGGACATGGAGAAGCTGCTGGACCACTCAAGAGCGAGAGGTCTTTGGAGGGGTGAAATGGATCACAGTGCAGACGAGACACAGTCGTCAGCCCTAGGGCTGGGTTCATCGCTCATGGTTAAGTTTGCTTTAGTTCAACAGAGCAGCTGCTTGTTCACCTACTACACACTCAGGTTTACAGCTCCAACAGGCCACATAGAAGCCACTGAGGGAGGTGAGCACAGTCCTGATGGAACTGTGCGGAAACTTTACAAAACAAGTGGCTGGTCACTGGTATGGAGGACGTTATTGAAATGATACAGTACAACAGCAAAGGGAGAACTAAACAGGCTGCTGTTCAGACACACATATTTCTGTAGAACATAAATAGACTAAATGTGGTGGTTCCTTGTTGCATCATGTGCTGGTTGCCATATGGCTGTATAATGTAAGTGTTCTTCTTCACACACCTAACTAGGATGGGACAGACTTGAAACAAACACCTCACCCCTGTCCCCATAACACCCGTCTCACTTCCCTCGTCAAATCATGACCATTGCTAAATTCCCAATCTGCTTCAAAAACGCTTAGATGCAGACATATATCAAAAGACCAGACTTGACTCGCACCTGGATTCCAATTCCTACATATGGCAAATAGGCCTCGCTAATTGAATAAATGCGTAAATAGATGCTCGTTTCAGGCTGATAAATACAAAGAACCTGTCAGGTTTCAGGGTAGTGATAAGGTAATGAGACAAATCACATGGCCTAATATAAACAATTGCCAATCATGACATGTCCCGCTTGATATTGACTCTTGAGTTTGCCACCAGAAAGCCCTCTCTGTGATTAATAGTTTATAGTTGAATGCTCAGTGATGGTAAGTTTCTACCAATTGTCCAAGTTAAGTAGCAATCTCATACACAAGCCACCAGTAGTGCTAAAGGCACTGGTTTTCTGTGGAGAGAAAAAAGACAGACTGAACACTTGCATTATGAGGACTATAGTGTAACATCACAGTAGAGCATAAATTACACACACTTCCACAAAACTGAATCAAATACTCAACTCACTTCATTCAAATCTGATGATCACAGATGTCTTGTGTTGAAAACTGGAAGCCATGGATAGGCATATGCACATAACAATGAGCATTAGCCTACTTGTTGATTTGGCTGCAAGTCTCTAGGTTACAGGTAACTGCACTGACTCAACCAGAGCCATGAGTAGCCCCATTTAGACAGACTTCAAATATGTCCCTCTTCACAGTAGGTGCCTGCACACTGCCCCGACCAACATCAACGTTGGATTGGTGTGCCATGTTTGTTGGTGACTAAGTGAAGTAGCTGTTGGCTCTCCCAAAAGTAGCTAGATGACAATCAACAAATTTGGATAATATGCGATTCTGCAAGAGGCTAAATGAGTAGAAAAGGCAGTTTACAATCTAACTATTTACGCATTTACAAATGTATTCTTGTTCTTTATTTATTCTTTATTCTTAGTTGCCATATAACTATAATGTTAGCTTTTTTTTTTTCTTTTTTAAAATTGTACAGATATGTATTGGTCTAATGTAGACCTACAAACTATTTACATATTTGCTGTGGGGCTGCCATCTAGTCAGACTGGCTGCTTTAGTGCTGTGTGTGTGTGTGTAGGAGACAGCAGCCCTTGCTGTAGACCTACTCGGCTCGTGAGCTCGGTTGTAACGTGAATCGCAGAATGGGATGTTGGGTGCTTTTTTTTTTGCAGAGCTCCGTCAACACAATCATTCCCCAAATGACCAGAAAAACTTGCTAGATTTGTCACTAGTCGCTTTTGACTAATGAAGTCGACAAGGGGGTCTGGAAAATCGCCAGATGTAGCGACAAAACGGCAACACTGGGAGTTGGTTGGATGGATTGGGCAGCTGAATTTAAACTCCCAACAACTGCCAACTTTAGAATGTTGGGTGTTGGGTTGGCAGTGGTTGTGGCAGTGTGCAGGCACCTCTTCAATACAGGTTGAACTCAAACTTCTGATATAACGTTGCCAGAATTTTTAGAAATTAGAATGTTCGGTTGCATTAAGGCCTTAGGGAATGCTAATGCGCTCCTAATATGACCGTACACGCAGCACAATGTGATGAAGATTTACTTTTGTGGACAATGTCACCACCCCCCCCACCCCACATGCCAGTTTCACAATCCAGACCCTTTAAGGTCAATTTAAGACTAAGACTTTGCTGCCTGACCTGTAACTGAATGCCAAAATGATGTACTGGTAATACCAGTAGGTTATGTCTGCCATTGTACACCATCCTACATTATTTGAGCCAGAGACAGCCGTCCATATCTACAGTTCATTTCACAGAGACCAGCTGGAGTGAGCGATGGAAGGCGAAATGCCCCACACTGCACAAGCTAAACGGATGCTTTGCCACAAGTCTACAGACAGAAGGAGAAAGAGGACAAGAGTACTGCACTGTGAATCCATTCTTCAAGAGTGTGATGCCAGAAGCCCTGTAGAGTCACTTCCCACAAAAGGGGTAGGTGACACCGAGAGAGAGAGAGCAAGTTAATTGTGGGGATATTTTCAAAATTGTAAAACATGATGGGACACTTACCTTTTTTTCAGCTGATCTGTTAGCATACCTCTCGCTGCAAACAAGTCCAGGCTCTACTGTCCACTGACTTCTGCAGAACTACTCATCATCCTCAACGTAACCAAATGCCGGAGCCTCAACTGTGGAATGGGGCAGCCTGGGCTGTTGTTGCCTCTACTGCACAGCTACTGCACCCCCATGCACTCAAGACACACAACACAAAACAAGAGACACAAGCCATTCGCTCCGCACAACTTGATACACAGGTCTCTTGCTTCTGCCGAAGGATGGTGGGGGAGTTATATTGGGGGCAAGCTCTGCTGCTGGAGTTATAGCAGTTTCACAACGGTTCCGGAACACTTTCATGATCCATGTCCATGTTCCAAGCCAGGACCAGGACTGTTCTATGATCTAGTAATATATAGATTGTGATTTTTTTCCTACTTTGGGTGCACCATTTCACTGCCCCAGAGATTAACATTGACAGGAATAACCTCAAGGTGAAGAACTGTCACTTTCTTGGTTGTGTCTTACTGGCCTTTGATTCAATATTTTAACTGATAACCAATTTGCTATAAATTAATCTACAGTACCAAGTGATTTCAGTAAGGGTAGCCATTGGGCTTCCTTAGCTACCATTTGCTGTTCAAAGACCACAACAATTATTTAAAGGTGTGTGATAACTTAAAAGGCAAAAGGCAAAATACTGTTTCATCTACATTCCATACAGTAGCCTTTTAGTTGCCCATGTTTGACAAAGATGTGCTAACTAATTGGCCTGTCCAGTAATAGCTGGCTAAAACAGTATGCTTAGAAATACACAGGAACCAATGATAATGTACTGCCAGATCAAAGCCTAACCATTCATCTTACAAGGTAGATGACAGTGGAAGTCAAGGGTGTGTCACCCTGAAAAGCAGCCAATGAACAACATTCGATTGGGGGAAGGGTTTCTTCAGAGTCCAGTTATCCAACCATGTTGGTTTACCATTCACCAACATATATTTCACCCATAGGTCGTCCCATTACAATGCCCAACGGTGGTTTGAAATAACCATATTCATAACAGGACTAAACTGTTTTAGGTTTTAGTTCTCCCCTAGTACATTCTCCCCTGACATTCCTGCAATGATCTTTCAGATGGACACACCTGTTAAAAGAAATGTACAGAGAACCAACAGAGAAATAGCATTACAAGTGTTCAGGTTTACATGAGCTGGTATCAAGATACGATGAAATCTCCAGAGGACTAATGACGTCAATATTACTGTATTGGAGTTAGAGGGGAAATGATACTCTTCTTCAAATGAAAGGGATCACTGACCAAAATGTCAGTCACTGACCATCTCAAGTAGAGTGATTGCAAATGTATTCAAACGGCAGCATTGAAGTCAGTTTACTTGGGTGCAGTCCATGTCAGGATAGTGGAGGCTAGCTGGTTCTGGGCATCATCCATTATTGCATTTTACCCTTAGTGATCTCCTTCAGAGAAATCCTGTGATTGAGTCCTAACTAGTCAAATATACTAGGCTAAATGATTCAATTCAAATAATGACTGAAATGGGTCGTGATCTCGATGCCTAATTATGGGGTCGGTAAAGGAACGTTTAGCAGAAAACTCCCTCAAAGAATACGTATGAATGGGAATCCTATCGTCCAGAAGTGGCATTTTGCCAACAGAAAAAGTTAATATTTTCATGACCTGGCACACAGGCAAACGTAAAGTTCAGACCAAATTCTCTGTACAAATTCCCAAGTATGTAAGCCTACAAACTCAGGCGTTGGAGGTTTTCAGCCAAGCAGCAATATTCAATTTTGGTCTGGGAAATCACGACACCAAACCGTTTTTTTCCTGTCGTCAAAATGCCAACATCTGTTCCCCTTACACTACACCTGAAACTTTCATGGTTTGATCAATGTAGCTTGTATTGTGCAGTTTTGTTCCATAATTCACCTGGAGGACTATTGCCATTATCAATCGTTTTTACTCTGATAAATCCTGGTCATGCCAGATGAGTCTATACAACCCATTTGAGCAGTGTCAAAAATGGATCCTCTAGACTGCTAGAAAATGGAATGGCTGTTTGAGACAACCCTCCCAGAGTTAGTTTGGGACAGGAACTAATTGAGTCTTAAGAATAGATTTTTAAGAGGTTTTGGAGAGAACCAATTTATCTTTATTGTATTACATGTTTTACTTCAAATTTGAAATGGCACACAAAACAGCCATAGAAAGGTGAGAAAACGTTACAATTATCACCACTTACGACACGAGTCACAAAGCATGATACAACTGGAAAGGAAAGTATACATGGGTGAGATTACTAACTGGATCACAGAGGGTAACCAAATATTCTAATTTCACACTACTCCAAATACAAAATAAAGGAAAAAATATCTAAACGTTGCCATAAAATGAAAATTAGTCTTCAGACTAAATGCAAGAACACTTTCAACTGAAATACATCAATGATTCAAGATATTCAGAGAATCTCTACACAAAAGCGCTGCTATGAGATTGAACCTGAACAACTTTAAAAGCGGGGCTTCTTGGCCTGCCCGTCAAACTCCTCACGGACCCTGCCAAAGCCTTGGTTATTGGGCCCCATTCCCCTGGGGCCACCCTGGGGGAAACGCTCATTGCGCTGTAGGAATCAACAACCATACCAACAAGGAAGTTAGGATGGAGCAGGGCAGTGCAATGGCACGCAGTTCAAGTCCATATGCAGGGGAAAGGTGTAACGGGGACGGTAGGTAGAGATAGAGAGTTGGTGTTTGAGAGTGGCATATTTTTTTTTTTTTTTACAATATAACCAGCAGAAGACACATCCGACGGTAACGTTCGTTGAAATAGTTCCAATATGAAGGTCCACGGGTGCCACAGGTAACATACGGAGAAGGAAGAAAGGGTAATGTTGTCGTTAGTCAGTGCCTGTCGTAGACTGGTGTTGCATGCCAAACGCTCAACTATTCTAGCTACGCCACCAAAGGCCTTTTCATCTTAGCTGCCAATCGCTCACAAGTGCCTTGATATTTGGCATGTATTAAAGCCTTTTCTCCTATCTTATAGCACTTGCTTCTAGCACCTGGTTAAGGTGTGCTTTAAAACTTGACTCAGTGGTTTATGGCCAAACTATATGGGGTGGATAATTATTGAAGTGCACCAGTTCCTCTAAACTTTAACAGGGGAGTTGGTTCAACCTACTTCTTAGATACCCCTCTCACTTATGTTGCCTCTACAACTCAGTTACATGTACCACTCCCAAAAAGTAATTCAGTGGTTGGAGTATTTAAAAAGTAGAAAATAGCCACTGGAAAGATATTTAAGCCATTTAGCCTTAGTGTTACCCTACAGGTCCCAGAGTAGGTTAATTAAATGTACATATATCCTGGATATTCTATTAAAACCTTTGGCAGGTCTATAATGCAATTTGTATGCCCTAGCAATCCAATGTCATGACAAATATGTAGGTCTGTGCATATGAGATTTTTGAGCCACTGATGTCCCCATAGCCTTTGAACTTTGCTAGAAACCCTACAATGGGACATTTCAGTGCAATATGATGTTTGGCAATGTCATTTAACACGCACCGAGAGGCATTTTCTCACAGGGCATGGTGACTTGGTCCTGAATGTTCATTTTAACATGTGTTATTACACAAATTAACATGGTTAATTCATCATGTTTCTTTTTTGTGGACTACATGTGGCCTGGACTAGTAGTTAAAACAAATCTGCATTAACGGCCGTAAACAACCACACAACAGTGGTGGCACAAACCTGCACCACAGTTCTCAGTACCACAAATGCTGAGCTACAAAGATCCACCTACTGCTCTTCTGTAAACCCCAAATACACTGGTTGGCCAATCCTAACCACAGGCAGGGGTGAAAATTAACTTTTTGGCTCACGGTCAGTCATCTGCCAAGGGGACTGTAGATGAAAAAAATCTACCGGCCAAGTTTTTGTGTTTTTTTTTCTGATAGCCTTCCGAAATCTAGTCGCCAATTGGAAATTGTACCTGCATTTGGCCGGTGGCAGGTGTTAATTTTCAGCCCTGCCAAATCTGGCAAAAACAGAAGCTGGAGACGCATATCCAAATCTATCCTTATACTTGAAGATAAAGATCAAGAAAAAATGTCTAACTCTAAAAATATCAAAAGACAATCCATTTACTACAGATTTCTAAACTTTCACTAGTTATGAAGGTACAAAGTAAGTTAAAGCTGCAGTATGTAACTTCTGCGCTATGAGCCTGCTACGTGCTAGCAACGAGGGAAAATTGTGTCTGGTGTGACACACACACACACACACACACACACACACACACACACACACACACACACACACACACACACACACACACACACACACACACACACACACACACACACACACACACACACACACACACACACACACACACACACACACACACACACACACACACACACACACACACACACACACACACACACACACACACACACACAATAATTGCTGTAGCAGAGCCAAACAGCAGTCTACAAAGACGGTTTTCACAGAGGAGCTCAATCCCTTATCCATCTTGATTTATCATAGCAATATAAGTAAATGTTTCAAATCTTACAAAAATCTTACATACTGCAGCTTTAACAGGTCAGTTTATTCACTGCTTGCTTCTACAAGCCAGCAACATCTACCAGTGATTACTCAGGGGTCCACCTTTTGTCAGTCTGGCCTTGAATGAAATAGGGGACTTCTGCCTCAGAGAACAAGCAGGTATCCAGAAACCATTGAAAAGCCATGTCTGCCACCCTCAGTTCAAGATATTGCGTTCTGAATTTTGAAACAATTGTTTCGGAATACGTTTTTGGGGAGAAAAAATGGTTTAAAAAAAGTCAACCAGTACTAAACCACTGTCTGAATTGCATGGACCCAAAAACATGGCTGGGCCAACATTATGACAACTAGGTAGCCGATATATGCCACATAAGATCATTGCAGGATGTTCTCAAAAACTTCACACTGCCACCCCTAAAACATTCACATGTTCCACACATGCCACGTTTCCTTTCATGTTGGGTTTGTAGTTGATGTTCTGGCTTGGTATGGCAAAGTGGTATGACTACAAAATATCCCCCCCCTCCCCGTTTCCCCACAAAACAAAAAGAAAAATGCTGCCGGCTGACATCCCTTGCGGAGAAAACGTGCCTGTCTGGCTCACACAAGACAGGGCTTGCAATAGAGGTCCATTACACATAGTAGTTGCTGGTGTGTGTGAGAGCTGCTCAGGGATGGGAGCAATTCAGTGGGTTTAGTACCGGTTGGCCCTCTTCAGCTGAACATCAAACAAGGCTGTGGCTGGAAGAACTGAGGGGGCAGGCTGTTGGCTGGAAAACTCATTACTAAGAAGACTTCTGTCTTCCAACAAATCAGAGCACAGTGGAAAGCTACCCGCCGTCTGTCGCCATAGGGACAATACAGTGATGTCCTCAAAAGGGACACAGGTCGAAGACAGACCAGAGCAAAGCCTCCTTCCGACATCACTCTCCAGTCGCCACTTTCACAACCGGAGCTAACAGGGAACAACCCCCTCACAACATAGACTAGGCCTAACACGGTTCTTTTCTTATGTAGGATACATTACCATTTCACTGGGCATCATGGCTCCTCCAGCAGTGTTGCCCATGCCCTGGTGTCCCTCAAAGCCAGCGGGGAACTTCTGCTTGGGGCTTCCGAATGGCATGTCTAACAGAGACAACAGGACTACATGTCACATACATTTTTTTTTTTAAAGAAAAGAAATGTCAGCCACACCCTTATGGGGCTACGATGCCAAAGGATTCGTTGTCCGCATGAGGCAAGGTCTGAGAACTACAAAAAATCTAATTGAACCTAATGGGGGTTTTAAAAGTCTCAAAATTATAAACAAGTTGAACCAAGAAATGTCACCTCTAAACTGCCCAAAATGATTGTAAAAAGATGCAATGGTTGGAAATGGACCACTAACCTGGCATGCCCATGGCTCCACCGGCATTCATCCTCATGTCCCTCTCCCTCTGTGATAGAAAAACAGCCGTCGGACAACAAAATACATTTGACAAACCACTGAGCCAACCCGGGCTCTACAGAACTGGCCAGGAACAGGGCCAGGTAACAAGATCTTACAGAGCTGTGCTGGAAAGAATCAGCCAAATATGGGTGGGTGGGAGGGATGGTCAATTTCACTGTGATAAAAGCAGCAGGAATTCCTGAAGCAAAACGGGGAACTACAGCTGGGGAGAGCACTCCACTCCACTCACGTTGTCCATGAAGTTGCCCATCCTGTAGTTCTCCTCCCTCTGACGCCTCATCTGCTCCTCCATCTCCCTCTGGCGAAGCATCTCCTCCTCTCGCCGCCGACGCTCCTCCTCTTGTCTGCAACGCAAAACACAATGTCCACATCTGTTCTGATTCTATGAGCATGTGTAGCACGAACAGATACGGTTGGGGCATATTCCCTGAAACATACCTGAGCTGCATCTCTTTCCTCTTCTGCATCTCCTGGCTGTGCATTTCTTCCATGCGCCTGAGTTCCTCCTGTCGCCTCAGCAGATCTGTGTACAGAAGGAAAGAAGATCGACATGCTGTTCAGTGACTCAGACGAGTAACGTACGTGTGATGGTTGGGTTTACACATCGATAGCTTTTTGAGATAATAGTAGACCAATATGTGGTTTAATATCAAGTTCATTCAATGACAGATGTGAGAGCATGTTTGTGAGGGGCTGAAGCAGAGTGGCCTGCAACATACTAGAGTCATGTCCAGGGGGTGTACTTGCATCAAGCTGCCTCACACAAAGAACCAGGAGATAGGCTCCTGCCCTATGGGCCACTAGGCTACAAAACCACTGGAGGCAGAATAGAACCGACAGAATGGTGTTTAGGTGAGGGCTTAAAGTGATCCTCCTGAGTATGCACCTTGACGGAGCATGTTGGCCTGGTGCTCATGGAAAGCGTCCTCCATCTCTCCCTCCAGCTTCTCCCTGGCCTCTCTGATGTTCTTCTCCACCTGCTGCCTCTGCTGCTTCTCCATATCATCCAGAGACTTCCAGCGCTTCGAGTATTCAAACTCGAACGTGCCAGGACGGGCAAACCGAGGAGGATCCTCTCGTTCCCTATGGAGACAGAGAATATGTAAATAAATATGGTATGACCTGAGACAATACCGCATCTGCTTACGGAGACATTTGCCACAATACTTCAGACAATGAGGATTGAAGTACCTACAATTGCAGGATGCCCATAGCATGATACCAAATCAAAGGGCAATCAGCTAGTTGAGGTAGTAGTAAGCAATTGATACCCCATTCACCCAGGGAAAAGTGAGAATGGATTTTTAACAGCTGTGGTTTAGTGAAACCAGCCCCCTTCCTCTCTCCACCCTACATCACTCCTTCCCACCCCCCTCCAATCTCCCCCACTGCATATCACACCATCTGCTGAGTACCAGTGATTTCGGCTGGGTCATTAACATCACAAAAGCTCCTGGTACTAGCGAAGTACATCCCCCCTTCGTAACCCTATATGAAATGCAAAGATTGGGCAATAAAGAGAACAGATGTGAAATGGGGGTGGTGTGAAACCCAAGACCTTCTTAACAGCTTGCAAGTCATAGGATTGTAAGTCAGCCATAGAATCATTAAGAAAAATACTTACTTATTATATTTGGGGTTCTTCTGTGCCAGTTTCTCTGGTAGGCCATCCTCATCATCATACTGCTCAAGGGGCTCCACTACAATTGGCCGAGGTGCCCTGTACAAATCAGAGAAATTAGAATCTTGATTTGGATATAATGGGCTCAAAATTGTAAACGTTGTGGTCGCATTGCAAAGTTTTTAAGTTGGGAGCCAGTGCCAGTGCTTCCAAGTAAAAGTTATTTGAGCACCTTACGAACCTACATGGGTTTTAAAGAGGGTGTCAATCATCCCTCACTATGTGCACTGCCTATACAGATTGACAGCTTCAGTCAAAACCCTTACATGGTGAGCAAGAAAATCCCATCGCTGCATCGGTCCAAGGCCTTGCGTGCAGCGGGTTTGGAGGCAAACTCGACAATGCCCTTGCCAGTGGACCGTCCGCGGTCGTCCACGATGACCACCGCCCTCTCAACCACGCCGAACTGCGAGAACGCCTCTTCCAGGAGCTCGTTGGAAACGTAGGGGGACAGGTTCTTCACAGACAGAGCCGCAGGATGTGTGGCAAAGCGGACGCGGAGCTGTCTGCCTTTCATGGGGACATCGTCCAATTCTGCTTTTGCTATCTCTGCCAGTGCTCGGGATTCCTGCAATGTTAAAACAGATAGCGTTATCGTACACTGACCGGGAACTTTGCCAGTCCAAGAAGAGGGAAGTCTACACAAGCAAGCATGTGTTGTGGTGACCTTACCAATCGAATGAAGCCAAAGCCTTTGCTTTTGTTGATGAAAATCTCGCTGGGCTCTCCATATTTAGCAAACAGTTTCTTGAATTCATCATCTGAGATATCATTGGGCAGATTTCCAATGAAGAGACGACACCGTTGTGTGTAGGTCTTCTCACCAGGTTTCAACAGCAAGGATAATGTTGCTTTCAACTCCTGCAGG
Organism: Borostomias antarcticus; assembly: GCF_949987555.1. Taxonomy (NCBI): domain Eukaryota; kingdom Metazoa; phylum Chordata; class Actinopteri; order Stomiiformes; family Stomiidae; genus Borostomias; species Borostomias antarcticus. The sequence continues at coordinate 4,354,306 of NC_140254.1, forward strand.
CAAAGGAACAACACTAAGATTCAATTCATGAGTTCTCCCGTTTCATGCATCAACTTACAATACTCAGGGTTCCCACTCCTCAGGGGTCCCACTCCAAGTCAAACGTAAAATTCCCTGAATTTCAATTACTAAAAAACTGCATTTCTGTGACCTATAATGAACGGACAAACTTGATGAGCAGGAAGGGAATAAATGTGCGGTTTTTTTGTGTGTTTTTTTTTTATCAAGTAACGTAACCACTCACGTATTACGGGAAACATGTGAAACAACCTAATCAGGGTCCAACAATAAGGATTGCCCGCCTGCCCGGGGCAAGTAAATCAAGCAACTCACTGCCGGCAACTTGCCCGACCGTGCAAGAAGTAAAATGATAGTAAGCGCAAGCAAACAAAGGAATATAATAGCTGAATCGCGTTGGGAAGTTGCGGAGCAATCTTTCTGTTGATGCTTTTGAAACTGCTGTACCTTAGCATTGAGGGACCAGCAGTTGACAATTTTGATGCTGAGCGGGTTGTACAAAGATGGCTGTCAGCAGGGGTGAAAATTAATTTTGGCTCACTGTTTGAATTTTGACTCACATTGAGTCACCTGCCAAGGGGACTGTACATAAAAAAATCTACCGGCTAAGTATTTTTTTTTTTTTTTTCCAGATAGCCTTCTGAAATCTGTCTGTCAGCAGGGCCGAGGGCACTTCAGGTGTAATGTTATGATTTGGAGCAAATGAAATGAACCATGCTGCTTAAGTCTACTTTAGTCTTTGTTATTTGATAACCGCTACCAACTAACAATTTGTATTGGGGCAAGTAAAACCGACTTCGGGCAAGCAGATTTCTGACCAACTAACCTTAACGTTGGACCCTGCTAATAAATTGAAACACTGCATGTAAAATATTAACATTTTGAATGGCAACTAAAATGTAGACGTGCTACAAAGAAAAATGCCTGATATTTAATGACTTCGCCTAAAAAATGATAAAATCCCCTGACTTTCCATGTCTGCAATACTTTAAAAGTCCATGATATTCCAGAAATTCAATGACCAGTGGGAACCCTGAATACTACATTTGAGAAAGCGACTGCGGTTCTATGATATTGAATTATCAGTGAATGACGAGAAGATGAAAACAATTCACATTAAAAGCAGACGAGTGCATTGTCGTCTAGCTAACAATAGCTAGAGCTAATGTGTTCACTACCATTCCCATCCCCCCAGGGCGGAAATACAATGTGGGGCAAGTAAACAATTTTGACCGACATTTCAAAAGTTACGTTAACAAAAACAATTGTTGCCGAGGTATATGACACGTCGTCTGCGTTTATTAATATAATAATATTCGTTGGCTCAACAATTAACTTCACAGATGGGTTGTAAGTCAGCCAGCTACAAATCTGCGCATTTATTGACCCAATGCTATGTGGCACAACACAAAATGGCGGCTGGGCCTCAGTTCGCGAGCCTAGCTAGCTAACGTGGAAGAAACACTGACCATGCTAGCTAGCTAGCAGAACGCGTAGCCAGCTAGTTTCATTGTTAATGAGCAAACGCTAGCTAAACGTTAGCCAAAGGCTATTGTGTTTATTTGGGTGGTAACATAAGCTACACGTGTCTAAAATGATTCATAACCATGTGTGAACAAGTGGCGTTACCTTATACCTACAGTGGCATTACCACCAACGTTGCTATCTAGCATTAAAAGCTGATGTAACGTTACTCAGGGGAATAATGATAGCTAACGTTGCTAACTGAACGTTACCGTGGGATAATGCCTCTCCTCGGCTGGCTCGTGCTTTCGTTTTTGCGGTTCCTGCTTCGGCCTATATGGTGATGGGGATGGTTTCTGGACGTTTCCAGGTCCTGTTTTTTGTTGGTTCTTGTTCATTTGGTTGGGCGGTGGCGATGACAATGTAGGCTTCGGCGGAGGCGATGACAGTATAGGCTTCGGCGGAGGCGAAGTTAATGCAGGTTTGGGCGGAGGCGTTGGTAGTGCAGGTTTCGGTGGAGGCGTTGGTAGTGCAGGTTTCGGTGGAGGCGTTGGTAGTGCAGGCTTCGGCGGAGGCGAAGTTAATGCAGGTTTCGGCGGAGGAGACTGGATCTTTGTTTGTGCCGCCGCTGCTGCAGCCTGCTGTGCCGCAGCGGCCTGTTGGGCCTGAGCCTGCTGGGCCGCAGCGGCCTGCTGTTGCTGGGCTGGTCCTTTCATGGTGAGCGCCGGGCCAGGTGTCGGAGGAGGCCGAATCAATTGCTGGGCTAAATTTGGAGGCTGCTGTGGCTTCTGGGGGGTTAGCTGTGGTACTTGGTTAGGTGGCTTTCCAAAGTTATTTCCGAGCTGTGGTCCCCTGTTTTGAAATGGGTGCTGGTTTTGATTTCTGAAGTTCGGATTGCCCATTCCACCTCCTCGCATTGGACTAGGTCCAACGCCATTGCCTCGGCCGCCTCTCTGAAATCCTCCACCGCCACGATTTCTATTAAATCTGTCCCTAGACATATCGTTTGAGTAGCGATACTACTTCAAATAAAATATTTTATAACTATTTTAAAAAATAAAATCACTGTTAGCTTGCTTTTGTTCAGAATGTTATGTTGTCCGTTGACAAGATGGCGATTGAGTCGGTGTAGCAGACACGACGTCCTCTATGTGATTTGAGGAGGAGGAGGCGGAGGAAGAGAGCTAGGTTTGTAGCCGCGTTCACATTGGTCAGTTTCAAGAATGCTACCGGATGAGGAGGAGAAATAGGAGGGCCTGTTTATTATACCCCATGGATGCCATGGAATCAACCAATTTGATTTCGTCAATGATGTTTTATTTAGAAGACTCTTTTGTTCATGTTATTTCAATTCAGTCCAAGCTTTATTGGCATGAAAGTTCTGAGAACATTTTGGTGAATCATCAAAGATATATAGGCTATATAAACTGTAACAATAACAACATTAATCTGCGGGAATGAGTTGTGATTTGTTGGCAGCAGGCTTTGTGGTCTGTCTCTCGCTACCTCATGTGTCTTTATTCCCCTTCCTATTGTGTGTATTCAGGGGTGTAGTGGTTGTTTCCACTCATTGATTAATAGGCCTACAGTTTATCAGAAATAGGTGAGTAAACTCTCAGACTCATCTTAAAGAGGTGGGTAGACTGAGATACACCCCGTATGTATTGTATTGAATTTAATGCCTGTATAGGTGTGTTTTTGAAGGGGTGCTGCTGTGTCTTATATGTGAGTGTGCATGTGTCCATGTGTGTCCGTTTGTAGCATGAGATTTAATACCATTGCAGACCAGCAGAGGGCAGTAGAGATTGCTCATAAACTTGCACCACTTAGCCTACTTCACCACCTGGGTGTGATTTTTTTGTTTGTGTGTGTGTGAGAGAGGAAGAGGTAGAGAGAAAGTCTGTGTCTGTTCATGTGCATACGTCATACGTGAGGTGCGCTTATGAGGGTATCGTGCACATGCCAGAAAAGGGGCAGGCGTCAACCCCATCGTTATCAGAGAGGTGCAGGCAGGGTGGCAACACAAGTTGAAAGACAGTCTGCCACCCATCACCACACCACCAGCCAATCAAATTGACATCCACAAGGTATTACACTCATCCAACTCCTTAATTACGCAGGCAATGATGGTGTGGTATCAACCAATATGTTTTTCTGTGAGACCTCTCTGCTAACTTGTCTGTCCATCCACTATTCTGGTATGATTGTTGGACCCTTTAAATAGACCAGCGAATGGAAACGGCAATTTTCTAAGATTACTCTATACAAAGGTAAGGTGTAATTTCACCAAATGACAGTGGTTATGAAAAGTAGGCCTACACATGTTGGCTTTTATTAGGAGTGTGTGGTATAGTATATCTCATACCAGAATGTATTGTATTCTATGTTAAATGTGAAATGTGAAAACACTTATATAGTTGTACCATTCATCATGCAAATTCTTGTCAGTAGGCCTAAAGGTTGTGTGTGTGTTTTATCACAAAAAGCCACCTATTTTTTCAAACCAGGTCAGTGAACCCATGCACAACAGGGATCAAGTAATCATGGCTGAATCAAGAGACCACGGTCAGTAATTATATTTCAGTTTTACAGTATATTGTATACTGTATATATTGTATATTGTAGATGCTATATGAATGAACATATTCATGAGTACAGGTCAACCAGCGTCTCTCTCTGCCAAACTAGATCTACAAATTCAACCACTATCTTTAAAAATGAGATGTATGCTAAAATGAATGTATTGTTTGTTTTGAATGATAAAAATGCGCACAATATCACACATTTGAGTAGTCCATGTTTCATCAACAGTGCAAGTTTAAATGACTTAATTTTGACTTTAAAAGCCTCATATAGATTTACTATGACTGTCGTGTAATTTGTCCCTTACACGGGGGGCTGGAAAGAGGCGTCGAGATTCGAGTTCCCAATTCTTTACTTTAATTAGAAACCAAACAGATTTCGAACTGGGAAAACACAAGAAACACAAGGAACAAAATTACAGTCACATCAGGGATCAATTGGGGGGAAACAATCAAGGGGGGAACACGAATAGCAACCAACGCACCAATTCCTCATTTCAAACGCCTCCCCCGAAATCCAGGTGAGAAAGACCTGAGGACCCTGCTCGGTGTGTTCCTGCCCCTAAGCCCCCTTCTCGGCAACAGCCAATCCCAGCGCTCTTAAACGACAGAGCTCCCCTGAACGCGCAGTAAACCGCACACCTCCCACTTGGTCCCCTGGTCTCCAGACCCAAGGGGACCACAAAACCCACCGCCATCATACGTCCGCGGGCCCGCCATCCTGTTCCTCCACGGGAATGAGCACCACGAGCCTCCGCACGTCCCTGCTGAGTACGACGGAGGGTCCCCGTCCTTCGGTAGTCCCCGCCCTCGGACGAGCGTGCCCGGACGCGGGGTAGCTGGGGCACACCTTCACCATGGCATCCCTGACGACCCCCTCCTTGTCGGGAGTCACTTCCAAGACCCGCCCGAGTCTAAACTGACCCCTCAGGGCATTCTGGTCGGCCAACCAGACCAGGTCTCCCACCGCCACATTTCGGGCTTTCCTGTGCCACTTGGGCCTGATGAACAGACTCGGCCCGGCCAGTTGGCTCCACCGCAACCAGAACCTGTTCACCTCGGCCTGCACCGCCCTCAATCTCACAAAGGGGTAGGTCGTGGGCTCGAACCCCCGCATGTCTCCTTCGGGCCCGGCCCTTCCCAGCAGCAAGGAGTTGGGAGTGATGACCTCCACTGCGTCATCCCGCATCTGGACCCTGGCGCCGATAGGCCTCTCATTTGCCAGGTTGGCCGCAAGGAAGAGCGCCGTCTGGAACTCCAGCCCTGTGAGGTTTCCATCCCCTCCGATGCTGCCCAGCGCCCGCTTAATCACCCGGACTGCCGCCTCAGCCGCGCCATTCCGATGGGGAGAGTCGGGCGGATGGAGCTCCCAGGCCCACTCGGTTCCGTGCTCAGCGGCTTCGGCCGTCACCCTGTCCTTATTGATCCCTCCCAGGAATCCGTAGATCTCCTTCAAGACCGGCCGGGCCCCTATGAAGTTCGTCCCCTGGTCCGACCAGATCTTCTTGGGGTGCCCACGGAGCGCGGTGAACCTCTGGTAGCAGCCCAGGAAACTCTCTGTGGACAGGCTCTCCACCATATCCGCGTGCATTGCTCGTGAGGCCATGCAAGCGAACACCACGCCCCACACTTTCATTCCAGACCTCCTCTTCACCACGTCCTTGACAGTGTACGGGCCAAAGAGGTCCACGGAGGTGAACGCGAAAGGAGCGGCTGGCTCGGTCCGTTCGAGGGGGAGACTACTCATGACCTGCTTGCACGCCTTCGCCCTGGTCTTTCGACAGGGGACGCAGGAGTCGGCAACTTTCCACGCAGCCCGCTGACCTTGCACCACCCAGGCCTTCCCTCTCATCCGCAGAAGGGTCCCGGCCGTGCCCTCGTGATTTGCTCTGTGAGCCTCGCGGGCCAACAGGGTGCTGACCCATGCTCCGTAGGGGACCAGCGGCACTCCTACTTCGCCCGCTCCCACGCCTCGGACCCTTCCATAGCACCTTAGCAGTCCAGTCCCGGCGTCCTTGGCCACCACCAGCCGACTCAGCGTGGATTCGGGGAAGACGACTCCTTTTTGGGCCGCCAGACACAACTCCTGGAACGCGGCTCTCAGCTCCCACGCGCTCAGCACGGGCGCCTCCTTAGGCTTCCTCTCGAGCTTGGCCTCCCACTTTTCTCTCTTTGCGGCTCCTCTGCGATCCAGCCACCTCCTCACGACCTGCCTGAGCCAACCGAGCGCCCCACACAGCCCACGCAGGGTGCTGAACTTCTCCGGCTTGATCAGTTCAACTATACTCGCGCCCCACAGCCCCTCCTCGCCCCTTTCTCCTGAGGCGGTCGTCTCTCTCTTTTCTTCGGGGGAGCTAAGGGCCTCACCCTCTCTTCCTGCCGCGGCCCCGGGACTTAGCGCCTTCCGCGCCTGGGCGCGAGTGAGGACCGCTGTGAAGGCCTTTCTCTGGAGCTTGCTCACGGCCTCCCTTGCTTCGGCCGCCACCTCCCCCGCGGATTTCATGGGCCACTCATCCACCGGCCCCTCCAAGAACTTGGGCCCCTTCTGCCAGACGGAGTGCTCCCCCAGGTCTTCCGGGGAGCACCCTCGGGTGACGAGGTCGGCGACGCTCAGTTCTCCAGGGATCCACCTCCAGTCAGCTACGGGCCCGGCCCTCTGGATCTCACCGACCCTGTTCGCGAAGAACGTCTGGTACCCGTAGCTCTCCCTCTGGATGGCTCCCAGGATGGTCTGGCTGTCCACGAAGTGGACCCATCTCTCGACCTCCAGCCGGCTCTGCTTCTCCGAGTACTTCTTCAGTCTGGAGGCGAAGACCGCTCCGCAGATTTCAGACTTGACCACGTCGCCTTTCTGGTCCAGGGGCGTCAGTTTGGCCTTTGCCTCGACTAGGCGCGTGACCACCCCGGTGGACGTCTCCCACCTCAGGTAGAGGACGGCTCCGAAAGCGTCGTCGCTCCCATCCGAAAACGTCACTCCCCACGGTTTCCCTTTCCATCCGGATGGGGTCAGGCCCCTCGGGAAACTGACGCGGCTCAGTCGCGCGTACTCCTCGAACAGCAGGATGGCCTCGCCCCGGAGATTCTGGGAGAGGGGGTTGTCCCACGAGCCCTGCCTGGCTTCCTTCCTTCCGGACTCCTGGAACGCCCTTCTCACCAGGATGGCTCCCTTTTCCTTGACGGGGGTCACCAGACCGAGAGGGTCGTAGAGTCCTGCGACTTGGCTCAGGAGCTCACGCCTCGACAAGGGGTCCGGCGTCCTTGCTTTGACCTCCGCCTCTGAGAGGTTGGCCTCCAGCCTCAGCTTCTGCTTCCTCCCGGAGAAGTTGATCGGGGCCCTCAGGAAGAGCTGGTCGCTGCTCACGTGGTACCCGAGGCCGAGGGCCTTGTTGTCTTCTTCTCCGAGCTGATTTGGCAGCACGAGGGTCTCGGCCGCCGGTTCAAGGCTCTTGCCACCCTACCCGTTCGGGACGCTCCCACGCCTCCCACTTTGACCGGAGCGGACCCATGGCTTGAGCGAGAAGCCTCCCGCACTGAGTATCTTCTCTACCCCTGCTGTGATCTTGTCAAGCTCCTCTAGATCGTTGTGGGACGTGAGAACGTCGTCCACGTAGCAGTCTTCCTCGATGACCCTCCTCTCCTTGGCCATGTCACGGAACTTCGGCAGGTTGGCCATCTCCCTCAAAGCCAGTTGCGCGATGCACCCCGCCGGCCTGTCGCCGATGTTCACTCGGGTGACGGTGAAAACTCGGATGTCCTCCTCCGGCGAGTCTCTCCAGAGGAAGCGGTGGAGGTGGACTTCTCGCTCCTTCAGCCACACCGAGTTGTACATCTTGCGGATGTCTCCCACGGCCGCGTGCACCCCGGTTCTGAACCTGAGCAGCACCGCTCGGATCGGGTTCAGGATGTCCGGCCCCTTCAATAGCAGGCTGTTCAGGCTCACTCCCCTGAACTCCTGGCTGCTATTCCAGACGAGGCGCACCGGCGTGGTGAGCGAGTGGGGGTTGAGCGCGACCAGATGACTCACGTACCAGACGGGCCCCTTCCAGGCGTCAATGGCGTCCTTCGTCAGCTCGACGGCTGCTCCTCTTTCCAGGAAGTCGCGGACCTGCTCCGTGTAGGCCGCTTTCCACCGCGCCTCCCTTGCGAGCCGCTTCTCGGTCCTTCGGAACGTCGCTTCCACTACCTTCCTGTTGTCCGGAAGCGAGACCGGATCTTCTACCCAGGGGTACGCCGCATCCCAGTGGGGGGAGTCGCTGTGTCCATCCGCCTCCACGTAGGATAGGCCCTTCTTGATCTCCTCCAGCTCTTTTTCCTCCACCAGCGACATCTCTTTACCGCCCGGCTGGCACGTCCCGCACCGGCACCCCCCGCACTTGGGCACGCAGGCGGCGCCGATACTGTCCCACCTCAACCACTCCAAGAACTCCACGCCGCTCGTGGCCGCGGTCCTGGCCGTTCTTTCAGGCTCCTCCTCTTCTAGGATCTCCTCAACCCTCTCAGCCGCCGTCCTCATCGAGCGCGCAAAGTGCATGTTGGACCGGTAGGCAGTCACCTCGACGTCCTCGAGCAGGCCAGGGTGCGTCCCCCCTACGACCTTCCCCAGCGGGCCGTCCCACAGGACCAAGTCACCCACTCTCTTCATCTGCCACGGGGCGAGCCGACCCTCCCGGAGGCTGATTAAGAGTTCGATCTTGTCCGGGCGGACCAACTCCTCCCTCTTGACCCCTGGGAAGAGTCTCTGGAGCCGCCCCGGGTCGACGGGTTGGTCCGCGCGGGCGATTGTTTCCAGGCCGTAGCAAGTCAACTCGTGGAGCGTCCAGGAGCGCTCTGGGGTCCGCACCCTGATCTTGAGTTGGTACTTCCTGGTCTTGACCCTCGCCTCCATCGGTCCGACCCCGTGCACGATCAGCGTGACTTTCTCTCCCCTCAGGCGGAGTCTGTTGGCGGCTTGGTGGGTGATGTAGTTGGTGTCGGACGCCAGATCCATCAGGGCCCCGACCGTCTGTCCCCCACCGATGGTGACTTTCATGATCATCATGAGCACCGGGTGCACTCCGGGGCCGCTTCCTCCCGAGAGATCCTCTCCTCCTACATCCGCACGCGCCTCCGCCCTGAGTGTGCGTGCTTCCCTCCACGCCTTCCTCATTGCAGCTACTGTCTCGGGTTCGGTTTGGGTAAGGGCCTTCTCCAGCTGCTCGGGCACCCCCCCTGCCCCCGGGGGACCGCCTCTTCCCTCCTTCTGCCTTCCCCGCTGCTCTCCGCCACCCTTCTCCTCTCCCTCATAAGGGCACAACAGGTGGTGGTGCTCCGGGAACTCGCCTTTCCGGCAGCGTATCCTCTTGCAGATGAACCTGTTGGAGCACCTCCCACTTTCGCCGTGAGAGTCCAGGCACCTCCGGCAGGCGTTGATCCTCTTCGCTGTTTTCTTCCTTTCGACCGGGCCGAGGCTCCTGAACTTCCCGCAGAACTATACCTTCCCCTCGTGATCCCTGCCTCCGCACACGCCGCATGCGTCTCCCTCCGGGCGTGCGCCCGTGGCCCTCGAGTACGCTCCCCGCTCTTCCGACTCGTCTCCATGACCCTCGTCCTCGCTCTCGCCGCTTGCCTCTTCCTCGGGGACCGCTCCCGTGGATCTCGTGAGCGCTTTCTTCTCCCACCTGTTCGTCCTCTCAGGTGCCTCCGACTTCCCCAGAAGCTCCAGCCCTTCGAGGATCGCCTCCTGCTCCTTCAGGAACCCCAGGAGGGCGTCGAAATGGCGTTCCGGAGTGACGCCGTTTGTGCCCTTAAGCCTGAAGGCAAGCCAGCTCTCCTGTAAGCGAGACGGTAGTTTGCTCTCTATGGTTCTGACTGCGAGCGGGTTCTTAATGGCGTCGGTGCTCCCGAGGTCTTTCAGGTCGACCAGAGCCTTCTCCACAGTTTGGATGAGGTCGATAGTTTTCCTGGGCTGACTCCATCTCGCCGCCGGGATTTTTTCCAGCTCCTCGATTATTTGAATCGCGATCGCGGCCTTGTCTCCGAACCGGTTCTCGAGGACCCTGAGCATTTCCTCGGCGGAGTTGTAACTTGAGAGCCTGAGTTCGTCAAGAACCTTCCGCTCCACGCTGCCCAGGAGCTGAAACTTTTTAACCTCAGGTGACCCGTACGGATCCCCTTGGCGCTGGAGGCTCTCCCAGTCTTTCCGCCACCGGTGGAAGTCTCTCCTGCACCCGCCGAACCTCGGCAGCTGCAGGGGTTGGAGGCGCACTCTCGGTGTGACTCTTTCATGCGCGTCTCCTCCTTCCGAGCCGACCGGCGCAGCGCCCCGCGTCTCCTCCCACGCCTTTCGCTGGGCCTCGGCCACCCTGACGCGCTCTACCTCGGCTGCCTCAGCCGTCATCAGCTGGAGTACGGCAGCCTTCTGTCTCGTTTCAGTGTTTCTCTCCTCCGCCTCAGCGGTCCTCCTTTCTGCCGCAGCGCTATCCTCGGCGGCCTTCAGTCTAGCTTCCGCAGCTTTCCTCTCGGCCGAGGCGGCCTCAGCGCTGTCCTTGGCGGCCCTTCTTCTGTCCTCCACGGCCTTCCTTTCGACCTCGGCGATCACGGCTTCGTTCCTGCCGAGCTCGCCTAGCTGTCTCGTCCAGAGGTCGGCCGCGTTGTCCTGGAGCTCCCGTATTTGCTGCGCCATGTCGCCTCTCTCGGCCCTCGGGATCCACTTTTCCCAGGCGGCTAGCAGACCTTCGGCCTTCGCGTTCAGAGCCTCCAGGGCCTCATTTTGCGCCCTGGCGGAGGCGAAGGTCGTCCACGACAGGTCCCCTTTCCCTGCGTCCGTGCAGGCCCTCTTCGCCGCCCTGACTGCGGAGGTGAGTGCGGGCCCCGCGTACACTGACCAGAGGTGGGACCAGACCACTTGGTTCACTTCATCGGTCCTGACCCGGCGCTTCCGTTCCGCCTCTTCTGCTTCGGTCCCGCTCTGCGCGCTGTCCGTGCTCTCCGCATAGTCCTCAATCACGGAGAAAACCCGCTCCCCCTCAGCGGAGAACGCCGTCCATGCACCCTTGATTTCCTCCTCCCCGGCCGCGGCGTCTACCTTCATGCGGGCGAGTTTAGCTTTTTTCTCAAATGCCTTGATCGCCGTCTCCAGCTCCTTCTTCTGCTCTCCTGCCATACTTGGCTTGTCTCGTCAGCTTGCTCTTGCTGGCTCGTGGCGCAGACGTTCTCTTCGTCTCGCAGGGACAGGGGCCTGGGATATGGGGCTTTTTTAGCTGTAGTTCCGCTAGTCTCTTTACTCTTTAGCTGCAGCTAGCACGCTAACACGCTAGGCTCACGTTAGCCTTAGCACCTAGCTTCGTTAGCCAGCTGGCTCCGGGCATGCTAACCGACTACACAGTGTTCAGGGTCCTAACGTTAGCACAAGCCTCCCCAGACATGCAGTGGGTTTATAGTATTTTCCTGCTTAACATTGTCCGAAACCTAACATCACAGTCCCTTCCCAAACGTGCGATGGGTTCATTTCCTTTCCTACTCAAACAGTTCTCCACAGCTGGGTCGAGTCCTCCTTTCTTTCACCTCGCCGGTCAGCAAGTCTGCCGCCGCACCGGATTGTTCGAAATTGTCATGTAATTTGTCCCTTACACGGGGGGCTGGAAAGAGGCGTCGAGATTCGAGTTCCCAATTCTTTACTTTAATTAGAAACCAAACAGATTTCGAACTGGGAAAACACAAGAAACACAAGGAACAAAATTACAGTCACATCAGGGATCAATTGGGGGGAAACAATCAAGGGGGGAACACGAATAGCAACCAACGCACCAATTCCTCATTTCAAACGCCTCCCCCGAAATCCAGGTGAGAAAGACCTGAGGACCCTGCTCGGTGTGTTCCTGCCCCTAAGCCCCCTTCTCGGCAACAGCCAATCCCAGCGCTCTTAAACGACAGAGCTCCCCTGAACGCGCAGTAAACCGCACAATGACTTTGATAACCAGACATTTCAGAGACATTTACTCTGCATGCTTTATAACAAGTGAAGGAATCATACATTAGCCTCATAACAAATTCACTCATTCTACATTCAACAAATTCTATGTACAATTTCTAGTTGGAGAATTCCTGGAGGAATTCAGGGAGCTGATCACAGCTAGGGTGAGGTCAGCTGGGTCCATAGCGGAGGCAGTGATCTCACAACAACTGATAGGAGAAGACAAAGTGCCTGCAGTCAGGGACGCCCTGACACCACATGGCCAGATGTCGGTGCTGTTTGATGCCATTGAGACAGCAACATCACGATCCAAAGTTGCCTTCCACCTGATACTGACACTGAAAGAGCCTGAACTCATGGCGGAGCTAGGTAAGGAAACTACTGCCATTGTACTGTACTGTACATTGTACTACTGTCTAAATTATTGTAACTATATTCTCAGAGTATCAGTGAAATCACTCAGATAAATATACATTATAACATGGTCGATTTTTAAGTTTAATGCTAAGACAAACAAAAATAAATTATCTAAAATCCTGCACATGCAAAATGTGCATCTAAAAACATGCCTTGTTGTCATCAAAGAGAATAAGCTGATACATTATTCCTCTCCACCACTAACAGAGCAGAGACAGAGGAATGGCAAGACAGCACAGACAGAATCGGATCAGACATATGAAGGGAACCAAAATAAATTAGAAGACAAGACAAGACCAAAAGTTGACACACAAACGAAAAAGGAAAATCTGCTAAATCGAAGCCAAGAAAAAATGCAAGCAATTGAGATTGAGAGACTTTGGGAGGGGACCAGAAGAGAGAGAAACGAAACTGACACAATGAAGGACAAGATTCAGCAACAGCAAGAGGAGATTGACTGGCTGGTGAAGGAGAAACCAGAGCAGAGCGCAGCAATGGAAGGGACAAGGACGGAGACAGAGATTATCCATGACAAGCTGGAAAAGAAGGAGGATATAAATCAAGAGAAAGACAGGATTCAACAAATGTCAACCGATATTCAGAGCAAGCGGGACATCCTGGACGGACAAACGCATATGATCATAAACCAGAAACACTTGTTACTGATCCAGAATGAGATGCTGAGAAAAGAGAAGGGGGAACTGGAGAATGTGCAGACTGAGATGCAGAGAGCTAAGGAGGAGATTGAACAGAGCAGAGCAGACACAAAGCAAGGGAGGGAGCAGGTGAACAAAATGAAAGCAGAGATTCTTCTTGAGAGGGATTCTGTTGAGAGGGACAAACAAGAGATACTGAGACAACAAAAGGAACTGGAACAGATCGAGCAAAAAATTAAAATGGACAAAAAGGAAATGGACCAACAAAGAGAGGAGATGGAGAGAGGAAAAGAGAGACTGGAACAGAGAGAAGCTGACCTTCAGAGTGAAACGGAAAAAATCGAGAGACAAATTGAGGAGACAAAGCAAGCAAATAACAGAATGGAAAATGTGAAAGCTGAGATTCAGAGAGCAAAAGAGACACTTGAAAAACAACAGGATGTCACTAGGAGACTGGAGGTAGAGATGGAGAATAGAAGATTTGAGGTTATAAAAAAGGGTCTGTATGAAGGGTCTGAAATACAGAGGAAGCAGGAGGAAGTCGAAAGGTTGAAGTTTGAAATACTGAAGACCTAGGAAACAGAGGAAAGAAGACAACGCGAGAGAGAGGAGGTGAGGAGGTTGAAAGATGAAGCAAGGCACGAGAAAGAAGAGATCAAACAAATGAGAGCTCAAATTCAGGTGGACAAAGACAACCTAGAGAGAAAGCAACAAGAGACAGAGAGAGAGAGAAAATGGTTGGAGAGGATGAATTATGAGATACTTAAAGCAAAAGAAGAGATGGAGCATAGCATAGAAATCCTAAAACGAGAGAAGGCCAAGGTGGCTCAAATAAAAGCAAACATGCAAAGACAGATGGATGATATAGAGAAACAGATTGCAGAGACGAAGCAAGAAAAAGAGAAAATTGACCAAATGAGAGCTGAGATACATAGAGAACAAAATGACCCCGAGAGCAGAAGAGAAAAGACCAGGAAAGAGATAACTGGAGCAAAGAGCAGAAACACAGAAGAGAGAGCAGCAGAAATACCAAACGAAAGAGAGATATTGAAGAATGTCTGGGATGACATGCAGAAAGCTGAAGAAGAGATAGTAAAGAGAAAAGTAATGCTTGGCCAAGAGAGAGAGGAATTAAAACCAAGGATGGATGAAACGATTAAAGAGAGACACATGCTTGAGCAAATTAAAACTGAGATTATTACAGAAAAAGCCACCCTGAAAACAACACTCCTGGGGGCCACTAGAGAGAGGGAGGACTTGGAGCTTCTGCGAAGCAGGATACTGAAGGAGAAACAAGAGACTGAGAAATGGGAGGATACAACTCTCAAGGAAGAGCTAGAACGGAAAACAGAAATCCAGAGAGAAAAGAAGGAGTCTGCAACTCAAATAATGGTGGAGAACACAGAGATACAATGCTATGAGGATATGAAGAGGCAGGATCGAGATCAAGTGGAACAGATGGAAATCCAAATAAAGGAGCAGATGAAAGCAGAGATTGAGAAAGAGAGGGAACCTTTGGAAAGGATAAGGAACCAGGTCAGGAGAGAGAGAGAGCCTTTTGAAAAGGTCAAGAATGAGTTGAACAGAGTAAAAAGAAAGTTGGAAAATATGTGGGATGAGGTAGAGAGTGAAGAACAGGAAGAGAGGACAAGACCGAAAATAGAAAACAAAGAGTTGAACAGGAGGATGGAGGAAATCAAGAAGGAGATAGGCCAGATAGAAACAATGAGATCTGACCTTCAGAAACAGAGAGAAGAGACCAATTGCAATATGGAGAGGGCCCAATGGGAGATGGACAAGCTGGAGCAAACAAAAGCTCAGATGCGGAGACAAAAAGAGGACATTGAAAGCAAGATGGCCAACACCAAGTCCAAGAGAGATGAGATAGAAAGAATTAAATCTGAGATACAGGTGCAGAAAGAGGATATAGAAAATAAAATGCAACAAACAAGAGCAGGGATGGATGAGATGAGATCTATGAGGGAAGACATTTTGAGACAAAAACAAGAGCTTGAAGACTTGACACAAAAGACAAAGAGAGATATGAGAGAGTTGGAAATCACCAAAAATGAGATGCAGTGGAACAAAAATGACCTGGAGCAGAGAATCAAAAAGACCACGAGGAAGAATGAGGAGATGGAGAGGATCAGGGCCAAGATTGAAAGATCTAAGTGGGACATGAAACAGACAAGGGAAGAGACTCAGAGAGAGAAACATGAAATTGAGAGTGCCAATTATGAAACAGAGAGGGCGAAGGAAGAGTTGGAGATGGAAGAGAGCTTTGGTGACACTTTGGTGAGACTAATCCAAAAGGTTGAGAAAACCAGAGAGATGGTGCGATGGACAAAAGTGGAGATGGAAAACATGACGAAAAAAAGCAACGAGACGGATGACAAGAACAGAGTGAACGCTGAAATTCAGAGATTAATTCTCGAGGTGGAACAAACCAGACAAGAATTGAGAAGGGTGAAAGAGGAAATTGTAGAGAACACGGCAGATTTAAAAGAGAAAAAGGGACGAATCAAACAGATGAAGTCAAATACTATGAAAAAAAGAAGGGACGCAGACCAGAGACTGGAGAAGAATATGCAAGCGAGAGATGAGTTAGAGACACTGAAGATCAAGATACAGAGACAAAAGGAAGAGCTTGAGCAGAAGACAGAAGAAGCAAAGAAAGAGAGACAGAAGTTGGAGCTGATGAGAGATGAGATACAGAGAGCCCAAAAGAAGATGGAGGAGGACAAATCAAGCCTGAAAAGAGATAAGGTATGCAGAGGATTTATTGTCTCTTACCTCATTTAATTAACTTAATTAATTAATTCTATATGTTTCTTTGTGTCTTTTGATGCTGTAACAATGCAATTTCCCCCTGGGGATACTACTACTGTCAGATGCCTGTGACTTTAGCGAAATACAGGGTAATCCGCTGCAGTGCCATTTTGTTGGTTTGAATTCCATCCATGGTTGCTTTGTGAGGTGCTAAAGGTGATAAAAGTGAGGTTGATTGATTGATTGATTGATTTTATTTATGGTAAATAGGTTTATAGGTACAGTAGACATTTACCCTATAGAATAGGGAGAGATGCACAGTCCAAGGTTATAGCTAAACAGCTAATTTCGACCCGCAGTCCCTGGGTACAAGGTGATAAAAATGTAAGTATCCGAACATTTAAAAACAACTAGAAAGTACATTTCCTGGAGAAAATGTGAGGTGGGCTAGCTGCTGCAGCTGTATGTAACAGCTACTGCTAGAACTACTACGGACCAGGCAATCTCCATGCAACCACCGGCGAAGACCGTGCGTCTCTAGCCCAATCAGGGGCTGAGTTGTGGGGTCTGTGGTGTGGACAGTGGCATGGTGGTGAGACTCCGCCCCCTCAGGTCAGAGCTGGTCGAGGACAGTGTACCCCTCTCCGGACCACCTACCCGCCCGCACCGGTGAAGACCATGTGTCTCTAGCCCAATCAGGGGCTGAGTTGTGGGGCCCGTGGCGTAGATAGTGGCGTGGTGGTGAGACTCCGCCCCCCCAGGTCAGAGCTGGTCGAGGACAGTGTACCCCTCTCCGGGCCACCTACCTGCCCGCACCGGTGAAGACCATGTGTCTCTAGCCCACTCAGGGGCTGAGTTGTGGGGCCCGTGGTGTAGATTGTGGCGTGGTGGTGAGACTCCGCCCCCTCAGGTCAGAGCTGGTCGAGGACAGTGTACCCCTATCTGGGCCACCTACCTGCTCGCACCGGTGAAGACCATGTGTCTCTAGCCCACTCAGGGGCTGAGTTGTGGGGCCGTGGCGTGGATAGTGGCGTGGGGGTGAGACTCCGCCCCCTCAGGTCAGAGCCAGTCAGGGACAGTGTACCCCTCTCCGGGCCACCTACCTGACTCATCCGGTGAAGATCGTGTGTCTCTTGCCCACTCAGGGGCTGAGTTGTGGGGCCCGTGGCGTGGATAGTGGCGTGCTGGTTAGGCCCCGCCCCCTTGGGTCACAGCTAGTCGGGGACAGTACAGTGACCTCTGGGCAATTTCCATGCATCCACCAATGAAGACTGTGTCTCTAACCCACTCGGGGGTTGAGTTGTGGGGCCCGTGGCGTAGATAGTGGCGTGGTGGTGAGACTCCGCCCCCTCAGGTCAGAGCTGGTCGAGGACAGTGTACCCCTCTCCGGGCCACCTATCCACCCGCACCGGTGAAGACCATGTGTCTCTAGCCCACTCAGGGGCTGAGTTGTGGGGCCGTGGCGTGGATAGTGGCGTGGGGGTGAGACTCCACCCCCTTGGGTCAGAGCCGGTCGTGGACAGTGTAGGCCATGCCAGGCTACCCACCTGCCTTCACCAGTGAAGACTGTGTGTCTCTAGCCACCTCAGAGGCTGTGTTGTGAGGTCCGTGGCGTGGATAGTGGCGTGATGACGAGACTCCGCCCCCTCCAGTCAGAGCAGGTCGGGAGCAGTGCACTGACATCCGGGCAATCTCCATGCACCCACAGTGAAGACCGTGTGTCTGTAGCTCACTCAGGGGCTGAGATGTGGGGACAGTGGAGTGGATAATGGCATTGTGACGAGACTCCGCCACCTCGGGTCAGAGCCGGTCTAGGACAGTGTACTGCTCCCCGGACCACCCACATGCACCCAACCGTGAAAACTGCGTCTTTAGCCAACTCAGGGGCTGAGATGTGGGGACGGTGGCGTGGATAGTGGCGTGGTGGCGAGACTCCGCCCCCTCAGGTCAGAGGTTGTGGGAGGCAGGTCAGTGATTGCCAGGCCATCCCCATTTACCCCTCATTGGAGACCATGTGTCTATAGCCCACTCCGGGGCGGAGCAGTAGCTGTGGAGGTGTTGTATGGAAGTTGAGGTTAGAAGCAGTAGCAGTGAAAAGCAGTAGGTGTTTGTTATAAGTACTGCTAGTACTACACTCAAAAATAAATTAGACCACTCATCATAACTCATAGTTTTATTCAGTTCAATAGCTGAAAGAGGAGAAAATATATTATATGAGTTTGCAGCCTGAAAATATTCTGAATATTTCTAAGAAAGATGGATGGATGGATGGATGGATGCAAGAAAGAAAGAAAGAAAGAGGGTTGATGGATGGATGGAAGAAAGAAAGAAAGAAAGAAAGAAAGAAAGAAACAAACAAACAAACAAACAAACAAACAAACAAACAAACAAATAAACAAAGAAAGAAAGAAACAAACAAACAAACAAACAAAGAAACAAAGAAACAAAGAAAGAAGGATGGATGGATGGATGAAAGAAAGAAAGACGGATGGATGAAAGAAAGAAAGAAAGAAAGAAAGAAAGAAAGAAAGAAAGAAAGAAAGAAAGAAAGAAAGATGGATGGATGGATGGATGGATGAAAGAAAGAAAGAAGGATGAAAGATGAAAGAAAGAAGGAAGGAAAGAAGGAAGGATGGAAGGATGGAAGGAAGGAAGGATGGAACGATGGAAGGATGGAAGGAAGGATGGAAGGAAGGAAGGAAGGAAAGAAAGAAAGAAAGAAAGAAAGAAGGAAGGAAGGATGAAAGAGAAGGAAGGAAGGATGGAAGGATGGAAGGAAGGATGGAAGTTAGGATGGAAAGGAAATGAATGAAGGATCGAAGGAAAGAAAGAAAGAAGGAAGGGAAGGAAGGATGGAAGGAAGGAAAGAAAGGAGGAAGGAAGGATGGAAGGAAGGAAAGAAAGGAGGAAGGAAGGATGGAAGGAAGGAAGGAAAGAAAGAAGGATGGAAGGAAGGAAGGATGGATGGAAGGAAGGAAGGAAGGAAGGAAAGAAAGAAAGAAAGAAGGAAGGAAGGATGGAAGGATGGAAGGAAGGAAGGAAAGAAGGAAGGGATGGAAGGAAAGAAGGATGGAAGGAAGGGATGGAAGGAAGGAAAGAAAGAACGAAGGAAGGGAAGGATGGAAGGAAGGAAAGCAAGGAAAGAAAGAAAGAAAGCAAGAAGGAAGGAAGGAAGGAAGGAATGGAAGGAAGGATGGAAGGATGGAAGGAAGGATGGAAGGATGGAAGGAAGGAAAGAAGGAAGGAAAGGAAGGATGGAAGGAAGGAAAGCAAGGAAAGAAAGAAAGAAAGCAAGAAGGAAGGAAGGAAGGAAAGAAGGAATGGAAGGAAGGATGGAAGGATGGAAGGAAGGATGGAAGGATGGAAGGAAGGAAAGAAGGAAGGAAAGGAAGGATGGAAGGAAGGAAAGGAAGGAAAGATGGAAGGAAGGAAGGAAAGGAAAGGAAGGAAGGAAGGAAGGATGGAAGGAAAGAAAGAAGGAAGGAAGGAAGGGAAGGGAAGGGAAGGGAAGGATGGAAGGAAGGAAGGAAGGAAGGAAGGAAGGAAGGAAGGAAGGAAGGAAGGAAGGAAGGAAGGAAGGAAGGATGGAAGGAAAGGAAAGGAAGGAAAGGAAGGAAGGAAGGAAGGATGGAAGGAAGGAAGGAAAGAAGGATGGAAGTAAGGGAAGGAAGGAAGGAAGGAAGGAAGGAAGGAAGGAAGGATGGAAGGAAGGAAGGATGGAAGGAAGGATGGAAGGAAGGAAAGGAAGGAAAGATGGAAGGAAGGAAGGAAAGGAAGGAAGGAAGGATGGAAGGAAAGAAAGAAGGAATGATGGAAGGATGGAAGGAAGGAAGGAAAGAAAGAAAGAAGGAAGGAAGGATGGAAGTAAGGGAAGGAAGGAAGGATGGAAGGAAGGAAAGGAAAGGAATGAAGGATCGAAGGAAAGGAAGAAAGAAGGAAGGGAAGGAAGGATGGATGGAAGGAAGGAAAGAAAGGAGGAAGGAAGGAAAGAAAGGAGGAAGGAAGGAAGGGAAGGAAGGAAGGAAGGAAGGATGGATGGAAGGAAGGAAGGGAAGGAAGGATGGATGGAAGGAAGGAAGGAAGGATGGAAGGAAGGAAGAAAAGAAGGAAGGAAGGAAGGAAGGAAGGAAGGATGGAAGGAAGGGAAGGATGGATGGATGGAAGGAAGGAAGGAAGGATGGAAGGAAGGAAGGAAAGAAGGAAGGATGGTAGGAAGGGAAGGAAGGAAGAAAGGAAGGAAGGAAGGAAGGAAGGAAGGAAGGAAGAAGGAAGGGAAGGAAGGATGGAAGGAAGGAAAGAAAGCAAGAAGGAAGGAAGGAAAGGAAGGATGGAAGGAAGGATGGAAGGATGGAAGGATGGAAGGAAGGAAGGAAGGAAGGAAGGAAGGAAGGAAGGATGGATGGATGGATGGATGGATGGAAGGAAGGAAGGAAGGAAAGAAAGGAGGAAGGAAGGAAAGAAAGGAGGAAGGAAGGAAGGGAAGGAAGGAAGGATGGATGGATGGATGGAAGGAAGGGAAGGAAGGAAGGATGGATGGAAGGATGGAAGGATGGAAGGAAGGAAGAAAAGAAGGAAGGAAGGAAGGAAGGAAGGAAGGAAGGAAGAAGGAAGGGAAGGAAGGGAAGGAAGGAAAGAAAGCAAGAAGGAAGGAAAGGAAGGATGGAAGGAAGGAAGGAAGGATGGAAGGATGGAAGGAAGGAAGGAAGGAAGGAAGGAAGGAAGGAAGGAAGGAAGGAAAGAAGGAAGGAAGGAAGGAAAGGAAGGAAGGATGGATGGATGGATGGATGGATGGAAGGAAGGAAGGAAGGAAGGAAGGAAGGAAGGAAGGAAGGAAGGAAGGAAGGAAGGAAGGAATATGAATGCTACCACAGTAGTCAATAAAGGGTGCCTGTACAGAGAGCCTGCACGTGTCCCCAAATTCAAATCCCAACTGACACTGAGCATCCTCTCATTCACTTCAATGGAAAGGCATGTTGGCTTCAGACAGCTCTCTCTTAAAAAGTATAAAGGTGCCAGCCTAGATTTTGACACCGTATGAATCCTGAGAAAATGCTGAACATTTAAGGCTATTATATGTCCGTGTAGCTAAAAAACTGTAGGCATGGCGACGAGTTAGAAAAAGGGTAAAAATGCAAAATTAGCAGCTCAAAAGGTAGAGTGTGGGCCCATACGTTTCAATGGAGAGCGCAGTTGCCAAACAAATCGTCATACAGCGAAAATTATAAGTCACACGGCTTAGATACTTACATTGTACGAATCAGCACAGTTGTGTGAAAGTTTTTATGTATAATACGTGTGTGAGCTTTCAAAACTGTAGGAGTGCCAGCAGTTTACAAAATGTGTAAATATTTTAAAAGCAACAGCTGCCACCACTCTAAAAACATAATGATACTGAACATTCCACCAGCAGTTTCAATGGCACAAAAATGACTATTAAAAGTTAAATGACTAAAAAACTATATAAAATATCAAAAATCAGAATACACCCGTTAAAGAGCTAAACATCGTGAACATTTTAAAGTTTGAATGAAGTTTCTAGCACAAAGTATGAAGAAGTTATAAAGGAGACAAAAAAGGGGGAGAATAATAAAGAAAGAAATAGTGGGAATATCACAAGTTGGGCTAGCTTTTGCAAGCTAGCCCACCTAATTATATTTTTTAGGGATTTCATTGAAGATATACGAGAGCTCAGATTGAATGATAGATTGAAACCTGATTGAAAGACAAGGAATTGGACAGCAAGAAGAAAGACCTTAAAGGAGTACTTCACCGCTGGGAACCTATAAGGTCAATTGAAAGTGGGTCACCTATGTAGTAGAAATGTGCAGTTGTTTGTGCAATTTGTGCCTTATGTCCAGAGAAAAGACAGAAAATGTATTTTTTACTCAAACGGAAGAAACCTACATCTACCACAATGCACTGCACTCGCTGCCTTCCGTGGCCACACCCAATGGGTGGCATGTCGAAGCAGTGTAAACAGGCTAGATGTGGACCCAGATGAGGAACCGGATGCCGCCTGTCTTCGCGCAACCTCAAGCAAAACGCATTTGCCTAAATGCTTTGATCACATTATTTTAAAATGAATAACTCCCAGCTATAGTCATCTGCAAGCAAACCAACCCCATGCATTTACTCCAAATGGTTCAAGAAGAGCTTTCAATTTACTTTGGCCAACATTATGCTAAAAACCCTGAAGTAGGCTACTTTAGGTTTCATTGATATATTGGTAGTATACGGACAGAAACATATTTGCTATTTTGTAGAAATAATTGGGCCTAATCCAGAAGTTCTGCGGCCCATTTCACCACACACCACAAATGCTCACTTGCTTAACTGTGGGGCATAAGGTCCTTACACATCGAGCGCCATTTACTTGCACGAGTAATTAGCAAATAATAGAATTAACTCCCATGAATGAAGACGTACACATCAAATGCAAAGTTTCGCGGGGCAAAAAAGCGGAAGAATTGTAATCAAAACAGTATCTATTTTTGCCTTTATTCGCCAGTGACAAAATCATTTTGACCAATGATATCGCTTATTGTATACAACATCATATTGAAACAACAGTGGTGGCAGTCGTGACAAAAGAAAGTATAATTATATATTATATATACATATATAGCCTATATTTCTGCATTTCTTCAACAACGTTGAAGCCTCAGTTGAAACCAAAGACCAGGGATGAGGAGGATGAATTGGCACTGTTGGATGGTTCAAACAGACCAACAGAGGAAAGAGATGGAAAAAAACATGAGGGAAAAAGGGAGACTGAGGGATGAGCTGGAGAACATCAGAGTGGAGATACGAATAGCCGAAGATGAGCTGAAACAGAAGAACAGAGAGACAGACAGGAGCGAAGTCCTGTGGAGCAGGAGGAACTAGTGCTGGTGGAAGCTGAGAGAGAGGGAGAGAGAGAGAGAGAGAGAGACACCCAGAAGATTCCTCAATCAAGAGAAGACACTAGGGAGGGCCAGACATGAGAAGCTCTCAAAGAGGGACCATCTGAAGAAAATCTGGCAGGAGGCTAAAATATATATACTATACTGAGACACCAAGCATAGTTTTTAATGTAAAAATCTAAATGTACTTGTTAATGGAACCAGGCCAGGCACAGCCTGGCTTATGTGTGTGGCTGGCTTGTTTCTGTTCAGGACTGGTAGGATGGAAGCTAGTTATGCCACTGAAATAGCTGAATTGAAATGACATAAAATAATGTCTGATAAATTAAGATAGGTCTTGTCGCCTGGACACATCAGTTCCAATGCTAATCCTGCACTATAAGAGCGAGATAGCCAGTTAGCTCATGAGCTCACAACAACTAGCAGCAGCTTCCATAACATTAATGGTAGCAGTCAGTGGCTAAAGCAGTTATACTGATGATTACTGTAACGTTAGCTATTTTGCTGCAATTGGTTCAACTTCTGTTTCTGGTCAAAGGTAAGGGATAAACCCAGATAACACAAGGCTAGCGGACCTACAGCGGGTCCCTGATGGACGAGTTGGCAGACCTCAGGCAGAACATAACACAAGGCTAGCGGACCTACAGCGGGTCCCCGATGGATGCTCCACCACCATTCCACCGGTAGTTAATTGTCTATATCCTAGGCCCATTGGCCGTGGGGTCCGTGGCATGGTGGCGAGACTCCGCCCCCTCGCGTTAGAGCGGTTTGGGTATAGTGCAGTTACTTCCGGTAAAGACTGTGTTTCTCTAGCCCTCTCAGGGGCTGATTTGTGGGGTCCGTGGTGTGGACAGTGGCATGGTGGCAAGACTCCGGCCCCTCGCATCATATTCGGTCGGGGGCTGTGGACCTCTCTCTGGGCTACCCACCTGCCCCCACCGGTGAGGACAAGTGTGTCTCTAGCCCTCTCAGGGGCTGATTTGTGGGGTACGTGGCGTAGACATTGGCGTGTTGGCAAGACTCCGCCCCCCGTCATATTGGGTCGGGGGCTGTGGACCCCCCTATAAACCCTTTATACACATTATTTGACCTTTCAATTATTTTCACTTACATAAACAGACAGTGAGTGTGTGGTCTCTGAAATAATAAAGAAATTTAATGTATAACTAACAGAAATACTTACACAAATAAACTAAATAGCCTAACTCAAATACTCATTGAATTGCTGAAACTGAACAAGGAACAGTCTATCTAAGCCTGTTGCTGCCCTCCTGTGGCCAAGACGGTAAATGCTCTTGTGGTAGCAACATAGAACTGCAGGTTCTGGAACCACTGTCTATCTAAGTGAAAATACCAACATGCACACTCGCACACTGTTGTGGTGCTGGGAGTAAATCCCCTTAAAAGTGTCAAATGAAGAATAACGTACTCCTGCACACACTTTTTCTTTGCTTTTTAATCAGTCAACGTTTCGGTTTTCTACCTTAATCAGGACAGATTTTTCTGTCTAAGCCTGTTGCTGCCCTCCTGTGTCCGAAAACGGTACATGCTCTTGTGGTAGCAACATAGAACTGCAGGTTCTGGGACCACTGCCTCTTGTGGTAGCAACATAGAACTGCAGGTCAACAAAGGCATAAAGGCACTGATGACTACTGGGCATTTTCTATTCTAGCTGCGCGGCTGGCCAGCCATGCACAAAAATGCAATGGAAAGGCACCCCTTTTATGGTGGATTCTGGTACTAGGGGGGACTGAAAGACTCACTCACTCACGACGTGACACCGGCCAACATAAAGTCCCCCCCCTTCGGCTGTCGCTGGGTGGGGGACAATGAGTGGAACTTAGTGTGAGGCAATCTGCCATGACAATATTTATACATTTCCATACAAATACTTTCTTAGCATCATCATATAATCATGTGATACAGAGTATTGACCTGGGACATTTCTGTCATCTCTTTGATTAGTTGAAGTACAGTGTGTACCAGTATTGGAAAGGACAAGAGGTGTAGTACTAACAGTAACAGTGAGTAGATACTGTACGTACAGTAGGTAGGCTAGATAACCAACACACTTGATTATTTTGACATAGGGAAGGTTTAGGAGGGGAAACAACAGCCTGGCGTTTCCCCCTTTATGATTTATGTTTCATTAACACAGCAACTGAACACAGCACGTATACGATATAATAGAGGAATCAAGGTTTCTGTAATCAATGTGAGAGTAGGATAAAATCATATTCCTGAAGATACATTTTGCACATGGTGCTATGTAAACAACAATTTAGGCAACTGAGATAGATTTTTATTTTTTATTTTAAATAAATGAAAAAGACTTAAACAAAAGTGGACTGTTATTTGCATCATTTATTTCATATACAGGTGTCTTGGAACATAAAACAAACAGGGACCAATAACCCCTCAACATTTTTAGCCTGTCAAATGAACACAAAGCTGATGAGATGACAAAGTGACAAAACACACTCAAGCAAAATGGAAGAGGACTGATCATAATGAAAAATGTAACAATCAATGATGAAAAATACAACTCAGGAGAACATGCGTGAGACTCTCCGACCTTCTCGCACAGCAGTGATGAAACAGCAGGACAGAAGAGAGGGATGGGAGGGAAGAAAGAAGAAATAAAAGAGAAACGGCTACTGAAACACAGGCCTACAAGATCATACCAATACAACAAAGAACAAAAAGTCAAGAAGCGTTGTAGTAACAGAAAAAAAGAATGAGACATTCATTAAATAGTGAACAACAATCAATACAGATTATTTTTCTCCTGTCCACCATTTAAAAATAGGTTTTATTAATACAGAACAGGTAATCATCATGAAGGTAAAACATTCACAAAGGGAAAATATGGAACACCTGATTTGAACACACACTCCTCCTATGCCCGAGGGTCTGAAGTTGTTCAAGATTAATTTTTAAAAATCACCCTTCAGTTAATAACAGGAACAGCTTTTTGTCAAAGCCTTCCCAGTGTATAGCCATGTTTAAGAGGTGAATTACAATAGTGCTTGGGTAAAGAGGTTAGCTCTGACCTTTCACCTTCTATTAGTGCCAGTAAGTCTGACCTTTCACCTTCTATTAGTGGGTGCCAGTAAGTCAGTTGTCAAGAGTGAACAGCTTGCTGCCTGACAGGAAATGTTCCCCATCACCATGAAATCTAGAGGTGATTTGTGAGTCAGGACATAGGGAATGACGTGGAGCTGACTGGTGAGATGTGAACAGGAGACTGTAGGGAAGAATAGTTCAATGAGTCAAGATCGTGTCAACTAGAACTGGTAGCATCTGGACTAGTCTCTCTCCAGACTCAAATATTACGTTGAATCGCTACGCTCCGCATACTAGGCTACATAATAGAGACTGTGCCACTTCGCCCCCCAAGCTGGTATTCTGAGGGCGTATCAACGGTTCAAAATTGAGTCTGACAGGTCGTAGCAGCAAATGAGAGACGCTAGCCCAGGTTAGATGGGCGGGGCATATCTATGGGTGGGAATGCCTGATCACGAAAGTCGTTATTGATTGGTGCTGCAGGGATTCCTGTGAAACCAATGAATTGCAAGGATTTGAGCACCAGATTTATCTATATATAGCATTGTCCCAGACCAATAGAGATCTGCAGTATGCAGTAACGTAGTTAGCGTAGCTTACGTGTATCAGTGAAAGAACTCTCACAGGTCTGGCATTGAGACTACATCTGGAGTGACACATCACTGACGCTGCAAGATACTCAAATTAATTAGCTGATGTACAAGTCAAGTCATTTTCTATAATATGCTACAATCTTTAGGCTATTAGCATTAGGGGTATAGAAGTCACAGAGAGGGGTTTTTCAATTATCAATTTCATAACACTAACACTAATTTCTACCGAAACAAAATAATATAGCTTTTCCCCCCCTAGAACACAAAAAACATAGATGCCTTAGTTCTATCTAATCCTTTGTCATATCTCAAATGTATCCTTCATTCATATTGACAATAGTAGCCCTCAGAATGTGATAAAGAACAGAACATGGTTGCAAACGTTATGATTCTTCTTTTTATTTCAATTGGGGATGTTTTTTTATTTATATAATGGCAGGTTATTTCAGCATGGCCAGAGGATTCCCGTGGATCACTAGGCAGCACCAGGACCACCAGAACCAGTCGCCGTGCATTCTGGGAGCGGAAGAGCATGCGGAGGTTTGGCGCGGGACAGCCTTGGCAGCACCAGTCACTCCTGACAGCACGTGACATAGGGGGACCTGACTGAGGACCAGGACCAAAACAGGGACCCCCATGCTGATAGACCTGCCCTCTACCTCAGCCCTTAACCTGGGTTAGCCTACAGCCGGAACACTGGGCTGGCATCTAAGTGGGGCGTTAGCATTAGCCCAGCAGCTAGCTCACTGGTTTCACTACCTGACTCACTCACTGACACACACAGGTGGTGGAGGGATGGTGTGCTGGGGGTGAGGAAACGATGGAATGGGGGTCTGTTGGGAATAACATCCAAAGGAGGAATGTATTGTGTGACAGTGATTCTCCTTCCAATGTAAGAATTGTAGACTATGTACACACTTCAGTGTGTTTGTTAACCATGTGCATTTGCGAACTGTGTCTTCAGTATGACGTTTGTTGTTTATTTCACTGAATGATGAATCAGTTGTGTAAGAGTAGGTCAGAAAGCATTATGGGAAAGTAAGTGTGTGTGTGTGTGTGTGTGTGTGTGTGTGTGTGTGTGTGTGTGTGTGTGTGTGTGTGTGTGTGTGTGTGGAGAAGGGTGCTCATGGCTGTTTCCTGTGGGAGAATAGCAGATCAGAGGTGAGAGGTCAGTGTCTAAGGGTCACAGTGGGGTTGAGGTGAGGTCAGATCCGGGGCAACTGCTTCCCAATGAATTCCTTTACAGCCTCCATCTCCTGCAAAACAAAATAAAGACATTTATACATGCCAAGCTTCGATGGACCGTAGTCATTGATAGTCATAGGAAACCATACAGCTCTCTCTCAAAGTCACTCACTATCTCTACTCTCTCTCTCACACACACACAAATACACGCGCACACACGCTCCCCTTCTTACCTGAGGGCAGGAGCTGTGGAGGAGTCCTGGGTAGGTTTTGAAGGTGATTTTCGTGGGGCTGACTATGGTCTTGAGCTTCTCTGCGGTCATGGACCCAAACTGCACCGGGATCATCTGGTCCATCTCCCCGTGGCACTGCAGGATGGGGATGTTCCTGTTGGCGCTGGAGCTTGCCGCCTGGGAGACCAAACAAGAGAGCCGATTTATAACTTCTTGCTACTTCCGGTAAAAAAAAAACAAAAAAAAACTAACATCTTAAGGCTGGACTCCTCTCTGACATTTAGATCTGTTTAAAGGCCAAATAGAGCCAAGAGCCAAATATCTAGTGTATAGCATGGCATCACCATACATGTAAATGCAGATGACAGCAACACACCCATGCACCCCACCAGGCCATTTATATCCATACTTAAAGCATGTACATATAGATGTGTAATTTGATTGGGCAATATGTAAATTGTATATGTGTAACTTGCCGGCAGCAACATTTCACTGTGATTTTACACTGTATGTTTACATGTGACTGAGTCATGACTCTGAGTCTGAGTCTGCCAACAGTTGTGATGGTTGAGCTTGCTGTGAAACGGCCCTTGCTGTGGGCGAGCAGAGCCGTACCTGAGGGAAGGTCTTGTGGAGCGGTAGCCAGCAGCTGAGGGCCACGACTCCAGCCAACTGCTGATGGCAGGTCAGAGCCGTGTACAAGGACAGGGCCCCACCCTGAGAGAGAGAGAACAGGGAAGGAGGGAAAGAGGGGGAGAGAGAGAATGAGGGAGGAGGGATAGAGGGGGAGAGAGAGAGATGTTAATGGTTGATTTGATGTGTAAATGAATAATTAAAGGAACTGTTTAACTAGCAATAAATGGCATAGGCATGCGGTATGAACTGGGAGAAGAGGTGTACAGAACCGCTGACAACCCATAGAGGAGATTGAATAGGAAACCAGTGTTTTATTCTCACCTGAGAGAAACCACCAAGCAGCACGCGGTTGGGAGGGATCCCGTTCTTCTCCTCGTGGTCAATGATGGCCTTGACTAGGGAGGAGGGGAAGAGAAACATGAGACTGAAGAATATAGGTAAAGGTCTACAGAGTCTTAAAGTCAATGTAAAGCTGTTTGTGTGTTTCTGTTCTCATGTGGACGGTCTAAATGTGCAGTGGTAGGGATGAAAGGAGACAGTTGTGCTGTGCTGGGGCCGGGCGTCAGGAGACCACGCTGGGACGTCACGGGGGGGGGGGGGGGGGGGGGGGGGGGGGCATCCTCCCCAGGGTGTCCGATGCTTTTCATAGAATGTCATAAAAGTACCACTGGCCAAACAATCAGTGGGATTGAGGCTTCAGATGGTGGGTGACAGGTCATGCACCTTGTGCCTGACAGGCTACGCATCTTGTGACAGTAGGGCCCCTCCGGGGAGCCAATCTGACTACACTAGACCTTAAGGGAGGCGTGGGGGTGGAGCAAGAGGATACTATTTAGTGTCTTGAGTTAACCTTGAGACCTTGATTTGGGATGCGGTAGACTGTGTGCCTGTGGTTGCCCAGCCCTGATTAGATCAAGCGGGGGAGCAGGGAAGAAGATTGAGGCCTCGTTTTCTGCCCACAGCTCCAGCCAGCCGAGAGACAGGGACTGTAACATGTGAGCTTAAGTCTGTCCAATAAATCATTTTTTGCCGCTTCCAATCCCGTGTTGGGTGATTTCATCAATGACTATCACAACAAGAAGGCTATTAACATCGTGGTCCCTATTAGATTTGCTGCAACTTTTATTAAGGCTTATACAAAAATTACACAACGCGGAGCAACAGAAGAAGAAGAACGCCAAAAGCCAACAAGACTGTAGACAGGGGCGGGGACAGTTAGAGAGCTGTGCATTAACTAACACTGACCATTAGGAAAGACTGGTCCCTATTTGCGCCACTGTTAAAGCCTGCGGTATACTTATTAGGCACATATATGCGACTAAAGATGCCATGCGTCTCCTGCATTCCTTTGGAGCGTTGGCTGCGGTCGGCTCTGCAGGTCCTCAGAAATGAACGCGCCGCAAAATACGCGCTTGTCTATGCGTACGCGTTGTTAAACAGTAAAGTATGCCGCGGGCTTTACTGTGATTGTAATAGTGGCTGTATTCCTTGATAAGTTACTGTATTCATATGGCTACTACTACTGGCTTAATTGATTACAGTGACTGTATGAATCTGACTGAATCTATGAATCTGAATGAATCTAAGAATCTGACTGAATCTATGAATCTGACTGAATCTATGAATCTAAGAATCTGACTGAATCTATGAATCTGACTGAATCTATGAATCTGAATGAATCTATGAATCTAAGAATCTGACTGAATCTATGAATCTGAATGAATCTATGAATCTGACTGAATCTATGAATCTGAATGAATCTATGAATCTGAATGAGTCTAAACTCACTGTTCTCTGCTGCCCTCTTGATTCCGGCCTCGTCCTCTGGAGAGTCCGGGCTCAGCCCCATCAAGTCAAACCTGCACACACAAGTTCAAATACAAGTTAAGACTATTATGTTAACAATACTAATATGAACCAAAATAATATGAATATAAAAATACACAATGCCATAATCAGACACTTTTGCACAGCACTCATGAGTGAAAATCAAGTTACAGACCACAGTCAGTCACTTCATCTTTTACTCTCTGTCACTGTTAGTCCCATTCAGAAGGGTGTAGAAAACATGCACAAAGGCAGACAGACTCACCACGAGGGCATTGTCATCTTCATATTAAGAGTGACTGGGATTCTGGGCCTATGGACAATCAGGGGTAAAAATACATTTGAATATGAGCACTGAATAAAGGGAGAACAGATATAGACAGAAAGACAAGGCTAATAAAGTGTGACTTCACCAGCACAGAGACAGAGACAGACAGTGAGAGCCTGACGGACAGACAGTGAGACAGAGACAGAGAGCGCCTGACGGACAGACAGTGAGACAGAAAGCGCCTGACGGACAGACCGACCGACTTACGCGTGGGGGCATATGTACTTCACATGTGGCAGTCGGATAGCTGTCATGGCATCTGCCCATCCGTACCTACAGAAGGAAGAGAGACAGAGAGAAAGGTTGAGAGGTAGATTAACAGAAAGCAAGAGAGAGAGAGACAGAGAGAGAAAAAGAGAGGCAGTCAAATATATATTCTGAGAGCAGGGAGTAAGGATGGCAATTGATATTTTATTGATACCATTGCCATTAACGATCCTACTTATCGGTCTGATTCTTTACCAGTTCCTGATCAATTTTCAGTGTGGAAAACGAGTAGGCCTACAGGTTTTCAACTGTTTTATTATCCCAGAGTCTGAACACTGTAGAAACAGAGTAGAAAAGAGGCATGCATGTCTGCCTAATAACATTGGACCTCATTGGTGAACATTTTAAGTGTCTTCTTAAATGTCTTCTTAGAACTTCGTAAGACCAACCCTAAGAAAGATCCCCGCTGGATTCATGAACGGGTGGAAATGTGTTCTTAACCCTCCAAAGTGTTCTCAGTTGTGCTCCCCTAAATGAGGAATGCCATTGCTTTAAGTTGAATGCACTTTCTCGTACACCTGAATTTGCATACATAAACGTTCCGCCACCTCCTTACTACAGGGTCGTGTGCACACAGAATCCCCAGACAGCGCAGAAAAAGTTGAGCGGTTCCCAGTTGACATGATTGATGTTCAAGTTCACGTGCAAATTCAACATTTTATTCGTCACATGCAACATACCAGTAAAATGAGCAGTGAGATGTTTCTCCGCTGGCTCTTACAACATGCACACTAAGCTAAGAAAAAAAAAATATATATATATATATATATGTATATATAGAAAAACAAGACGGTATATGGACTTTTAATACAAAATATGAAATGTAGTGCTTATTTATTTATTCACTGCCATTTGCAGTGTTTGTGTAGTGCTTTATTTATTTTATGACACCCCGATGCCTCAGAATCCTGACTATAAATGTGAAACGTAATTGGAAATTATAGAAATATTCTCGTATTTATTATTATTATTATTTCAAGCCTAGGATGTCTGTAGAATTGATGTGAACGCAACCACCTTGGATTTCTCAAATTCAGCCCTTGCGAACATTGCAATCTGGCCTACCTACGACTGCATTTCCGTGTTCTAAATTCCTTTTCTTAGATAAGAGCAAATCCCAGATAAGAAACATTCAAGAATGCCAGAATTGTCCCTGAAACTTTGTAAGTGGAGTTAAGAAGAAATTTCTTCTTAACTTTTTCTTCACTGCGTTCAGGAATGAGGACCATTGATTTTGAACATGTTAAAATGAATTACAAAGTTCCTTATCTTTTCCTTTTTAACAGAGTAGACACATGACATCGATGTTTAGCAATAACTGTCAGAAAAACATGCTGGCATTGATTAAAAAAAAAGAAGAACTGATAAGCTTGGAGGCATGCAATGTCGATTCTCGGCGTTAACAATTCCGATTCTCTAAAGATTCCGGTTCTCGATTCCCATCCCTAGCAGGGAGTACTAGATTTAGAAAGAAAAATCGGAATCCCACAGATGATGCTCACCCCGAATCACCCAAGCCATGGAGGAAGATCACCTGGGATGAGGATAGAAAGAGAAGTAGAAGTTAGTAGAAGTTATACACCAACTCATCATGCATTCAGGCATCCATCTCTGTATTCATCCACTAACTGTGAACCGAACAGAATACCAGTAAACATGTCAGTTTAATAGCTGCTGCATTCATACACCATGTTCAGTTTGTTTAACGCAGCAGCAGTGCTAATCATCACTGTTGCCAAGACAGCTCTTTCACTGACAATTAAAAACACACAAAAAAGAGTCGAGGGGCTTTGCTCATCTCTACAGACAGCTACACTTGCAGAGTTATTAGCTTGCCAACTCTGAACAGTTTGATACTGTGGTTGAGTGTGATGATTTTCAATTGATGGCTTTCAAGTGGAGCCCCAGTTGAGCAGTTGCATTTAGTGCCTGTGTGATTCAAACTCATCTCTAATCTGGTATATAACAGTATATTGCTGCTCAATGGCCTTGTAGTGATGCCATGCTACAGGTGGCTTCAGGATGCTGGCTTGAATCGGTAGTGTTGGCGGTAGAGCAGGGTGCACACTACGCTACTGGTTAGCCGTTCGAATTCCAAACTAAAACTGTACTCACTAACTCACATCAAGTGTAAGTATACTATATGCTAAAATAATCGGGGCCACAGCGCTCAGAACCGGTGCAGGACCAATATTTAGCCGGCTAAACACTGAAGAAGGCAGAGCCGAAACGCGTCTGTCAGGTCTGTCCACCATCATGAATTAAAAGAGCATAAACATAGTTTTGAGTGCGGACCCTTCTTTATTATTAAATATACTATATGCCCACTGACCATAGACAATTTAGATAGATGTGTCTGCTGAATGGCATGTATAGATTTAAGACAGGGCCCAAGCCTACTGTGATATTGTTTGGGGTGGTGTGTATCTCTCTCTCTCCCTCCTTCCATCTCCCTCCCTCCCCCTTTCTCCCTCTCCCCCTCCCTCCATCCCACTCTCTCTCCCCCTCCCTCCTTCTCTCCCTCCTTCTCTCCCTCCCTCCCTCCCTCTTACCGCAGCTGTCTCCTTCTCGGTCCCGGACACCGTCACAGCCTCAGTGAGCAGCGGTACAGACATGTTGTTGCCACACATACACTGGAAGGGGTGCTGCAGGGACAAAGAGGGGAGAGAGAGAGAGGCATATCAATGACACGGGACTGGCCGGCTATCAATACAACTTCTATTCAGCCTCTGCAGTAGGCCGTGCTTTTATCTCGGGGGGGGGGGACCACATTTTATGGTCACTGCTTTGAAGCAACAACAAAAAAGAGATAAGTGCAGAGAAGAGTGCGATGTCAGCGAGTCTAAGAACTCATAAACTAGGTTAAATGAAGAACTCAAACTACGTTAAATGAAGAACTCATAAACTAGGTTAAATTAAGAACTCAAACTAGGTTAAATGCGGTCTCTTAACTACAATTATCCCGGGCAAAAACACCAATAATCTTTCTAAGCAACGTGCTTTAGGGTTCAGTGCAGCGTAGTTTGTAATCTGATAAAATGGAGTGGTGGAAAGAAAGAGAGATTGGGGAGAAATTAAAAAGGAAACTGGCAGGGAGGTTAATGTATAAACCTTGTTAGTCATTATCATACACTGAACTCCACCTACATAATGACCTGACCAGCAGTGGTGAGTGAAAGAACAGGAGACAGAGAAAAAGCAAAATCAGGGGAATGACAGGTTCAATAGTGTGTGTGTGTTTGTGTGTGTGTGTGTGTGTGTGTGTGTGTGTGTGTGTGTGTGTGTGTGTGTGTGTGTGTGTGTGTGTGTGTGTGTGTGTGTGTGACCAGCAATGACTGCCATTCTCATGTATGGTCTTGGTCTACTGGCTACTTCAAAGCCTTGATTATGTAAAAGGTGATTGTATTTCCATATCCCTTTAAATACTTTGAATCTGAAACGAAATATATATTTCCGCCAAAGGCCAGTATCTTTGAATATGGCTCCCCATGGCTTTTGACGCTCCATCTCTATCTGCTGTACAGAAGTAGTAGAGGAGTAGAGTACCACAGCATCAATAAGAGAAACTGCAGCTAAGGCCTTTGCTCCAACATGCCTGCTTTAATCTAATTGTTGACTTCATGCCATTAAAAGCAAGCTGTAATTGTATTTTCAAAGGCATACAAACATCCTCATTCGCCATTCCCATATATCACACTCGGGGAGGCAACACAGACTGCGCTGCTCTCCTGCATTGATTTTCCCTGATCCCTTGCCAGCAATGGCAAATAGCTAAGCCGGAAAATGTACCGATTTCACGGTCACCTCTCGGCTAGCCTTCAGACAGACAGACAATGCCGCCGTCTATGAACGACCACGGCGTTGGTGTCCTCATCACGAGTTTTCATCTGACTCTCATTAAACAGGCGAGCACAAGCCTGCGTTAGTTGGTGTAAAAAGAATGTGCCGCACGCATTAACGCATGGCAGCACTTAGCGTTGATATGTATAGCTTCAATTGGAAGTCCCAATGGTTCCGGATTGAGAGTCAATACATTATTTCTAGTAGTGTAAAATCAGCCAAAACTACTAGCTATCTATTTTTTAGCTGCTGGTTTTGCCATCACGGATTACCAGTCAACAACAGTAAGCACACATTAGCAGGTCGCCGGATGTGTTTGGTTTAAACCCGCCTTTGTTCCAATGTAAATGATCACCTTGTTTGCACGCTAACTACTTAGTACTACTGTACTACCAAAAGGCTATTCGCTAACGTTAGCTAGCTAGCTAAAGAAGAAGGAAGGGGGTAAAGGAAACAATGGGGGAGCAGCTTAGCTAGCTCTGTGCGACCCACTGGTGGAATTCCAGACAAGCAAAGTCTTTAGCTAGATTGCTTCAAACGTGGATAGACTCTCGGTCCCTATCCTCGTAACCAGTCGGCTTAATCCCGTTTGGCAGGAAACCCGTGTTCACAATGAGTAGCTAGCTAGGCTAGCAAACCACACCGGATCTGGATTGTCTCAGTCAATGTACTGCAGCCCGCTCCCCTGACTAGTTAGCCAACTGGGCTTGGTTAGAGGGGCTGGATTCGAATGGGGTTTTCAGTAGCTACATCGTGTCCCCGTGTCCTTGAACCATGGCTGTAACCAAAGTCCGTATAGGTTGTTAGGAGCGGGTAAAACAATATTAAAATACCGCGGCCCGTTATATAAATGTATGCACTCACCGCTTGCTGTCCCAGATCACAACGGAACTTCCGCTACTGGCACGCAGAGGGGCGGGGCTTCACCAGTGGGAGCTCATCATCATCATCACACCCACACCCTTTCTCGCGCTTGCTTTTAGCTGGACAGTGCACCACTCACTCCCCACTGGTCATAAATTGTATTTTTTGAAACCATATTAGAACTAATAGTATTATTCATAAAAACCCTTTTCAGGTCAGAAAACCCTTAGAATTCCAAACAGAAACTTACAGAGCTGAAAAGGAACGTTTTTATACTATAACATTTTTTTCAAAGGCTTATTATATTTTTACAAATTGTTTATATAGTATATTTTTGTTTTTAGAGTCTATGTCTCTTATAAATATACAGGCCTCCCAATTCATCTTTAATCTTTTAATATGAACACCATCTCTTTTTTTGCCAGCTACTACAGCCTTCTTCACCTTACAGTACAAAAGCTTGCACATTCAATCGCTGCCACTAGGCTGCCGCAGACCGCAATGTGAGACTGCATTAATAATGCCATGAAATAATGAACAAAATAGCACTGGTAGTTGAGGGAGGTAATGAAAAACAAATCTTAGGTCAGCCCATCCTGAAAATAAATCTGGTTTACTGCTTATGTTGGATCAGAACAAGTGGAAAACCTTGGTGTGATTTCAGTCACGTTGGTTAGGACAAAGCAGATAGTAGCGTCATTTTAGAATACAGTATGCCTCATTCATGGCTCCGATGGAAGAAAGGCAGGGTGGGAGTTAACTCCCACTCTGCAGGGGACCTTGAAGAGTTTGAGGTTGGATCTCAATGTTTCCTTTCTTTCTCTCTCATCTTCTCACAGTGCAAGGGAGAAGAAGATCCACAGGGAGGAATCTTCTTATCCAATATGTTGAGAGGGTGGGTAGAAGAGAGGAGGCAAGGAGAGAGGATGCAAGGAATGAAGAAAAGTGCACTGCCTGTTAGATTTAACCCGAGTTTGCTAAGACAAACTGTCATATGACAACATACCACTAGGTGGCACAAAGAGTCCAGAGACTGCAGCAGTCTGCATCCACTTCTGTAGCTTTATCCCATACACTCTTGGTGTACGCAATGTGTTCATTTACCAAACAAAGACTTAACTGAGGTCTGTTACCCTTCAATCTTTATTGCCGTAAACAAAGAGCGGTTACAACTGAACACATCTGGAACAGAAGCGCTCTGTGATCCAGTGTCAATCGTATACTCGTGGCCATACCTGCACTACCATCGAGCAAGTCACTGGTTTCAAGACCTGTGCTCCACACCTGGTTAAATTCACACTTTTACCATTCACTTTTAACCCACGTTAGTCGGCCAGTCACTGTGAGTCTCGCACCTCTCCACCCATCTCTCCATCACTCTTATCCTTCCATCGTTCAGGAAATGAAATTCGTTTGTGGGATGATGGTTTCAACTTTGTGATCTGCAGGGTTTGCCGAGGCCTCGTAGTTACAGATGGTGACTTCATGTCTGAAAGCCTGTGAGGGAGGGAGAGAACAGAGAAGGAAAGAGAGAGAGAGAAATAAGAAGAGATCATTGCTGTTTCCCAGACTCAAATAAACCCCTCTTTCTAAACAACCCAAAACGTATGCTTTTCCTATCCCCCACCCTACCCCCGACCCCTGCCTCTACCTGCACCCAGGCACACTCACGCACACACAGACATACACCAGTCCTGGGCTCAGATCCCCTTCCCCTCACCCTCACCCGGGTCTGTATCCTTTTCCTACCCCCACCCCTGCCTCTATCTGGACCCAGGCACACTCACACAGACATACACCAGTGTTTGCCATGTCTCTCCCATTATGTTTTTAGCCCTTTTTGCTCTGAAAATGTTATTAATTGTAATTTATTAATGTATTTATTGCTCTATAAATGTTCTTAGCCATTGGACAAAACATACTCCAGGAGTTGCTCGATCGTCTTGTTGAGAGGGGTCAGGGAAGAATTTTTACAGCTCACTTTTCTGGCCCCTGGGTGTAACTGTTTTTTTGCTTCCCTCTGGAATATGTAGGGGTGGGACCTATGCCCACCTCCCTTGTTCTCTGTAAAGCGCAATGTGTTACCTCTGTGTATTAAATGCGCTATACAAATAAAGCTTTGATTGATTGATTGATTGAAATGCTTCATTGTATCAGTTAAGAAAATGCTGTGTTGTTCAGCATAGACATCTATAGTATAAGCAATAACCACAA
The DNA here is from genome assembly GCF_949987555.1 of Borostomias antarcticus. NCBI lineage: Eukaryota > Metazoa > Chordata > Actinopteri > Stomiiformes > Stomiidae > Borostomias > Borostomias antarcticus. The sequence continues at coordinate 4,392,118 of NC_140254.1, forward strand.
GCAGAGGGTAATAGATAGTATACTTTTCTGGGTGGATCTCATCATGGTACTCACCACAGTGTATTCTCCTCTGAGCCCTATGTAGAAGACCTTCGTGGACTCTGAGCCAAAGTTCTTTGATATATGAATGGACAGGTGTTCCACGTTGGAGAAGCGGGCGATCCTGAAAACAATAGAAAGTAAACATTTTATTTGGAGAATCCCCCTGTAGATGGTTTATAGGTATGTGTGTGTGTGGTGTTCATGGCTGTTTCCAGTGGGAGAATGACAGTGTCAGAGCAGAGGTGAGAGGTCAGTGTCTAGGGGTCACACTGGAGTTGAGGTGAAGTTGTGTTTGTCGTCTGTTGTTCTTACTTAGTGGGGTACTCTAGCTCTGCTAGAGGGTCTCTGTTGAGGCGAAAGGCTTGCTCTGGCTCCCTGCCTGTGTCATCAAAACACATATTGGGGATGTTTTTGTACCTGTAAACAACAAAAATAAAAACAATACAATAAGCACCAAACAGACGGCCACGCCTACACCGCCTCTGAGGATGAGAGGATGAATGAACGTCATACAGCATCAATCACAACATCCTATTCATGTTCCGGTGTTACCATTTCAGTGCTACTGGGCTACTGGGCTGAGCAGTATTGGAGTGCTTTACACGGTCACGGCTCTTCTCTGTCCTGGCCCCACAGTGGTGGAACCAACTGCCCACTGACGTCCTGGCCCCACAGTGGTGGAACCAACTGCCCACTGACGTCAGGACAGCAGAGTCGCTGCCCATCTTTCGTCGCAGGCTCAAAACTCATCTCTTCAAGAAGTACTACCACGATCCTCCCTCTTAAGCACCTACTGTATTTTAGATTGCTATTCTTGCACTTTGCCTTCAGCAATAGATTATGCTCTTAGTCACTTGTTTTAGAAAGGAGATGCACTTGTGAGATCTGGCAAGTAGTAGTACATTGGCTTTTCCTACGTTAAATGCAATTATTGTAAGTCGCTTTCGATAAAAGCGTCAACTAAATGACTAATGTAAATGTAAAAAAAAATATATAATAAAATAGTCCAACATGATCACTACGAGCCACTCACAGTCTCATTTCTGCAGGGTGCGACTCATCATCTTCACCGGCGATGATGATCCCTTTCAGTTTGACGCTGCCAGTAAACCTGAAAAAAGGCATGATTAGTAGAAGCCGCTGAAACAGAAGGTGTATGGGATGCGTTAGGCTAAAAGTGCTCATGCGTAGCGAGCATACACGCAGGCAGATCATGTTCTTCTTACGGGATGTTGAACAAGAGCTCCTCGTCAGCATCACTCTCCACAAACTGAAGCAAGAAAGAGGGGACCAATTTCAATGTAATTCAACATCAATTTCAGAAGACTACACTTGTCACACTGATCACGATGAGCGTGAGCTAGGCGTCACCAAGCCTTGAGCATAACTGAGCCATTGCAGTACGTTAACAGTATTCACATTTCAGAACCAGCTTTACGCACTGAAGGGTGCATCCAGTTATTTAGATGTATACTGTAGCTACTGTGCAGCAGTAGGCCTACGGCGGCAGTGCTCTAAATTAACGATTGATACAGGGGTGTGTGTACAGGGCGTGTACAATTGATTAGCTGTGCTGCGCCAGACTGGGAGCTGTTACAGAAGAGTTACACAGCTAGTTTGAAGGTAGATTCTACGACACAGTGGACCACCTACAAGAGCAAGATCCAGCTGAATTCAACCGGAGATATACAGTCCGGCTACCTTTTCACGGTCTCTCCGCTGATCCCAGGGTTTGAAGACGAGCTTCCCGTCCCCGTCTCTGCTCTCGTTGAGGCACTGCAGTTTCTCGGTGTCAATGCGTTGATACAGTGCGTACTCCAGGCCCCTCTCCGCGGGCTCGTGTTCTCCTTCACAGCCACAACCGTGGCTATGCCCGCCGCCGCCGTGACCGGACATTGCAGGCACTAGAGAATGACTGCGCTTGTTAAAAGTTTTTAGATATCTAGTCAGAGAGGAGGCTGTAAAATCCTAGCCAAGATGCAGCAAAGTGAACTCGACTATTTTCACTTCAACATGTTGGAGAGAAGGAAGAGTAGAGTATTACGTGTTAGCCAGGGCCAATCAGAAATGACGTTCAGAGGCACGACATCGACGTGCGCTGCGATTGGCCTGTATCCGTGACTAGTGTAGCCTATCGCAGCCTCTGGCACAGACTAGCCAGACTAGCTAAAGATGAAGTTTGCAAAGTGTATAGGGGTTGTTCCTTTTAATTTTATAATGATTCAACAAACAAACCTTATTAAGGGCAAAAAGTCAATTTTATTAAAAATGTCCATATAACATTTATTAAAATCTATTAAAATTACTATTTTGATCCACTTCCATTTGGGTCCAGGAGGTTCAGGGGAATCCATGTCCCAGAGAGTTGAAAATAAATACATCATCCTAGTCAAGCTGCAGGGTCACTTTCTCGCACTCTCTCCATTTTTGTGTATCTTCCTTGTCCTGCACTCACTCTGTTACTAACTCATCACAGTGAACCAGATAAAAGTAGGGATGCACGTCGTTCAACACTGAACACAGTAGGAAAACATGTTTGTGGATGCGCTGGAATAAAAGAGCTAATATGCACGGAACGTGTACACAGCATTTAAGTCTTAGGATGCTTTATGTCCTCTTATGTGACAGGTAGCATAATAAAACTGTAGATTTATGTGCAAGAGTCCTACTGTATGTATGTATGTATGTATGTATGTATGTATGTATGTATGCATGTATGTATGTATGTATGCATGTATGTAGTGTATGATGCCCATTTTTACTCGTAACAGATGCCTATATTTGCCTCAATGAAATGTTTACTTGCTTGTTTTTGTGTATATGTTTCAAGTGTGTGTGTGTGCGCGCGCACACGTAATCAAAACTAAAATTATGGAAATATTGCATGTTTTTTTCCCATGTTCCTATCATCATCAGGTAGGGGTTGGTGGAACTCCCATAATTCAATGAATAAAAAAAAGAAGAAAAATATAAAAGAGCATAGCTCCTACACCGATCAGCCACGACCCACCTAATATTGTGTAGGTCCCCCTCGTGCCGCTCGTTCTGACCAGTCAAGGCACCAACTCCACCTCTGAAGGTGTCCTCTGGTATTTTGATTTCTGTATATATTTGTATCCAATGTATATTTGTATCTACTGTAAATGTATATCTGATTGTTAGTTTGTTGTCTTTGATGATGCAGCGATGGCAGTGCAAATTCCCCTCAGGGATCAATAAACTACACTACTACTACATTACACTATTGGTAGTTTATCACATTATTAGTTGCTACAGGGCTATAAAAGACTATGATATTTTGGGGCGAATTATTTCCATATGATTTTAAAAACATTTGACGGGTCAGAGCTTTTTTGAAGGCGTAAGGGGGACCCACCCACTATTAGGCAGGTGGCTTTAATGTTGTGGCTGATCGGTGTACAATCTCACTTTCTCTCCACTCACTCAATACAATACATTCAGTCTCTCTCTTTTTTTTTTCCTAACTATCGGCGGGAGAATCTGTTCTTGAAAGCTTTGATAGTTTTGGCCATCATAGGGGCAATTTCTGTAGGACAAAGAAAGATGCAACTAATTAACAGCAGAACATCATAAATATACCCAATCCAGAAATGAGTTCTAGATGACTCAACATGCACGCACACACGGATACTCACTTTTGACCTGTGGCTTATCTCTGGAGGCGTTTGGGCCCCCTCCACTGGACCCTGAGGAGCGGGAGGCCTGGGGGGGGCTGTAGTGGGAGGAGGAGGAGGAGGAGCCCCGGGTGTCAGCAGAGAGAGAGCTGTACGAGATAGCTGGCCTGATCCTGAAACACAGGGAGGTGCAGTCCCGTCAGAGTGTGTGTGTGTGTGTGTGTGTGTGTGTGTGTGTGTGTGTGGACAAACATAGTTTATCATCATAAATCATAGAGAGGTACATCTCAAAATAATAACATTATCATATTAGTGAATATTCTGATCTACGTTAACTTGTGGTATAGATGTGGTTGTATCTGTTGTCCAGTGACTACAGATGAAAACTAGCTTTCTTGGCTATCTCTGGTACTGTATACTATCTGAAGTTCGCATTAGTAATGTTGAGTAATCTGGGGGTTACAATTTACAATTTGTTCATTTAGCAGACAGTCATCCATAGCGATTTACAATGTTTTGAGCTATTGTTGTGATTAAGAACCTTAATCTGTCTAGGGCGCATGGTGGGCAATGATTGTCAAGTGGCCTGGTCTTCAACCAGCAACCTTTCGGTCAATGGTCAGATGCTCTAACCACTGGGCTACCTCCCGCCCCCGATAACAGTTGGCATTTGTTATGTTGGATAATCCAAGGTTGGCATTAGCAAGGCTAACATGCATTGTGTTCAATGTTTGGTGGTGGGATATTGTCCAGTATGGCCAGGTACTGACTTGATGGGGGCCGCGGCCGCAGTGGAGCTGGCGGTGGACGAGCTGCTGGTACCAAACTTCTCCTGTCGTCGTTTGACATCCCGCGGCGGTTTGGCAGCCGAGTTCACGAACGCCATCTTCACCTGTCGTCCTGGAGGAGAACACACATCCCATGATGTTATCGACTTGATTTCAGCTTCATAGGATCTCACCTGTGTCCTTCCTACTCCCACTCTCAGTTCTAGGATCATACTCGCAGCTGACTATACTCAGATATGGCGAGACCAGGGAACGAACCCCGGTCCCCGGCGGGCAGCTGCACCGAAACACTGCTCTGCGTTTCTTAAACTGTCAAATGATTATATATTTATGCAGGCCGTTTTAATAAGTCAAAACACAGGTGGGAAAAGTGCATAGACTACAAGATTGTGTGCGTTGCCTACTGTGTAACTTCACAAAATTATCAATTAAAATCACACCTTTGGGCTTGTTAGCGTGGGCGGAGCTAATGTTCTGTGTGAGCATGCGCAGACGTTCCTCGCGCTCTTCGTGGAGACGCAGGTACATCTCCCGCCACGACTCGTACTCCTGGGGCGACGCTCGCTTGAAGTCCCGTTGGCAGTGGCGCAACCACAACTCATCAGAGTCCTCCATGAAGCACTTGGGTGGGGGGGGGGGGGGGGGGGTTTGAGGGATTTAAACAGCGTTATGCACTGTATATTGTTATGACGAATAACTGAGACCAGTGTCAAAAGTCCAAACCAAGTGTGGAAAAAGTCAAGCGTGTGCGTGAGAGTGCGTGTGCGTGAGAGTGCGTGAGTGTGAGAGTGCGTGTGTGTGAGAGTGCGTGTGTGTGTGTGTGTGTGTGTGTGCACACGTTACCTGATTGCACTGCTCTATGCGGTAGAGCTGCTCAGGTGTACAGCGCTCCAGAACCGGTTCCAGGATCTCAAAGGGTACCCCTCCCACCTCGTCGATCGCTGGACAAACAAAGAGTGCATCTCATTATGCACTGAAACATAAGTGTGTGTGTGTGTGTGTGTGTGTGTGTGTGTGCGCGTGCGAGTGGTCACATTTAATTACCCATTGTCAAGAACAGTTCAAAGAAAAATTGTGACCCGTGGGGACATTTGAAAGGTCCTCACAAGTTCAGGGTTAGCGTTAAGGGTAAAAGGTTGTTTAGGGTTAGGCTTAGGGTTTAGGGCTAGGGTTAAGTTTAGGCAGTCGCCACAAGGATAGAAAAATGTAGTGTGTATGCGTGTGTGTGCGCGCATGTGTAAGCATCACAGTACTCACAGTCTATGTTATTTTGCAGTACTCTGATGCACTGTTCATAAAGACTCATCATCTTGGGTAGGTAAGTGGTCTTGGAACCAGAGTACACCGTCATCTTAGAGTTGGAACGTCTCCCTGTGAAACCGGCGTCCTCCTCGTCATTTGCCACCGGGACTATCGATAAAAGGGAAGAATGTCAGTAGTAAGAATTGGCTGACAAACAGGAGAAACAGGTTTAAGGTCACAACAGTGATGTTTACATTTATAACTGCACATTGTAACCTGTCCAAAATGCACTGACAAGTCTATGACACACACACACACACACACACACACACACACACACACACACACACACACACACACAGACACACACACAGACACACACACAGACACACACACCTTTGCGCCGCTGTGGGGAGAGGGGTGTGAGGAGATCGATAGAGGGCAGGGGTCTGTAGTTGGGCTGGATGGCTGGCAGAGGGATGTCCGGCAGGATGGGGGCAGCCTCAACCACCTGGACGTCCACCAACCGACAGGAGGGAAAAGAACATTTGAAAACAAGAGCCAGAAAACGAGCACGCTCGTGATGAAATTAAAATGACAGGGCAACCTATAAGCTCTGCAGGAGTCTGTGAGGATCACTAGTTAAGTGCCAGATGACCGTACATGTGGGCTTACCCTCCTGCGTTTCTCAGGTACTGGGGACGCTTCCATAGGTGATGGGCTGGGCTCTGGTCTCTTACTGCGGGTCCCGTTGGCCTTGCTGGGCTTGGAGGAGGAAGAGGAGGAAGAGGAGGGAGTGGAGGCCGGTGTGTGTTGGGAGGCGTGCGAGGGCCGGCTGCCACTGGGCTGTGTCGTCGTCGTCGTCGTCTTCTTCTTCTTCTTGGTGGGCGTGGGGGCGTCATACGTGAGGAAGGACTCAAAGGACATGGTGGGGGCGTCAAAGTGCTCGTCGCCGTCCAACTCGGCCGCAAGCGAGTCCCTGTGCTCTCGTTGCCGCCCTGGTTACAGAGGGATGGATAAAGTGGGACACAATCCATGATTTAAAATTAAAAGGATGACGCCGGTGAGATATCATGTATTGCGAAATCCGTTAACAGAGAAAGGGATTGAAAATGTGCTCTCACCAACCTACAGTACCTCTATATAATCAACTTCATAGAACAACAGAGTACAGTAAAACACCACAGCTTTGCAAACAGGTTTCCCTGCTCCTCTTGCGCTATCACAGAGCACATCACAGTGACACCAGCAGCAGGCGGTTCCCACTCACCATCACTTCCACTTCCCCCTTTCTTCTCCTTCCTGCTGTCATGCGGGGTGGAGTGGCGACTGTGCTTGGAGGCCTTATGAGCTCCGCTGGGCTGCGTCTCGCTCTCTGCACTGCGCTTCTTCCCCTCACTGCCGCCACCGGCTCCGCCTCCCCCACCTCCACCGCTACTCGTCTGAGCGTGACGACGTCGCCGCTCCTCGTCCCGGTCCCCGTGGCTCCTGCTCGGTTCTCGGTGAGGCTTGGAGTGGCGGGCCTCCTTCCGAGGCGGAGGGCTGGGCTCCGGCTCGGGTTCGGGCTCCGGGTCCTCTTCAGGGTGGCTCTCGTAGCCCTCGGACTGGTAGCCCCCTCTCTGCCCCCCCCCGTGGGAGAGCTGAGGGGGGCTGTAGCGGTGCCGGGGTGGGGGCGGGGAGGGGGAGTAGTTGGTGCGGTAGCCTCTCTCCACCTCCATCTCTTCCTCTTCCTCCCCCACGCGAGGAGCTATCACCGGGGACGGCTCTCGAGCTCGCTTGCGGCTCGCATTGCTCCCCACGTCGCTGCGAGAGTTAGAGTGTGACCGTTCCTCCCTGGGATTGCTGGGTCTGTGAGGCAGAAGAGGGATGACCCATGTGACATTTGGAGTAGTACATTGTGGTGACATCATCATGCTGACTCACCCTAGCATCAGCCACTTGAAACATTTACATTTTAAGTCATTTCGTGTACGCTTTTATCCAAAGCAATTTAAGCCTTGGATACACTAGAATACTTTCACAATCTTAACAGATTATGAAATGACTGGGAGTATAGGCTACACTAGACGACTGGCTTCTGATGATTTTTGTATGACAACTGAAAAACTGGGTATCGCACATTTAACGACTGGACCAGGTGATGACGAGTTTACACTACACGATTGCATCCAGAATCTGCTCAAAAATAGCAAACATGTTTGATATGCTCCGACTCGGTCTGTTCTCATCATACACTTGCCGATTTAAATCTGTACCCCTCATACACTTACAGATTTCTGTGCCAAATTGCCACTCCGACTACCCCCAACTAGTGCAGACTGCTGCTGACTAGGACAGACTCGGCAGGATTGTGAATCATGTATAAGATCGGGCATAATATCTAGAGTCTCTAGAGAAACGTTTTTGAAAGATTTTTCACGGTGCCCACCCACATCCATTGTATGAACAAAACGGTGGTAGAGCAATTATCAGACTTTCTCAAAAGTGCTAGTTTTGTCAACGTTTTGATCTGAACCATTGTATATGATCATAAGTTACCTTAAAACAAGGCTAAACATGCCTTTTCCCTTTACTACTCCTTTAAGAGATAAAACCTTCATGTGAGTTCACTCATGTCCACATTCAGTCTCCGACAGCTAAGGCCCACAGGGCCGAACGGGTCAGCCGGGGGGAGGTTATCCGCCTGCGCGCTGGTAACCAAAGGTCCCCGTGCAGGAGAATGGACAGGGTCGGTCCGCACCGGCAATCTCGCAGTCCGTTTACTGTATGAGTGATCCATGCTCGCATTCATCCCTGGACAGGCCAGGCCCACAGAGGCCAGGTGGTCCGGATGAGGATGAAAAACCTGCCCGTGCGCTTGGGACACACGATCTCTGCGCAATTGGAGTGGCCAACCCCGAGAGAAGTTGACTAATTTCTGCCAGCCACGGTCTGCCCGACCAGCGTGGCGCAATCAGAATCAGCGACAACGCCTGCTCCCGAACTCTGGTCAGAACCCGAGATCAGGTCAACTGGGGGGAAAGCGTATAGTAGCACGTTCGGCCACGGGTGAGCCAGTGCGTCTATTCCAAGGGGAGCATCGTTGTTCAGAGAGAAGAAAGGGGGACAGAGCGCGTTTGTGCTTGACGCAAAGAGATCCACGGCCGCTCTGCCGAACCTCTCCCACCTGTGGGTGGAGAGCCCATTCTCCATACTGGGGATGTCCCCTGGAGAGCAGGTCTGGTCCCCAGTTCAACTCGCCCGGGACATGGACTGCGCACAGAGGCCAGATGATGGCTGCACCATATCAGGAGCTCGTGTGCCAGTCTGCACAGAGCCAGAGAGCCACCCTGACGATTGATGTATGCCACTGTGGTCGTGTTGTCTGACTAGAACATGATGACCGTGTAACCAGGGGAGGAAATGCTGCAGTGCTAAAAACACTGCCCAGCAACTCGAGGTAGTTGATATGGGCTAGGCGGAGTTGTGAGGACCACTGCCCATTCACCGCTTTGCCCTCGAAAACCACGCCTCATCCCCATAGAGATGCGTCTGTTGAGACCACTGCTCTGGTCGAAACTGCTCCCAGGGGAGAGCCCAGATCGAATAGATTGGGGTTCCTCCATGGGGTTAGGGCCAAGATGCATGTCTGACACACTCACCAAGCAAGGCAGGTGATGACAAGGGTAGAGGTGCTGCCCTCTGACCCGATGCTGAAACCCTCTCATCATGAGTAGACCCAGCAGAAACATCGAGATGGCAGATGCCATGATGCCTAGGAGACGTAGACACACCCTGAACTGGACCCAGGCTCCTACACGGAACTGGGCCAGACACTGCCTGAATAAGAGAACACGTCTCTCTGACAGAGTAGCTCGTAACGTTTATACCAACGTTAGAATTGAGCCGGATCCCCAGGTATTCTATTGACTGAGCCAGCACCAGCGAGCTCTTGGCCACGTTTATCCTGAATCCGAGCGCAGTCAGGTGCGTGCGGAGAGCGTCTGTGACTGCCTGTTCCCGTGACGGAGCACAGAGCAGGTAGTCATCGATGTATGCCAGGATTCGGATCCCTCTCAGCCTCAGCGGCTGGGAGGGCTGCTTCCACACATTTGGTGAAAACCCAAGGGGCAAGGCTGAGACCGAACGGGACAGTAAGGTACTCGCAGGCTACGCCCTGATAAGCGAATCTGAGAAAACGTCTGTGCGCAGGAATTATGCTTATGTGGAAATATGCATCCTGCAGGTCTATTGAAGTGAACCAGTCGTTGGGTCGAACTGAATGCAGCAGAACTCTGTTCGTGAGCATTCTAATCTCGTAACGTCGCAGATGACTGTTCAAGACTCTCAGGTCTAGAATGGGTCGTAAAATTGAATGGATTCTAAATTGGCCCATGCTACACCCCTCCACCAAGTTTCATGAAAAGCAGTCCGGCAGTTTTTGTGTAATTCTAGTACAAAAAATGAATGGCGGTGAATGGCCATGTTTCGGCAGCTCGTGGGCACGGCCCATCATTCGGATCTGCTCCAAAAGTGAATGGGTTCTAAGCTGGCCTGTGGTACACCCTTCCACAGAGTTTCATGAAAATTGGTGCAGTAGTTTTTGCATAATCCTGCTGACAGACGTACGGACGGACAGACACACACCACCGAAAACATTACCTCTCGCCATGCGCTGTCGCTGGGGCGGAGAAATACTCAGCTAACAAGCTAAACAATCTAGTAAGCTTACTCTACAAGTAGCAGGAGGTAAAAGTTGCTCATTTGGGGTCTACCCGGGGGTTCGTGTTTACATCGCTGCTGATCGGAGCTGGAGCCGAGAAATACCCGTGCCTACTGCAGAGCCGGCAGACACGGGACTGAATGACCAGTGTACCCTTTCACATTGAAGACTAAACCCAGACGTTAGAGTTTTTGGGTGACTGGAAAAAGGATATGGGATTCATGCATTAAAACTGCTTTACTGCTTTACAACATTCAAGTTTTAGGGGTGTTTTTGTGGTGGCAGTAGCTTGGGAAGTAGAGTAGCTGTCTGGGAATCGGCAGGTTCTCGGTTTGATTCCAGCTCCTGCCGGCAGTGTGTCGAAGTGTCCCTGAGCAAGACACTGAACCCCAAATTGCTCCCAATGAGGAGGCTAGCCTTGCATGGCAGCTGCCGCCATTGGTGTATAAATGTGTGTGTGACTGGGCGAATGAGAGGCCATAGTAAAGCACTTTGGATGAAAGCACCATAGCACCAGCATGTAAGTGCAGTCTATTTACCATTTTATGGAACAATAAACAAGAGCACAAACTTAGATATGGGCCTGTCTGAATACTGTCTGACACACGCCTCCCCTCCTATAGAGGGGTAGAAGGCTGCATTTTTATTAGTACTGATGCAGGGTCAATACCTCGGCATTTACCACATCTTCCAACCCCACCATTAGTAGTCCCTTGATGGCTCGGTAGGAAAGGTGGCCTACCTGTCTGCAGACTGTGGTACTAGTTTCTTCCACTTGGCCACGAGGGTCTTCGCGATATCACCAGCCAGGTCATGTTTCCTCAGAGAATTCACAGTTTTTCCAACTCCAGTTTCCTAATAACAAAACAAAAAAAGAATAGAAAAGAGTGTCAATAGGAACAAACTTGCATACATCGCACACAATGCCTCTAAAATTAGGGTCTTTCCCACCCCGAACCCTTCCCACCTCAACAGCAAAGCCATTACACACAGCAAGCATGTAACCTCAGCCCATTCTTCACACTGCTTCCATCAGACCGTGCAGATACACATGCCTGGCTAGGAAACACGCACGCTTTAGCAGGAGCTTTGTCTATGAGTGTAGTTCAGTGTCATGTCTCAGAGTGCAACACGTGTGCTGTAGCTAAACCCACATTCAGGAGCTCGGTTTGTGGTTAAGCGTGCAGCATACTTAACGCACTACACAAAGCAGGATGCATTAACAGGGATTGTACATCATAAAGCGTGGCGAGAGTGTTTTGAACATTGCTAGTTGTGACATTATTGGAAAACTCTCAGAGGAGATGGTACTTAAGAGCTAGCAATAACATTTCACTGCACGTCATACTATGAATGGAGTATGTGACTTAATATCATCCTGTTTCAAAAAAACTGAAGTTGTATTCAGGCTGCCTCTTAAAAAGCTCCCTAGTCAAATCAGTGACATGTGAGTAGAAAAACTGTGGTGGAGAGTAATCTGTGTATTCGCACTGAATCATATTTACTGTTGGATTAGACGATACATTGTGAGAGAAATATCACCGTTATCATCATCAGAAACACTAGCTACACAATGATACACTTTTTTTTTGTTACAGTTGGTTACACAAGTATCTGAATCTTACCACTAGGATATCCACAGTCATGGGAAGCTCCCCCAGCCTTTTGAGTGTCTTCAAGAGCTGCAGAGAAGGAACCAGAGGTGCAAACAGATCACAGGTGAAAAAGGTGACAAACATACAAACTCATACATACACTGATCAAACAAATGACATTTTGAATTAAAAATGGCTATTTTCACCTAAAGGTGACACATCTGCACCCGAGGAACATAAAATACAGCCGTTTGGGAATACTGAAGAGACAGCTAATATTGTGAGCATCTATAGAATAGGTCATTTCTCCCTGCAGCTCAATTCTGCACCCTTTTCCTGAATTCTCCCACTCCCCTCTTACACTGATTGACTGTCAGTCTCTGTTCAGTGCAATCTGTTGCTCAAGAGGTTTGAATGAATGGCAAAATAATGGAATAAGTACCATAGCTAACTTGGATGGATGTAGGCTACTACTACAACATTGGACCACAATGCACAGCAAAGGTCTTCTAAATGATGATGTGGTTTATGCACACCTAGGCCAAAGTCAAATGTATATGCCTGTGGTGCTTGGAACTAGAATGGACAATAACGTTTCCAAAACTGCACACTGTCATGGCGCTATCGAGATAATCTGTTGTCGTGGCCTATGTGAAGAGCTCTGGGGGCAGCTAACGTTATCCGTAACAGGAAAAGGGGGTTGTGTTTACTAAGTTGATCAGCTGACAGAAACCCACTGCTACATGTGAAACGGTGCTTGCTTTGTTCAATGGGACACAACGAAGTGCCCTTATTTACGGCAGACACGTAGCAGCAGTCTAGCCAACAGTGCGACAAAACCCAGGCCCAATGTTAGGCTAGCTAGCTACTGCTGTTGCTGTCACTCGATTCTGTGGTTGTGAATTTCTGCAACGTTTGCTAACGCTAGCTAGCTCGCCAGCAGGCTACATTGTGGCCGATTGGGGGGAAGGAACGTTTCCATAATGTTGTGTGTTCATGTTTAGCGGATTTGGCACGTGGGCACACACTATGGCCCGGGATTCATAACTCTGTTAAAGCACTCAAGCCTTACGATATAATGTAACCAAGCTAGCATATCCGTGACGTTATCTTAAAAAAGCAGTAGCAATATTTACGGAACCACCTGCCACGCGACAGTGCTGGGCCCTGCCTGGAAACGTTCTCATCAGATTGAGCTGCTCCATCCCGGGCCGTTCGGTTATTACCTTGCGAGGCTCTTGGTTCTCGGCGAGCCGAGACTGAAGTCTCTCCACCGTTTCGAGCAGGTCTTCCGCCATGTTTACAACTGGTACCCTGTGCCCGGAAGCTGCTTCATCGCTGCAGAGAGAGGACTGGCTCTGCCCTCCAGTGTCTGAGGCTTCACTCCCCGCAGCTCAATGATTGAGATTGACGGAACTACGTCACAGAACAGCTGACAAAGGAAAAAATACGGCATGTTATTTCACTGCCCTTGTGATATAGTCCTAAAGGATACATGGATTTAAATATCCATAGGCTATATACCAACAGGAACATGTGACAGAATTAACTAATTCCCATTAGTTCAATTTTGGTGTCTTTGCAATTGTCATACACTGTAATTATATATGACATTGAATGTAAGTGTGAAGACACTTTTTTCACTTTTATCAAGACCCTAGGATACTCTGCTTTCAACATCATGAAATTAAAACCCTGTTTTTGGCTGGACCGCAATTGACAATTATTATATATTGACAATAGCAAGTAAGCAAGTAAGTAAGTAAAACCTTATTTGTATAGGGCTTTTCACAGCACGGATGCACAGAGTTCTGTACAGGAATTAAAAAGGCAGTTTAAAAACAATAGCCTAAGTGAAGTTACACCATTGGTCGCCCGGATGAAGCTATGCAGATTTATGCAAATTGGCCATCATTTTGCAAACATCCACGACCCATGGTCCAGTGATATACTAGTTTTTGACCCCCGTGCCTGCAAACACAAACACACATACACACACTGTAGGCTACCACACACGCGCACGCACACACACACACACACACACACACACACACACAACTCACTACACTACTCCACAGGCTGAGGCAACCATTTAAACACAGAAACTTGACCACAGCATATTGGCATACAGGGGGTCAAATAGTGCCTCCTTCTGTCTGCCCAGCTCCTATGCCACCGGGAAGGGGTGGGGTGGGGTGGAACGTCCAGGGGGCAGGCTGGCTAGCCACATATGGTATTTTTGGTGTGTGTGTGTGGGTGGGGGGGGGGAGGGGTGCCTGTATTTGGAGATGTAGGTGGAGGGTTGGATGTTGGAAGGTGGGTTGGTTTGGGCACGTTTCATAGCCCTGGTTGGACCTGTGGTTCACTTAAACACTGGCGCCTGCACAGCACACTGACAGACAGACAGAGGACAGAGGGATAGAGGAAGAAGGAACGAGAGCAACCTGTGAGAGGAATCAACAAAACAGAAGGAAGACAACGAAAGAGAAACTAAGAAAAGGAAAGGAAGAAGTGCCAAGTGAGCGAGGAGCGAAGTGAGCAAGGTGAGAGAGGAAGAGTACCCTGGGACTGGGTTCTTTCCTCATTCTGCTTACATGCCTGTTTATCATCTTCCATTTGATGAGAAGAGTCATAAATATCTGTTAGATGCAAGCCAAACAGATAGAACGTACTGTGCATAGGTCGAACAGATAGAACGTACTATACATAGGCCGAACAGATAGAACGTACTGTACATAGACTTAACAGATAGAACGTACAGGACAGCTGCATTCTAGTATGTCACCAGAACTTTAAGAGCATTCGGACTACTACAGCTAACATCACCATTTCCAAAACAGGATCCTTAGTATACTGTAGACATGCTGTGGGCTGAAATGACTTGGACACACATTCACTCACACTCATTGCCCTAACACTGAAATAGATTGACATAGAATTGTACTAGATATAGGCCTAAACCATATTTGTACATCAAAACATTCCGTACAATGAGTATACCACTCTTCTGACAAAAAAACTAACAAACAAACAAACACACAAACACACACACACACACACACACACACACCATTCCTCACTTAAACAGAGTCATGTCAACTATGAATGGAAATTTTGAGTAGTAATCACCATTGGGATGTATGCTAGTGATACCGACCCTGGACACGGGTGGTGTGTGTGTGTGTGTGTGTGTGTGGGGGGGGGGGGGGGGGGGGGGGGTTGTAATCTATCTTAACTCCTGCCAGCCCCCAGCCTCACAGACGTACAGTTTTGCTCAGCATCTATTAATACCCTCTGGAGACAGCCGAAGGAATTCTGACACTGGGGAGGGGGAGGTGGTGGGACAGGACAGGAGGACGCATGGAGGCATTGTGTACTGCTGTGTGTGTGCGTGTGTATGTGTGTGTGTGTGCGTGCGAGTGTGTGCGAAGACACTGCATACCAGAATGTTGGGCTTGTTATTGTGTAGGAGCAGGCTTTGGAGTGCCGGGTCAACAGTGGTAAACAAAAACAGCTGGTGACTGAGCCAAGGATTATTGTTGTTCTCCCTGTCAGGTTTGTTTAGCTCCCACTCAGCTCCACTTCCCCCAACCACACATGTGCAACCTTTCCATGCCCTCTCTATTCTGGCTTACAGGATTGAGCCACTGCATACTACCACTACTGCATATTGTTATTAACATTCGCACGCTCCTTCGATTCTCTCCCTACCCTTCATCCCTATCTCATTATCCCTGTCCCTATCTCTGAACGATTTTAAAATAGCCCCTCTGGTCCAATGGACTGGGTCCATTCCACATATGGAGCGGGGGACAGCTGCTGTTGTTGCTCTGTCACATGAGACACCAGAGAGCTGACACTGGGACCTGGAGGCCGGAGGGGTAAAGGGTGATGTGAGTCGCTTAAGCAGGATGTTGCGACACCCCGGATAGAGAGCAAACACCAATGACCATGACCAACTGGTGGTGGTCACCATTACTGACTTGACCCCATTGAACAGGGAAAGCCAGGGGGAGGGAGCCAATTGAACGACAGGGAAAAGTGAGATGATGAGTATAACATATTTGAATCGTGCTGTGCGCAAACATGTAAAGCTGAGAGGCTGCATAATATGTAAGATGTTTCTGAGACCTGCAAATCTTCTAGAAATGAGCAAGAATCCGAACTCCAACTCCAAATTAAAATCTGACAACACTGCTCAAGTCAGAAATCCAGATAATGACATTTGACTGATTCAATCAAATGAAAATAACCTTCATATAGCACATTAGCCCTCAAAGGTATCTTGGTCCGAGGTTGCCAAGAATGACAGCTGAGCTGTGTCATCCCCTACACTGGGCTCCCTGGGAAGATAATAGCAACACCATTGCACTAGACTTCATCCATGGACCCAACAATAGAACCACACAGCACAGTGTACTACCACAAGAATGTCTCCCTATTAAAGTGCAGCTAGCTTAGGTGGCACAGGCTGCTGCTAAGCTACACTCAAATGCCCCAAGAGACCCCCCTCTCCAGCCATTTATGTGCTGTCCCTTCTCTAGTCCCCATCATTGACCCCACCATCATCTCTCCATAAAGTGAGAACATGCTAAGCGCAAAGTATGGGGGTAACTGACCCATCCTTCTGCTTCTCTGTAGGTGATCATTCAACAGCAGCCTGGACAGAAACTGATCCAGGGTCAATTTCCACCAGGATTATGACCACAATGTTACGTTATCAACACACACGTGATAGCAACCCCTGAGCTCACATCTGTTGCTCTGGTAGGGATTGTTTACAGAGTAGCAAGTGCAGAATAGAGTGAAATGTACTCATCCAACTTGTCATCTAACTAAGCTATCTAGCGTTAACTCGGTTTCTAAATAGTAAGAGGCAGTTATATGAGACTACACAATTCAAAAGCATTTAGTCAATGTTCATTCATGCACATTGGCACATAAACTGTAAATATGAACCAATCATGATGCTTACCTTCATATATTTGTCACCATTTGCACCAAAGGTCAGCATCAACAAAGGTCAATGAGGAAATGAGACATAAGGACCAGAGTTGATCATATCTAAGAAAAACAAGCAATGAGATGAATATTCTAATTTGGGACAGGTCTTTCCAGTTGACCACCAAACAGCTGGGTCTAAAGGCCAGGTCTCAGTGAATCTCTCAGGCTGTACCTCGAATCACAGTTTCTTTCTGGTCCTTTAGAAAGTTTAGACTGTATCTAAATACAAAGAATCTGTGACAGAAAACAAAAGTATGCCTTTCTGATCTGATTGCATCTAAATACAAAGGATCTGTCACAATAAAATAAAAAAAAGAACATTGCTTTGTCACAGGTGACCGTGTCACAGTAGTGAGCAGTGGATTTCTCTGGTATCCATGGTAACTGGACTATATCCTGTAACAGAGAGGGAGGGACCACAGTGTTTATTTACAAACTGAGAGGGAAACACATACAGAATCCAATCACTGTGTGATGGACGGATGTGTATGGGGGCGGGTGAGGCCAGAGAGGCGTGTACTGTATGACTGCTATAAAGTTTAAACCTGATCCTGGTGATCCCATTTCTGGAAACCCCTACCATCAGACACCCACACCTGCCAATCACACACCCCCTTCTTTTTGAAGAGAGAGAGAGTGTGTGTGTGCGAGAGAGAGAGAGAGAGAAAGAGAGAGTGAGAGAGAGAGAGAGAGAGAGAGAGAGAGAGAGAGGGAGAGAGAGAGAAAGAGAGAGAGAGTGCATGTTAGTGGTAAATTTGTTAAGACGGTGTTAAGACAACACCTCAGAAATAAGTATTTAATTTTATGAGCCTAACCACTTCCATTACACTCACTATACTCAGACTTTGATACTAAAGTGTTTTCTCTCTCTCTCTATTCAGGTGCTGTGTGCTGTTGCACTGAAACTGACCCCCGCACCCACCCCCCAACGTTACACTCCCGTACCTACCCTGTCAATCTGTCCATCTCCTACACCCTAGTCAGGAGTAGAGAATAGATAGCTTGTCCACCAGCCTGTCTGTCTGTCTGTCAGTCAGTCAGTCTGTCTGTCCGTCTGTCTGTCTGCCTACTGTCCCCTAAGCGTTCTTGTCAGTACAGGAAGTCAGCCTAAACTTGGTGTGAGGAAATAGAGTTTAGTCAGTTTGTTGATTAGTTGGTTCGTCAGCAAGTGAGCCAGTGTCCTTGTCTGTCTGTGATCAAGTTAGGTTCGAGAGCGACCTGTTGATTGAGAAACCTCCCACCCACTGTCCTAGTTAACCTGTCAGGGTGAACATCACTGCCATGGCCCCCAAGAAAAGGGCTACGCGTACGAAGAAGATGACCCTGGAGATGGAGACGACCCAGCTGGAGGTGGGCAGTGCCAAGGTGGTGGTGGTGGAGGGGGCGAAGAAGATCGAGGAGGTGGCCGCTTTGGATATCGCCCAGTTCAACCTCAAGCACATCCCCCTGCCTCCGCCTATCATCAAGCCCGGCGAGAAGGGCCTGGGCCTGGGCAGCGAGCTGACCCGCCCCCTGCACGGGAATGCACTCCTGGAGGAGCTGAGTAAAATGAGACAGGAGAGGTTCTTGACCGACCTGGAGCTGGCCTGCAAGACCAAGGCCTTCGATGTCCACAAGCTGGTCATCTCCTCCATCAGCCAGTACTTCAGGGAGATCCTGGCCAAGGACCCTGGCATGAAGCGTCTGGAGCTGCCCTCGCTCTCCCCCCTGGGTAGGTCTCAGTCCAGAGGAAGGGTCGTCCTTTTAGGTCTCAGCCTACGACTGTGTAGCTCTCACACTATCCCATCACTTCAGGATTGCGGCAGTAATTCATGGACAAACATTGTATCTAGGTTCATCTTCTCCAAGCGTTACAGTACATGACATTCGGGGGGGAGGTTGATTGGGGTTACCCTTAAGAGTTAGTGGGTAGAGAGAAGAGGACCATCTCTATGGTCAGTCCATCCGTCCGTCCATCCGTCCGTCCGTCCGTCCGTCCGTCCATCCACCCACCCACCCACCCACTCACCCACCCACCCACCCATCCACCCATCCACCCATCCATCCATCCATCCATCCATCCATCCATCCATCCATCCATCTCTATTCACCTCCATGCTTCATCCTCTCCACCCCCAGGCCTGGCCAATGTGATCACCTTCGCCTACCTGGGCCGCGTCCACATGTCCCTCTACACCATTGGCTGCACTGTCTCAGCCGCCACCGCCCTGCAGATCCCTCAGCTGCTCAAGATGTGCATGGACTTCCTGCTGGCCGAGCTCAATGTACAGACCTGCGTCTACGTCTGGAACATGGCCGCCGCCTATGGCCTGCTGCCCGTCCGCGATGCCGCACGTCGCTTCATCCTGGAGAACTTCGTCCAGTTCACGGACACAGTGCTGTTCCATCAGCTGACTCTGGAGCAGATCTCAGCCTTCCTGCAGGACGACGGCCTCATTCTGCCCTCTGAGGTCACCGCCTTCCAGGTCAGAGGTCATCTTACATTACCATGGCAACTAGATACAGTTACTTAAGATGCAAATGTCAACACAGACACACACACAGACACACACGCACACAAACACACACACACACTTTACGGTCAGCTCTTTTTTCACTTCGCCTTATATTCAATGGCACTATCGATCCTATTCTCATGGCCTCATCACCATAGGAACTTATCTGGAACCAGCTGGGCCTCTTGGTATCCAAACCATCAGCTATATTCAGCCAGAGCTAAAAACAGGCCTCAGACCAGCTGTTAAGGGCGTGACACAGATACATGAACCCAACTTGCCAACCTAGCCTGCATCTGCAACCCTGATCTGAATAGAACCCCCCATCATACAGTACCCACAGTTATTAATACACAATACCAGTATAGATACACATGGCAAGGAGGCAGAGGGTGAGAAGGGGAGAACGGCAATATTTATAAACTGAACCAAATACAAATTTAGCTCCATCTAACTGGAGCTACTTTGCTTCCTCCCACTCAACCCCACAGTTGGCCATGAAGTGGCTGGACTTCGACCCCCAGCGCCAGGAACACGCCGCCGAGCTGCTCGCCCACGTGCGCTTCGAGACGATCCCCGCCAGCGAGCTGGTGAGCCAGGTGCAGCCCGTGGCGAGGATGATGCTGGACCCTCAGTGTCACCGCCTGCTGGTCGACGCCATGAACTACCACCTGCTGCCCTACCAGCAGAACACGCTGCAGTCGCGCCGCACGAACGTCCGCGGGGGGCAGACCACCCTTCTTACAATCGGGGGGCGCCCGTCCGTCACTGAGCGCGCCCTCAGCCGGGAGGTGAGGAGCATTTTGGGTGGATACCATCCAACAGTAGATAGACATGACCACTTGATGTGGTCGGTGCTGAGTAGATGACTTGAGGACCTGTGTACCTGTAATGACATTACCATTGTTGTCCCCTAGGTAATGTGGAGAGACCCCCGTGAGGGAGCTGCTACCTGGCGCCACCTATCCCAACTTCCTGCCAAGAGCTTCAACCAGTGTGTGGCCGTGATGGACGGCTTCCTGTACGTAGCCGGCGGAGAGGACCAGAACGACGCTCGCAACCAGGCCAAGCA
Organism: Borostomias antarcticus; assembly: GCF_949987555.1. Classification (NCBI taxonomy): domain Eukaryota; kingdom Metazoa; phylum Chordata; class Actinopteri; order Stomiiformes; family Stomiidae; genus Borostomias; species Borostomias antarcticus. Next base: position 4,412,693 of record NC_140254.1, read on the forward strand.
CGCCGTCAGCACCCTGTGCAGGTATGGACACGGACACAGGCTTCATATCTACTGTATGTGCTGCTTGAGATTCCCACAGATCACTCCCGGACCTCTGGGAATTCCCCTTTGCTCTGACGGTAGATGGTCTGACGGTTGTCTTTATACATACTCTATTTCTTCCCCTCTGTCTGTACCCTCCAGGTACGACCCTCGCTTCAACACCTGGCTGCACCTGACCAGCATGCGCCAGCGCCGCACGCACTTCAGCCTGGTGGCCACCGGGGGGCGCTTGTACGCCATCGGCGGCCGCAACGTGGAGGGCCTGCTGGCCACCACTGAGAGCTACCTGCCCTCCGCCAACGCCTGGCAGCTCCGCGCCCCCATGGAGGTGCCGCGCTGTTGCCACGCCAGCGCCGCCCTGCCCTCCGGCGACATCCTCGTGACGGGCGGCTACATCAACTGCGCCTACTCGCGCTCGGTGGCCTGCTACAACATCGAAACCGACTCCTGGAGCGAGCGGGCCGGCCTGGAGACGCCCCGCGGCTGGCACTGCTCTTCCACCCTGGGGGGGAGAGTGTACGTGGTGGGCGGCAGCCAGCTGGGCCCCGGCGGCGAGCGCGTGGACGTGCTGTCCGTGGAGGTGTTCTGTCCGGAAGGCGGGGCGTGGAGCCGCGTGGCTCCCCTGCCCATGGGGGTGAGCACGGCCGGCCTGTCGGCCCTCGGGGACCAGCTCTACCTCCTGGGGGGCTGGAACGAGGCGGAGAAGCGCTACAAGGCGGCGGTGCAGAAGTACAGCCCCGCCACGGACAGCTGGTCGATGGCGGAGGATCTGCCCGAGCCGACGGTGGGCGTCTCCTGCTGTACCCTGACCCTCCCCCCTCGCCACTCACCTCGCCGGCAGCAACACCGCAACACGCCCGCCCATGAGGAGCAACCCACCACGGCCTAGGTGGGAGAGAGAGACGGAGGGGGAGAGGGGAAGAGGACAGAAGGGAGGAGAGAGGGAGAGATGGGAGGAGAGAAAGAGGTGGAGGAGAGGATGAAGAGAGAGGAGTAGGTTGAGTAGTAGTTAGGGGTAAGAAGAAAGATGATGAATGCTGGCTGGATAGCTTAACTCCATTAACATTATTTCATTGTTGTATGTCACAGGGTTGACTGAAAAGGGGCATATGTGGCTGGTGAATGTTATGTTAATATGACTGTGAATCCATTTTGCAGTAGACTTTGTACATGGTATGTATCACATTTACAGAGGTGGAATGTGTTAGAGCTGTGATATGAGAGAAAGAGAGAGAGTGTGTGTGTGCGTGTGTGTGTGTGGGGGGGGGGGGGGTCTAAGAGTATGATTGTTGCAATGACTTACTGTGTGATAGGCCTGTGTATGGGTATGAAAAAATGAGCCATTCAGTCTTTAAGCAATTATTGCCATAAGATTCCTCCAAGTTACTCAACTATTCATAATATACGACAGGTACAATCATACATGTACTGTATTATGCAATAGTTATTTGTAGACTAGCTTTCTAATAACAAAAGCATAAAAAGAGTATATTACATAATGTTTTTATGTGCAATGAGGTATGAGAGAGGATTACGACGTGCTATGGCACAACCTGGGAGAGAGGCACCGTGCGGCCATAGAGTTGAACACTGGTGTGTGTGTGGGTCAGGTTTAACCACTGAGCAGTTCAGATACCTGGCGTCCAGCACCAGTCCTCTGGCCCTGGCCAAAGCCCCAGAGAGGCCACAGTACCACACAAACACAGGAAGAGAAGGTGATGAACTGCGACTTTCAAGACCCCCATAATGTATATGAGAATTGATCAATTAGTCTAACAATTAAGTTGAGAATAATTTCAATGTTTTACATGACTGACAGTGATTGGTCTTGGACTCATACATAAGACTATTTAATGAATATTTCAGTCACGTAGCTCCCATTTCATGCCAGGGGCATGAGGTTCAGTAGATCTACTAGTCTCACCTGTTTTTGAAGTGACGTCGTACAGACGTGCAAACATTCAATCTACCAAGGGAAGAGACAGTGAAACTCCCATAGAGAGTCAGAACTATACTAGGGGGTTGATCAAGCCACAATGGCTCCATGACTATTAATAGCTTATGAAAAGTCAGTATGGATTGACAACCTCAATGTAATTGGATGCTAATTAGGCTAATTTGGCTTATTTGATTGGATGAATCCCTCTGTATTGATCTCTTCCTGAGTAAGAGGTGAGCTGTGAGGTGGCAGAGGAATATACGCTTGTGTTCTGATGTGTCTCTAGAGGTGCCAGTGGCATCGTAAATCCCTGGGGTTTCACTGAATAAAGCCAATCTGATCAAATAATTCAGAATCTGCTTTGTTTTCTGTGCACCTATACCAGCAGAATAGCTTTTGTACACATCTCTCCCAAGTCATGTTCCATCCAGTCACAAGCAGTCCATTGTAGTTTGCATTTTAGTGTACTCACTTGACATAACCATGAACACACCACTCAAATGAAGTGTGATGAGAGTATCTACGTGTCCAACACCCTCCTGAGTTCATTTAATTTCAAACCTTTATTTATACTCGTAAAGCACTGAGGTTTCTCTCATTTACAGTGTTGACGAGTTCACACAGATACACAAATAACAACAGAACAAATACAATGTACAATAATTATTATTATTAAAAACAGTTACAGATCGAAGTACAAATGTCAAGAGCCATGGATTGATTGTGACTGAAGGAAATACCTCAAGCTTTAGGGTCTGTTGTAGAGTTCCAGGTATATGGAGCATCATGGACAAAATCAGATCTACCGAGTTCAGGATGCAGACGAGGAACCCTGAAAACAAGACGATCGTTTGATCGGGTCTGGTAGGTACCAAGGGTCCAGTCCAACAGAGATGTATAGTGGAAGTTTACCAATAATGGCTTTGAAAATAAACAAATAGGAGTGATAGTTACGCCTTACAGAGAGAGGAGACCAGCCTACCTTATCATAAAGAACACAGCGGTGGGTGTCATATCCATCCCCCGTAATAAATCTTAGGCCGGAGTGGTAGACAGAGTCTAAGGGTTTCAGGGTAGTCACAGAAGCATGTCTATAGATTGTGTCAATATAGTTTAATACTGATAAGAAGACAGCTTGAACAATTCTCTTCCTGCTGAACATTGGAAAGCTTGAACGGTTTCTGTACAGGAAGCCAATTTTCTGCTGAGCTTAGAGGCTAGACTATCTACATGAAACATGAATGAGAGTTTATCATCCAACCACAAACAAAGATATTTGTACTCACTGACTCTCAATACGCGAGCCATTAATCTGTAATCCTGGCTCTAGAAAACAACATACATTTAGATTTGCTAGGGGACTAGTTTCAGATTGGTGAGAGCTTCTTGTAGTATATTAAAAGAAAGCTGCAGGTTCTCAATGTCTTCCTGAACAGTATCCGCAATACAGTAGACAACTGTATCATCAGCATATAGATGAGCATGACAGCCAGCTAGTGCAGAGAATGTGATGGTGAAAAGGACAGGACCCAACACTGAGCCTTGGGGCACACCTTTACCTAGAGACAAGAAATCAGACCGAATGTTACCCAATTTCACACACTGACACCTTGAAGACAGATAGTCCTGAAACCAATCACAAGCACCTCTATCTAAACCAATACTAGATAGTCTATTTAAAAGCAGGTAGTGGTCGACTGTATCAAATGCTTTTGAAAGATCTACAAAGAGGGCAGCACAATGTTTCCTGTTGTCTAATGCCGAGATGATGTCATTAGTAACAAGAGTAACAGCTGAAATGGTGCTGTGGTTAGCTCTGAATCCAGATTGATGAGTACTTAAAACTGAGTGACTTGAAAGAAAAGATTTCAATTGGTTATTTACCAAGGTCTCCAGAACTTTGGCTAAGCATAGTAATCTGGAGATAGGACGATAGTTATCCATCTTATCCCTATCACCCCCTTTGTGCAATGGGACCACCTGGGCAGATTTCCACACCTGAGGAACTATACCTGACGCATTGGATGCAATGGTTAATCTCCCAGGCCAGGTCCAGCCTGGTTTATGTGCGTGGCTGGCTTGTTTCTGTTCAGGACTGGTAGGATGGAAGCTAGTCATGCCACTGAAATAGCTGTGAATTGAAATGACATGAAATAATGTCTGATAAATTAAGATAGGTCTTGTCACCTGTACACATCAGTTCCAATGCTTCCAATGCAAATCCAGCACAATAAGAGCGGGATAGCCAGTTAGCTCATGAGCTCACAACAACTAGCAGCAGCTTCCATAACATGGCTAAAGCAGTTACACTGATGATTCCTGTAACGTTAGCTATTTTGCTGCAATTGGTTCAACTTCTGTTTGTGGACAAAGGTAAGGGATAAACCCAGATAACACAAGGCTAGCGGACCTACAGCGGGTCCCCGATGGACAAGTTGGCTGACCTCCGGCGGAATATAAGACAAGGCTAGCGGACCTAATCCTATCTTTGCTGCAAGGCCGTATTTCGAGAAAAGAGACAGCTTTGTCTAGAAGCTGTCTCTAGAACCCTTCTCCAAGGGTTAAAACCACTATTCAGTTTGCATGTGCTTTGATTTGGGTTCAGCCAGTCCAGACAGGTCATCTGTGCATTAGACTACATGCCATTGTCTTTTGTATGTTAAACCTTCTGGAGTAAACCGCTTTTGCTTGAGACTCAAATCCCGTGTTGGAGAGATTCATTTGGAACACCTGAGAAAGGAGACACTGGACTGTGTGGTATCTTGTGAGATTGGGGGTCGTCTTTTATTGAAATCAAAACACAACGCAGAGCTGAAATAAGGACAATAATAAAAGACAACGAAAGACAACAGTGTGCTGGGACTACTGTCTCTTGTGGTGGCAACATAAGGTGCGTTTCCATTTCCACTAGAAATGCGCAAAAGCCGAATATCGCAATTAAAAAACGGTAATGGAAACACCTAAATTTCAAAAAAACTCTCAAGTGTCAATAAAAAGTTTTTACGCTCTCATGAGGTGCTTTTTCAGACGTGTAGATATAGAAGTATATTGCAAAAGTGTAATGGAAACACTTTTTTTGAATTTAGGCTACACGTCACCGGACATAACATAGAAGAGGATTATTAATTATTAACATATAATATTGTTCCTGAAACACCCAACTTTCTAGTGACACTAGACCTTTATACTTTTTGTTTCTACAAAAATATATCATGTTAACAGATTCACAAACACTTCCTTACCTTCTCATTCAGTCGATATCCGTGCTATGTCATAGAAAATGACCCAAATGTCGGTCAGCCATTAATTACCAATGGAGCAAGTTAGAATACAGGTAGAACACCTGTCTCAAGACAGGTAGGACACCCATCTCGGGACCGGTTTGTTTACTTCCTGGTTGCGCTTTGCGTGAATCGTGTGGTGTCGCGAAACTAGACTACGAGAATTACGGCTCTTGCGCAAAACACCTTTCAATGGTGCAAGTCTTGCAAGTCGCAATTGTCCTTTGTCAAAACTTTAGAAATATCGCTTTTATTTTGCGAAAAAGTGTAATGGAAACACACCTATAGAAATGCAGGTCAACAGGACGGAGGGAGGGAAGTAGTGACAACCTGACAAATGCCATCTATGGTGCGCTGGCTTACAGCCACGCACAAAAATGCATGACAACGGCTCACTAATGACTGGAGCTGCCAGTTTTATTAAAGACGAGTCTAGATTGTACTCACCAGTAAACACTTGGGGGCTATGGACTGCAAGATTCCTGATTGCATTCTTAAGATATGACATGTTTTAGTTGGTGTAACTACATGCGAGCGACTCAACCCCTCAAAATAGACTTCATCAGCTACTAAAATTACACTTGGAACCCATCACCAATACAGACTAGTTTCTTGTTGAATTCTGCCATCTAGTGCTCATCAGCATCTTGTGCACATGAACTGTTGAATAAAATGGGTTCCCAACATTTTAACACTAGCAAATATCCATTTTAATGAGTAATTGGCACCTGTGCTGATATCAAGTTAATCAGTCATATTCATATTTTCTGAAGAGATGTGGAGCCATCTGTGGCACAATGCACCATTCCCATAAGTTAAATGTACTCGCCTCTTCTTTGATAACTGCTGCACAGCTACAATGCTCGTTTGCGCCACTGTATGAACGTAATCCGAAGGGAGCACTCCTTCAGAGATTTTTTGCATTGACTGAATGCTGCATTGTCTCTCTCAATGCCATGTAAAATAAAGGCTGTTTTATAATTGACGCCGGTCTGAATTTTCTTCCACACCAAATGCCCCATTACTAAAATTCACAAGTTGTATCTGCCTTTTGTTCCATCACCCTTCGTTAAAGGCAATCAATATGCAACTTGCTGTAATGCTCTGTGGTATCAAAACCAATAATACTTAATCGCCCATATCAGTGGCATTCCCCCAACGGACTCACCACAGTACAGACATCATTGCCTTCCACCAATGACCACAGCACAAAAAACTGGCATTTTTTCCATTTTATTAGTTTGTTATAAACAAGGTCAAAACGGCAGTCCTTTACTTTCCAGGGAGGATGACGCCATCATACTGTAAAGGGAGAGAGACAGAGAGGAGTTAGCAGTTCTCAGTACATTCCCCATATTCAAACTTCAGGGGATTGGACAGGACCAAGTAAAATGGCAGCAACTCTAACAGGCAAATTAGATGGGCAAGTTGGAGCCAGCCCAGACCATGCCCTTACATCTCCAGTGTTACAGAGTACACTTCGGAGTTGGTTTATCAACAGCTATAAATACTCTAGATTACAGATGAGTGTCTTCACTGAAACTAAGGCAAGTCAGCTGAGAGATCAATGCCAGGCCTCACCTTCTGCTGGAACCAGCGCATGGACTCCTCTTTGCGGATGCGGTGCTTGTATCCAATGCGGCCAGTTTTCTGCTTCTTGTCAGCGATGCTGAAGCCAGGTCTGCCCAGCACCTAGCAGGGAAAGAGGGCACAGGGGCAGAAAGAAGAGGATTAGAGGGCAACAAAAAAAATCATGGAGTTCAGTAGTACCACCGACACCCAAGAACAGTAGCGCCCTGGACAGATGGGGTGCAAACCCTTCCCCCGTTAAAAGCCATTTCAAATGTACGTCCATCCTCCGACATACGGTCACATCTTTCTCATGCTCCTTCACAAGGACAGTTTGGCAGTCGAGTCTCTCAACTGGGAACAAGACAGCCAACCATCCTTCAGCATCTCAACCACAACTTGCTACATATGGCACAACCGAGGGAGGAGCAACGGCATGGCCACAGAGATGAATACTGGTGCGCGTGGGTCAGGTTTAGCTACTGATCCGAAAATGCGGTCAGATTCCCCCATCATTTATGAATATTCCCGGCCACTCACCACGTAGAAGTCCAGTCCGTAGATGCCGATGCTGGGGTCGTACTTGATGCCCAGATCGATGTGCTCCTGGATGCCAAAGCCAAAGTTCCCCGTGTCTGAGAAGTTGTTCTTCCTCAACTCGTACTCACGCACCTGTGGCGGGGGGACAGGGTGCCGTGGATTAGTAGAATAAGAAACAAAGGTAACAGTATTCGGGGAAAAAAAACCTTTCCAGCAACTAGACAAAGTCAGGAGCCATTTCATCCCAGCGCCTTTCACTTGTGAAACTAACCATAACCATTTATTTTACATGCATGAACTGAACTATGAGCTGATATCTATGTATAGAATAATTGCGTTCGATTTTAATCTTTGACAACTCGACAGCTCCGGTGGCAAGGATCTTGAGTCAAATCTGTTTTGTGCGTATTGGGAATTCGCCCAAAAGGTCATCAGAAAGATGGGACAGTTTTAACATACCCCTTTCCACCAATCACGCAGACAACACCTCCGTGTCACATTCATTTAAGACTCAGGCATGTTTAGTAACAAGTCTCCATTGAAATGCTATCCAGAGAAATCAACACCATTCAAACCTTACGATTCAGAAAGTGCATTTCCTTGCTTGCCAAGACTTGTTTGTTAGTTAGTACAAATACACACACACGCAATATTATATCCAAGCTCACCTTGAGTCCCTTCTCCAGGATCTCCTCTGCCTTGGCCCCACGGACAGTACAGTGGACAGCAATCTTTTCATTTCTGCGGATACCAAAGGATCGCACGGTGTAGCGGGCTACGGAGAGAGGGAGGATGGTGAGAACGTAAAAATGACATCACACGCTTGCCTGCGAATAGAAGATTCACAAATTCTTAGAGTTAAGTCTGTCAATAATTGAGTGGTTTCACTCCTCTTTGGACTGGTAAGCCCACTGTGCAAGTCTTTGGGTAAAAATGATGATACACGTACATACAGAAAAGGACAAATGTCCAACACCAGCATCAACTGGGTCAATAGGCCCTCTGGATAACAAGAACCAATGCATTCATCAAGCTCGACAAGTCACGCATCACGCAGAACAAGAGGAGGGACCTACCCTTGGAGAACACGGGCGTCTGTCCTGTGAGCTGCTCCAGCACCTTGGCAGCACGGGTCAGTCTGTCACCGCTCTCTCCCACGCAGATGTTCAGGCAGAGCTTGCGGATGCGCAGCTCCTTCATGGGGTTCTCCTTTTTCTCACTCTGTTCCTGTAGGCAACAACCATGTTGAAGACTTTAGGGAGGTTGACAACAGGTTGAGACTAAGAATTCAGAGCCATCATCAATGGTAATTGTATAAATCGGTAGTTAAAACACTACTTGCTATGGTTTCTGCTGTTAACAAGTGATGCATACATATCTGTCAAAATACTTTGGTAGCCAACTACCATGTCAAGGTACTGGTAGCAAAGTTAGCTAGCCTAACGTTAAACCCACTCGCAATAAGCATCAACAAGAGTAACTTTAACCAGGCCAGGCAATACCAGTCACTCTTCTCAGACATGACGAACGGTCTCAGTTTGCCCCGTATACCCTGCATAATGCACTTCAACTCGAAGACAATACGTAACTTGTAGCAGTAAGAACGACGAGCTTCAAAACTAGCTAGCATCTAGCTAACGTGCTAGCGTCTCCTCTGCCCAACCTCACGGACATGTCTGAGCAGATTCCGCTTGATGCTACTCGGTTAGCTTCAAGCTATCAAGACTTTCACCTGCTCAAGACAACAAACTGTACAAAAACTTGCGGTTTTTGCAATACACAACATAGAATTCAGATGCCGCGAGGAGGTATTGCACACTGGCAAATGTTTAAGTACCTAAGGAATAATTAGGGGTAAAGACATACCGACCACAGTGGCCAAGTCGCTTTAGCATCGGTAATACATACATTTATTCAGTACCCCATCATGATATGGTCAAAATACGACTTGGTCTCAATACAGCACATGCAAATACGGACATCTATATAGACCCCGATATGTATAGATGCATTAAAGCTCTGATGATTGTGGATTTTGACGGCAAGTTGATAAATCTCGCCATCATATGTGTGAATGCTGCACTCACCGCCATGTTTGATCACTAGAAGAGGACGTTACATTTCCGGCGCAGTCGATTTATACACGCGTGTTCACAAAATTGGGTCCTAAAGAAAAAGATGGAAGATGCCATGTGTTCCGTTTACGCACAGAAAGTATTGTAGATGCCACGGAGCGATGGTTTTTTTTCTCGGTGGCATGATCATTTCAATAAGATAATTGTAACATTGCGGTGTTCTTTCACACGTGTACACACACACACTGCATTTTATTTACGTAGATAAGTAGGACAATTTATATGAAAATAATATTTTATTCGAATATGTCATCTAATAAGCTACATTCGTGTCAGAATCTGCACAGAATCGTCTAACTATTTTGGATAGAATTTACATGTGTAGGCCTACATCATCTATCATAGTTTGGTAGAACACCAATGCAAAGAGGTTCAAAAGTTTGTACAGCACATATAAATAGGTGGCACTATTACATTATTTAGTTTATTGGTAAGACTGTTACAGGGCAGTAAATACTGGACACTAAAGACAAAAGCAGAGAAGGTTCAAAACTTTCAATTTCAAAGTTGTAGACTATTCCTCACATAGAGTACATCATCCCAGCTAAATGTGCTCAATAAGCAAAATAAAGAAGTAGGGTACAAAAATGTACCAAATACTGTATAGCCTATACATGAATGGAATGAGCTGAAAGAACAAATGATATTGTGCCGCTGAGTTAAATAGATGTTTTGAAGAATATGCTTTCCTTGAGCACATTGAACATTTAGCAGCCCCCTACTACCCTACATGCTGCACCCATAGCATCTCTGCCCCACTCAAAGCCAGCCTGACACACAGCCAGACACACTTATGTAATATAACATTACAGGGATAAAAACCTACAGAGATAAAAAAAAAAAAAAAAAAAAAAAAATGTAATTGGCATCATTTTTATTAGGTCCACACCCAGAGGATTGAGCTTGGGAGTAGCTAAGGGTGTCTGGCCCTGGAGGGGGATCGCAGGGACTGGAGGGGCTGGTGTGGAGAGCCAGGGGTGGGGTGGGAGACGGGGGATTCAGCAGGGGCAGCCCCTGCCTCCTCTGCTCCTCCGGTGCCCGGGTGAGAAAGGCCAGGGCTTTGGGTGGAAGGCCGGGGAGAGAAGAGGTTGTAGGGAGTGATGAAGAAGTGCCGGAGCATGCCACTCCGGACATGGCCCTCCAGCTAAATGAAGCAGGCGGGCAGCAGGTAAGGAGACCCCTGAAAGGCCTGTCCCTGGTTAGAGAAGGTATGGAGGAAGGCAGTCTTCCCACGGTAGGAACACAGGGAGTCCAAGTCCTGAGGATAGCGTTGCTTCAGCCCCTCAATGTGGCACTTGAGGAGCTTGTAGCATTGCTTACTGGGGGAGAGAGGGGAAGGGAAGAGGGAACGATTAATGTTGAAAGTCGAAATTTAAAAGAATTGGAATCTTAGATGTTATCAATCAATCAACTTTATTGAAAAGACTCATGGTCCATTAAGAAACATACAAATACACATACAAACAACAAAATGTAAAAAGGAAAATATGCAAGTGTTTCCACATAGGTGACAGGTATCACACAGTACTGAGCCTTGGATTTGACAGCAGCATAATGATGGAATTATGAGAACCATTCAGTCAGCATATTAATTTGATCAGATTTCTCAACAGAGCATGGAATGTGTTGACTTCTGTATTACAAAACAATTCACTTGTACTGCACAACCTTGATTTTTTGTTAGCTGGTTAGAATTGGAATGAGGAGAGAATGATGAATGATAATGATGCTCCGTGTGGTAATCACATCAAGAACATCATTCAACTTGAGAGTGAGATATTGATAGCAAGTGCCCTAGATGAGTTACAGGGGTAACAATGTATGAAATGTGTCCGGCAGCATTAGGTATCAGCACTCTCACAGCAAGTCTTCTTGTTTCCAAGAGACACGATTATTTCCTTTTCAATGTGGGAAAAGGAGATTATCCAGCTCTCTCTCTACTGTCTTCGCATCACACATTCCAAGTCACAACAATGTACTAATATCACAACGCTGATCACATGTTCAATTGTCCCCCAGAGTCTACCTACCTACCTACCTACCTACCTACCTACCTACCTACCTACCTACCTACCTACCTACCTACCTACCTACCTACCTACCTACCTAACTACCTACCTACCTACCTACCTACCTTGTCACTGGATTTCTGTCAGTTCCTCACATCTTTGGCCATTAGGCTAAGTTTGCGTGCTGTGGGCTTCTTGGGGACAAAGTAGCAGGTCTTGCTGGTCAGAGTACGCCTGGTCTTCTTGCCCAGCCAGTTGTCTACGTTGAGGCCACCGCGAGCAGACAAAGGCCAGCACTGGGAGGATGGCATAGAGTCATATAGGAGTACTAGGATTTTGTATAATCTGTGTATAGAACACTGGCCCTAAAACAGAACAGAATGCACAGACATAGAGCAGGGCCAGGCTATGGATGAAGACTGCTCTTCATATAATACTTCATATGATCCCCTCTCAGCTAAAACCATTGACAAGCTAACACACAACTACCTTTGTAGGTGTTCATTAACTTGCGGACTAGTCGATGCATGTCATTCAGGATCTTGCTGGCAGAGATGGTGAGATCGTCCTCCAATAGGCATGTCCGTATGTTGGTGCCGGCACCTGTGCGCAGTGCATGTGATAGGGCGACTTCATAAAACAGGCCGTGGTATTGGTCAAGCTCAGTCAATTTCAGCTGAGAGGGAGACTGAGGTTTGAGCATCACATCAAACTCAATTGGTTTGTGTATCTGCAGACACATAGTAGATGTCATTATTCACACACACACACACACACACACACACACACACACACACACACACACACACACAAACAAACCTGGATATTCATTGAACATGGTGAGTTACTTACACCAGGATGAATATTTTCATAAACATTGGGTAGGCCATGTCCTACAGAACTAACAATCATCTCTAAAACGACAGGTCATATGTCATGCCTAATGAATAGACAGTATCATCCAGTCTGAGTTTCACCATATCAGATTCACCTCCTGAACTTAAGTTGTAATTGCACCGTGTGACAACGTGGCTTACTGGCAAGAGATACTGGCAAAAGCAACCCGTCTACACAAACGCTTATAACATTATACAGCATGGACTAGTCTACTGGCCAGCCCCACCTTCACCGTTTCAGAGTAGCTGCCACTGCTGGCTGACAGGAAGTAGGGCTGTCCATCGCTGCTCTTCAGGAAGTAGGGCTGTCCGTCGCTGCTCTTCAGGAAGTAGGGCTGTCCATCGCTGCTCTTCAGGAAGTAGGGCTGTCCATCGCTGCTCTTCAGGAAGTAGGGCTGTCCGTCGCTGCTCTTCAGGAAGTCCAGCAGTTTGTCACGAAATGTTTGATATGTTTCACGGCCCACTGGCGCTCGCTCTGACAGATGACGAGGTCCTGGGCTCCGAGTCTGATCCGGCGAGCCAGCGCTGGGGACACCGCCTCCTCCTCTACTGTGGCCTCCTGAACTGTGATTGATTGGTTGATTGATTGATTTGTTGATTGATTGACAGCCTTTAATTCATTAAAAACACAACAATAGCGACACACGTGAACACATTGCATTTACAGTATGTTCTGGGAAAAGAACAACAATAGTGACACAAGTGAACACGCTGCATTTATAGTGTGTTCTGGGCAAATAGAAGACGATGGAAATCAATAGAATTGCTGATGACTTGACATCTTTAGACAATGCTACACACCTACTGTACATTTTATGGAAATCAAATCATACACATTTTTTATGTTGCTTTACATGTCTGCTGTTGCCTCAGCCTTGGTCGTGAGGAGGAGGTATCTGGAGGGGGGGGTTTACATTCTCTGATGATGCCCCAGTCCTGGTGTTCTCTATGGGAAGGCTTACTTTATCTCCATCCTTACACCCACTCTTGTGAGCCTCCAAGCCCAGCCTGGGGTGCGTGTCGGGGGGGAGGAAGGGGAGGAAGGGGCCCTGGTGAGGGATCTGCATGGAGGTGCTGACTGTAGAGGTGCAGGAGATGAAGACGGTGCCGAGCTCTGTCTCCTGGATACAGATTGCCTCTGAGCTGTGGCTTTGCTCATCTTTCTCCACTGAGAAACAAAGGCAAACACACACACAAACAGAAAACATATACAGACTTATCAGTGGCATGAGCAAATGACAAACTCAGTGACTTAGTAATGTGGTTTAGTTGTCCCATGGCTGGGTGGTCAGCTCCAGTTCAATAATTAACAAGTGCACAGTAAACATAATGCACGTTCCTTTGTGGCAATGATGGAGTGAAGGATTTCTTTTTTAGTATACCATAATAGATTTGGCATATACTGTAGGCACATCATATTTTTATTTGGTCTGGAATATATTCGACAGTAGTTTTTAGTGAATTAAAATATCAGTGATTGAAATTGTGGATATGATAATGAACCTAACTTCATTTAGGGCAAAAAATAAGTAATGAGAATAACAATGTTTTTAAACACAAGTTCACCGCATACAGAACAAAAAGGCCATGCAACACAATGGAATGATAATCCACTGTTTATTGTAGTGACAATGTTGCTATTAACAGATGCTACTGTCCCTAACTGTACGCAATAGTGTTGCTATTTATACACACACTAAAACATGTTTGCATTTAAATTTATTAGTTTATTTGTCTGGGACAATGCAGACAACATGATAACAGGTTACAATAATGTCGCTTCATGGGATTTCTAGTCAAGGCTAATATGAGACCTGTACAATGTCTCCATCTAGTGGCGCAAAAGCAAATCCACCCTGTGTGTGCTGTGCAAATATTAATTTGCATGATTAAAAAAATACTCTGCTGTTGTTATCCTGGCAAACAGTCACCTGCTGTTGCTCAGTCCATCTGTCACAAAATGTAGCTTAGGAAAGAAGACTACAGACACATGAAACAGGTGTTACTGCTTCGCTCGTCAGTAATATCGCTTTCACCCTCACACTGCCACACTTTGAACTCGGGTGACTTAGGAACACACACAATTCACCTCTCATAAACACCACTACCAGCTTCACTACACAAAAGCTCTCAGTCCTCTGAGCGTTGCTCTCTGTTAGCTCTGTCTCAGTAGAGTGGATGTGGCTCTTGTCTCTATCCTTCTGCTCACTTTCTATTAAGGACAGTCAGGCAAGCGAGCCTCATTAAAGAAAGAAAACTGGAAGTTAGTCAAACCAAAGAACTGGTTTTACCTCTAGATGGCACATCTGAAGTCACTCCATAATGTAATGATCTGGTTAGTCTGTTTACTTTTATTAGCAGCCCATTGTATTCACTCCACAGTATTTAAACTCTAGACATGATTGACCTGATATGGAGAGTAATAAGTACAATATGATGCAAATTCTTAAACGCATACACCATTATCTACTGACACATAGACCTAGCTAGTATGTCCAACAAGATCATGAAGGAGAATAATTTTACCACCTGACAGATACTCCAAGTTAATCAACACAAACTCATCATATCTGACTTTTAGAATCATAGTGTAAACTGTCATAATCTCATAACTTCATACAAATGCACAAAATGCAGTCACATAACATCACATAATCAGCTTCCAATTGATCAACAAAACACAACAGTGCGTCGTTAGCAATCAATGGTCAAGTTTTTATTTTTGGTTTCATCATCATCATCATATTTACTATACTTTGTTGGAACATTTGCCTTCCTTTCCTGCGAAAACTTTTGCGATGCGTTTTTATCAGCATTAGCCAGTCCTTAAGTATAGAGCTCTGGTTGTGAGACACCGCAGGATGGGGGTGTGCTGTCCGTGCCGACCCCGCGCCAGGCCGGACGTCTGCAGGGATTCATTTGCTCTTCTGGATCTTCTGTGCAGACTTGGTGACCTTGCCCGCGGAGGGGGCCTTCTTTTCGACAGCCTTGATGACACCGACAGCCACGGTCTGCCTCATGTCACGCACGGCGAAGCGACCTGCGAAGGGAGAGAGGAGGAGGGAAGTTGCCAGGGAAGTTGTTGTGCGAGAGCTTGTGTAGCTTGTGGACATTATGTGTCAGTGTTTATAGTTAAGTGAAAGACAGTCTAACTGTTGCATTTACAGGACTTAAGAAATGCAACAATATCTATTTGGTGAGCGCAACAAAAGGGTTGCTGTGTAACATTACTTCTAGTAGCCACGATGTAGTGTTTAAGTTTGAGTTTGTTTACTATTCTAGAACATTCTATTATTCTAGAATCTATGAATAAGATCCACTCATACTCATCTGGAGACAGAAACTCACCCAGGGGAGGGTAGGCGGAGAAGCTCTCCACACACATGGGCTTTCCGGGGATCATGACGATGATGGCGGCGTCTCCAGACTTCAGGGCCTTGGGGTTCTCTTCAAGCTTCTTGCCGGAACGACGGTCGATCTTCTCCTTGAGCTCAGCGAACTTGCAGGCGATGTGGGCGGTGTGGCAATCCAGCACAGGGGCATAGCCCTGGGAGATGGTGCCAGGGTGGTTCAGGATGATGACCTGGGAGGAGGGAGAGAGAGAGAGAGAGAGAGAGAGAGAGAGAGAGAGAGAGAGAGAGAGAGAGAGAGAGTGAGAGGGCCAGATGAGAACAGGCTAGTGATTCCGATCACAGTTACTACACTGATGCAGGTGGGTTTTAAGGTGTTGGCTAAGATGAATTCTGGAATCTTAAAATTATTGTTTCCTGATATGATGCTTCACATAGTTCAGCTTAAACGATACTAAGTATATAAAGACATGAAGGAAGTAATACCTTCCAATACAGAATTGGCAATGATATGTAAAAATGGATGTAGATGCTAATGAACAGCCCCAGGCCTCACCTGGGCTGTGAAGTTGCCGGCCTCCATGGGGGGGTCGTTCTTGCTGTCTCCAGCCACGTTGCCACGACGGATATCCTTGACGGACACGTTCTTCACGTTGAAGCCCACGTTGTCGCCGGGAAGAGCCTCGACCAGGGTCTCGTGGTGCATCTCCACAGACTTGACCTCAGTGGTCACGTTGGCGGGGGCGAAGGTGACAACCATACCGGCCTTCAGGACACCGGTCTCCACGCGGCCCACGGGCACAGTTCCAATACCTAGTAGAAGGGACAAGGACAACAAGGAAAGGAGTTTAGACAACTGGGATGTCCCAGAAACAAAGGCACACAGAAAAGCCCCGAAGGTTCTTACCGCCAATCTTGTAGACGTCCTGCAGGGGCAGACGGAGGGCCTTGTCGGTGGGGCGGGAGGGGGGAAGGATGGAGTCGAGGGCCTCCAGCAGAGTGGTTCCACCGGCACCACCCTCCTTACGCTCAACCTTCCATCCCTTGAACCAGGTCATCTGTGAAGGGGAGAGGGAGAAACACACAACTGAGTCACTGGCCACTCTCTAACTCCTTCATATACTCTAACTGGTGAGGAGACCATCTTGTACTTTAGCTTCTGCATCTGTTTAAAGCAGCAGCCTGGCTAGCTGCTCCACACTGCTATGACCGAGTGTGTAAGGCCCTGGCTGGGCTGTTGCATTTATCTGTATACCTGAATTACAATTCATTGTCTATGGGAACCATCTGTTGACAGACAACAAAGTGCATGTCAGTTTGCCGGATAATTATGTTCGGACGAGTTTGGAACATCTTTTTAGCCAACGGATTCCATTCCGAGCAGCAAAGCCTTCTATACATTTTCTATTCCTGTTCTGCCGGACAAGTGTGCCTGTGGCCTTTGTTGGTTGATAGGCTACTTACATTGCTGGAGGGCTCCAGCATGTTGTCTCCATGCCATCCAGAGATGGGCACAAAGGCGACGGTGAGGGGGTTGTAGCCGATCTTCTTGATGTAGGTGCTCACTTCCTTGGTGATCTCATCGTAACGCTTCTGGCTGTAGGGGGGCTCAGTGGAGTCCATCTTGTTGACTCCAACGATGAGCTGCTTCACTCCCAGGGTGTAGGCCAGCAGAGCGTGCTCACGGGTCTGGCCGTTCTTGGAGATACCGGCCTCGAACTCGCCCACACCCCCAGCAACGATCAGCACAGCGCAGTCGGCCTGTAAGGTTACAAAGATGACACACACACAAAACCTCACATCAATCTTGTGGTATGTTAACACTCATAATTTACTATCCAATGAGACACTGAGGAAACCATGAGTTTCAGAAAACATATTCACCTGAGAGGTACCAGTGATCATGTTCTTGATGAAGTCCCTGTGTCCGGGGGCATCAATGATGGTCACATAGTACTTGCCGGTCTCAAACTTCCACAGAGAGATGTCAATGGTGATACCACGCTCACGCTCTGCCTTCAGCTTGTCCAGCACCCAGGCATACTTGAAGGAACCCTTGCCCATCTACGAATGGAATACAGAATTGAAATTGCTGTTCCATGGTTCTGTAGTTTGAGGGAATGTCTAACCAATTTATACACTATATGAACACATCTACTTCAGAAATTATGTGAAAAAGAATATATATAACAGCTCTTCGGTTCCCTGAAATCAGTAACTGTTCTAAGGAATATCCTGATATTTTTCAAATGAGGGGCTTCATAAGTAGATAAATGCATCATTTTGAGGTACCAATGAGCCGAGTTTTCATATGAACTTCAGCCACCTGACTTGCACTATTCTAGAATTTTTCATGGGATTTTACATGTCAACACAAACTGATTTCCCTGCCACCCCCCCGTTATTCTTGAACAATCTTTATAAATAAATAAAAATAACACACACAAACTACATGATACACTCAATTGCACTATGTAGTCCCATACTGCTGTTGACCCATTTGTACAGTAGGTGACGCTCTCGTCAAAGCTACCAAAGATCGGGCAACCACCATGGATGTATTAAGAGAACGGTACCACCATTAACCACGCCCGTTGCAAACTGCGACATTATTGTTCATGCTTACTCATACTGTCTGCTCATAATGTAGCTAATATGCATACAGGCAGACTGAAGTCCTGATTCATGGGGCGCTGTCAGGCATGTACCTCAGCGGCCTCTTTCTCGAACTTCTCGATGGTTCTCTTGTCAATGCCCCCGCATTTGTAGATCAGATGGCCGGTGGTGGTGGACTTGCCGGAGTCGACATGGCCAATGACCACGATGTTGATGTGGATCTTTTCCTTTCCCATGATGACTTACTGATTAAAAAGAAATTCATATAACTTTGCATGTATAATTCATTCCGACTATTTTTGAGTAACATGATTGAACAATTCGAAATAGTGGCGCTGTGTTACTATGGTGGTCCAACTCGAACGGCATTGCGTTATCATGCACTCACTGACTCGCATGCACGAAGTGCCACCGCGAGTCGACTATCTCCTCCTACCGGCCTCCATGTTAGTCCACCTAACAGCGAGACCGCTCCTCCTACCGGCCTCCATGTTAGTCCATCTACCACCTCCATGTTAGTCCATCTAACAGCGAGACCGCCATGTTGTCTGCTACAGACACGCGCTCTTTTGACCGTGAGGCCGGGTAAGTGCGCGTGCATGCAGTCACTGATACACTAGCAAGCTAAGCTAGCTTTTAGCCATGCCATTCAATTTGCAATTTTTTAGCAAATTGTTCAGAATAATTTCAGCCATTTCATACATCATTTTTGTTAGTAAAATATATGCCTTGTGAGAATGCCTACTGGAATGCCTAAAGGCTGGCAAATTTGACTAGCCGATTAAATACAATAAATGCTCAACTACAATGTCTGTAATGAACAGTGATCAAACGCAATATTAGAATTGACCTTACTAAAGTATTTGATGCGCAGCAAAGAAATGATTGAATACATTCAATCCACCCATTAGGCTACCAATAGCCCATTTACAAAAACCCATAGCAACACAGTGACACTCCAAATAAACCAACAGCTTGAATTTACTATGAATTTAGAGCTTAAGAGTTCACAATTCACTAACCTGAGATAAGACAGCTAACGGATGTCCTGATTTAGACCGGAGAAAAAGGACAGAATATGATCTCACATGGCTTTTTATACCAGTGACAGGGGGGGCGGGAGAAACGGAAATTCTACCACCCAGCTGTCATCCAAAGGGGGCCCATTGGTTGCCAGTGTAACCCCACCACAGCTATTGGATAGTAAAAGCAATCACTGGGCGCAGTACGTCAGCAACTGTATTGAGATAACATGTGTCCAAACAGCTGCAAGGAGTCAAAATGCAGACCCATTGATTCCCCTCCATCTCCCACCTCTAACCAGGAATAATGAACAAGGTGTTTTGGTCGAGAACTTCAAAAGACCTTTATTAGTTACCAGCAGCTTTCTTTCCAATTCATTTGTGGCATCAACAGGTGCAGTTCTAAACCCCATTTCCAACTCAAATTAACTGAAAAAAGGCACCGTCATTCATTCAACAATGCTTTATCCGTGTTGGTTCCTTTCCTGCGAAAACTTTTTCGATGGGTTTTAATTAGCATTAACCAGTCCTTAAGTAGAGAATTCAGATTCTGAGATTCCGCAGGATGTTGGACTGCAGATCTTGTGACCTGAGGGGCGGCCCGTGGCAGAAAATTTCACTTCTTGGCGGCCTTCTGTGCAGACTTGGTGACCTTGCCACCGGATGGGGCCTTCTTGTCGACGGCCTTGATGACACCGACGGCCACGGTCTGCCTCATGTCACGCACGGCGAAACGACCTGCAGGGCGAAGACACAAGTGAGTAGATGCACAATAAAAGAGTTTATTAGCCATCAGCTCTACAGATATGCATACTTCCCAAGTCAGGAAAAAATGCAGGAGAACTTACCGAGGGGTGGGTAGTCAGAGAAGCTCTCCACACACATGGGCTTTCCGGGAATCATTTCAACAATAGCGGCGTCTCCAGACTTCAGGGCCTTGGGGTTGTCCTCAAGCTTCTTGCCGGAACGACGGTCGATCTTCTCCTTGAGCTCACTGAACTTGCAGGCGATATGGGCGGTGTGGCAATCCAGCACAGGGGCATAGCCTTGGGAGATGGTGCCAGGGTGGTTCAGGATGATGACCTGGAAAGAGAATTAAGCCATTAGCACCAAATGTAATTTCCAGTACCCTCTTGGGGCAAATTGACCGTTCCCAGCTCTACATATACTTTCTTTAAACATCTACCTGGGCTGTGAAGCTGCCGGCGCCTGAGGGGGGGTCGTTCTTGCTGTCTCCAGCCACGTTGCCACGACGGATATCCTTGACCGACACGTTCTTCACGTTGAAGCCCACGTTGTCGCCGGGATAAGCCTCGACCAGGGTCTCGTGGTGCATCTCCACAGACTTGACCTCAGTGGTCACGTTGGCGGGGGCGAAGGTGACAACCATACCGGCCTTCAGGACACCGGTCTCCACACGGCCCACGGGCACAGTTCCAATACCTAGTAGAAGGGACGAGGCAACAAGGAAAGGAGTTTAGACAACTGGAACGTCCCAGCAACACATGCACATGTCTACAGAAAAGCCACAACCCATCTCCCCTAAAGGTTCTTACCGCCAATCTTGTAGACGTCCTGCAGGGGCAGACGGAGGGGCTTTCCAGTGGGGCGGGATGGTGGCAGGATTGCGTCGAGGGCCTCCAGCAGGGTGGATCCAGTGGCGTTACCCTCCTTGCGCTCCACCTTCCATCCCTTGAACCAGGCCATCTAAATTAAGAGGCAAAAAAATGTTAAATATTGGACAACAGTGAAGATGCTAGACATGAGAAGGGGGCTTTAAAAATGCATGTTAGCCGAGTGCTGTCGGTGGGGCTACTTGCCTTGGGGGAGGTCTCCAGCATGTTGTCTCCATGCCATCCAGAGATGGGCACAAAGGCGACGTTGAGGGGGTTGTAGCCGATCTTCTTGATGTAGGTGCTCACTTCCTTGGTGATCTCATCGTAACGCTTCTGGCTGTAGGGGGGCTCAGTGGAGTCCATCTTGTTGACTCCAACGATGAGCTGCTTCACTCCCAGGGTGAAAGCCAGAAGAGCGTGCTCGCGGGTCTGGCCGTTCTTGGAGATACCGGCCTCGAACTCGCCCACACCCCCAGCAACGATCAGGACAGCGCAGTCAGCCTGTGGGGTAGAAATAAATAGACGTCATACGCAATCTCATACTCGGAAGCAATGTTTTGGAAATGGCTGGCTCTCAGAATGGGTGGCACCTAATTTTTTAGGATTGTGCCGACTACGCTTCATGGTTATGGCACAACAAAGATCAACATTTTCCCATAATGCTCCCTGGTCAGAAAACAAGCTGTAAAAGACTTAAAGGTTTTTCACTTACAGATGTTGACTAACTTTTTAAATAGATGGTGCTATGTGCTTGTACTTTTAGGCCACCCCCTGCTGACCTCTTGGCCTCTAAAACGAGTTAAGCGCAATGGGTCTTTCCCGGTTAAATAAAAATAGGAAACTAATGAAGCCATGAGTTTCAGTAAAGCATATTTACCTGAGAGGTACCAGTAATCATGTTCTTGATGAAGTCCCTGTGTCCGGGGGCATCAATGATGGTGACGTAGAACTTGGCTGTCTCAAACTTCCACAGAGCAATGTCAATGGTGATACCACGCTCACGCTCTGCCTTCAGCTTGTCCAGCACCCAGGCATACTTGAAGGAACCCTTGCCCATCTTTATATAAAAATAATAAGGGGGGGGGGGTCAATTCATACATTGAAAATCATAATGAAATTACCATATTATAGGCCATCTATAAATAAAACCCCATGTAGTATATTAATAATAAATATTTTCAACTTAACACATCCAGTGTGACATTGTACAGGAACGCATAAGGTATAAAGTTCCATTGAACAAAGTCAATGAGCAACGCCAAGGCCTAAACAAGCCCCACCCCGCTGGTGCGCGCACTCGATAACCCACACCCTACCGGCTTCAGAAAGGCATGCTGACGCCATCTTTAATCCAGTGTGGCAACAAAACTTCAGACAACAGACGGCTACCGGCTAAAATCAGCTTACCTCAGCGGCCTCCTTCTCGAACTTCTCGATGGTTCTCTTGTCAATGCCCCCGCATTTGTAGATCAGATGGCCGGTGGTGGTGGACTTGCCGGAGTCGACATGGCCAATGACCACGATGTTGATATGTGTCTTTTCCTTCCCCATTGTTTCTTAAGTTACTGAAATCGAGAAGAAATTATATTTAATACTTAGTCTGATGTTATCTAACAATAAGATATTGCTGCCAAAATACGCACTGACTGCCAAAAGATGTTGCCTGGCTAGTTAGCTAGCTAAGCTAGCATTAGCCAACATTAGCCAAGTTATATGCTTGACTAGCCACATGAAATCGTGATAGCTGGCCAGAGTAATGAGATTAGACTAAATCGAAACAGGATTTATATTAGATTCGTTGAGTAACTGGGTTGGAGTTGTTCGCCCAATGTGGTAATGTGACGGAGTCACGGTCTCCTAGGCCTCAGTCGGCCATGGGCCAGGCGCGACACGTGTTACTTATGGGCCACGTCGTATTAAGTGTCAGAGATTCCCAAATATTCAAAAGGAATTTAACCCCCAACTTAACACCTGTTGTCTGGGCTTTAGTACAGTTGTTCTAACGAACGAATAAATTCAGTCAGCCATCAGTATGCCGCCGGCAAGGTATCCTTTGTTCTTCTCCCCCCCTCCCCCAATTCATAAGATTTTAGAAGTCCCGAAAAATACAATATTAGCCCCAAACACAAATCGCCATTTTAATTCAAAATTTTAAACGGCCAACCAAGTTTCACAGAAATCGTCCATAATCATCACAATCTACAGGTTGATCAATTATATAACCAGCCACAGTTAAAATTCAACCACATTGTCTCAAAAGTAAGGGAAATTTTGAAAAACCAGAAGAAATCGTTGCTCAAAGCCGCAAACAAGTGTATCAACCACTTTACAGGTACTTTAGGCCATTAAAGGAGCACACTTACCGGTGTTACGAGATCACTCGGCCACAGCTGCTGCCCCTAGTCAGGTAACAGAAAGAGAAAAAATGACGGCAGATTTGGAGTTTTATACAAGGGGAGGCGGCTTCGGCGGGTTGCACCCCCCACTTCCTCTACCCCTCCCTTATCGAACCCGCAAATCACACACATTTCAGCAAAAAAGTATTCCCGCCCCACATGTCGCATACGTCATGATGTGGTTAGAAAGCTGTGAACAATATTCAAT
Organism: Borostomias antarcticus; assembly: GCF_949987555.1. Taxonomy (NCBI): domain Eukaryota; kingdom Metazoa; phylum Chordata; class Actinopteri; order Stomiiformes; family Stomiidae; genus Borostomias; species Borostomias antarcticus. The sequence goes on from NC_140254.1 coordinate 4,436,312, forward strand.
TTGCAGGTCTCTTGTTTCTTTCTGATCAAACCATGGAACACGATAGTTACTGATGACGTGGGTTTTCGTCCCTTTTCACGAATCAAAATGTTCCCATCATAATTCAACGAACGCTCAAACTTTATGAATTCTACTTATGAGGATGTTCCGTGTTGATGTTATTTTCGAACTTGAGTGATCTTAAACTGGATGCCGTTCCTAGACGCGTCTTTATCGCATTATTACTGTAGCCTAATCTACCACGTCATTGCCCTACTCTTCACCAAAATATCCACCGGATTGTACAACGAACCCTACACCACCGCAATATCAATGTGATATGTCAACAATGTGATAAGTAGGCCATAAGATGCAGTTTCGTGTGATGTTCAACCAAATAGACTACATATTGTGACTGAGAGAGACGCTGAGGTAGCCTAGGGAAGGGCGCCTTGTCTTCTCAGCTACTCCATTAACTGGCCTCCAGTCAAATCATCTGATTTCAATCATACAAAACAGCGAGAAATGCATCGTTTAAAATAGCTCTATAATTTAATTTTGGTGTGGTAGGATTTTCACTATTACTTGAGTGGGCAGCCTCAGCATAGTAAGATTATTCGATTCCAGTGATTTGCACCCCAACAGGACACTGATTAGGTAGAGCAGATTAATTATTTCAAAGGACATGTTTGCCCCAACTCACATTTGACCAAGTTGAGTGAATCAGTTGAATATGAGTGAGTGTTGTTGGTTGGGGAGTGGGCAATACAGTAGCAGTACTTTATTGATCCGTGGGGAGGAAATTGCACTGTTACAGCACCCAAAGACAAAGTATTGGCAATAGTTCCCCTTTTGCTATCAAACATAAAGGTCATAAAAAAGTAATAGAGGATGGTAAAGTGATAGCGGATAAATTAATGGCACATCATGCAAGTCTATGCTGTCCATTCCTAAAAGAAGATTAAATGTCTCCGGATGTCCGCTGGGCCTGCTTTTAGACATAGTTACGATCTTGTGTTTGACTGGATATCAAATACGCTTCTACCTGTAGATGCAACATCTGAAGAGATGGTGTGGCTGGATGCTGGTGGTGAGGTCATAGGGTCAGACTCAGAGCCTGGCAAGCAGCCTCCATCACTGCTGCATGCCCAATTTAGATCAGCTGGCATCCCTCCCGCCATGGCTCTCCCCGTCTGACACTCTCCTCCTCCCCCTCCCCTCTATGTCCCTCTCCTCTTCCCCCTCCCCTCCTGTTTGCCTTTCTTGCCTTCCCCCACCTCAGGTAATGGGCAGTGGGCAGCTGCTGCTTTCCATCAAGTCGCAGAGCAGGACATTGGAGAGGGAGAGGGGTACTCGCTAATAGTGTTACACAGAAGGAAGCAGCAACTACTCTGCACTTTGAGCAGAACTGGAAATGGGAAATAAGGATGAAAGAGAGGTGAACTGAGTGGATTAAAAACACGAGGAGAGAATATAATCTGTAGAATTCTGACTAACAAAAAACATATTCCCATGACAGATTTCTAGCTCATGGCTTGTGTCTGGCTCGTCTGAATACACAGAGAGGTAGGCCTACCTGAAACACTTCCAGGATCACTAGCTGTCGACGAGAAAGATGGGGGGGGAAGCGTGAGAGGGAGAGGGGGGTAGTGTTAGGGTTGGTTTCCAGGCTGGTTTAGAACTAATTTCACTCAAGGGGTAGTCTGCATGTCCATGTGTTTTTGGGTTCAGTTTATGTGTGCAGGAATACGTTTTTGGGTTAGGCTTGTGTCCTGTGTCCAGGAAAACAGTTGTAAATGTCCCCCTATGTCTAGTGCAGAGGGATACAGTAATGGTACAACATGACTATGACTAATACAGTAGGTCTTGAAGATAAGGGAGGGTGTACCACAGAAACCAGGGGAGCAGGTACTTAAACAAAAAAAAAATCACAAAAGGACCATTTGTTGTAATGGCAGCCTGCTGACGTCTGATGCAACAAACATGCAACCGGTTGCTAAATGGAAGCAAAGACATCGCACACATGCCAATCATAGCCTCAAAATACAACATTGGACCGAGAGAGAGAGAGAGAGAGAGAGAGACTCTAGTAAGAGGGAAACGGGGGGTGCACCTCTGACCCCAGCTAAAGTATTCTCTACAGCAGGTAGGAAGTGTTCAGAACAGGTGTTTTGTTGGGAGTGAGGAAGAGAGAGAGGAAGAAGAAGAGAGAAGTGACTAAACTGAGTATTGGATAGAGGGAGGGGTAGTGAGAAAGAGGGGAAGATAGAGGACAGTGAGAAAGAGAGAAAAGGGAGATTGAGAGGATGAGGAGACGGGAGATAAAAGAGAGTGAGAGAGAGAGGAAAGACTGTTGGACAGAGGTAGCCTATTGACTATGCGTGAGTGACGCAGAGTTATGAGCCAACCCAGAGAGGTGGAGCAGAGAAAATTGGCACTGACCCAAGTTGAGCTCAGCTTTCAGGGTGACACCCCCCCCCCCCCCCCCCACACACACACACACACACACACACACACACACAGATACACACTTGAGCAATGTGCACAGATACACACTTGAGCAACGGGCACAGATACACACTTGAGCAGTGGAGATGAACTAGGAGGCAGCTGAGTAACTGCAGCTGCTGTCTGTGTCTGACTGGAGTTCCCACACACACTCATTCATACGACCACCCCCCACCCCTCCCCGCGCCTCCTTCCAGATAACATACTTTCTCTCACCAATTACGCAACATGTCCCAAGATAGCTCACCCCAGCCTATCAAGATCACACAACCTTTGTTCTGCGGTAACTCTCAGTCACTGGCATGGCAGACGAGGAACTCATGACTTGCCGACTGCGGCCTCCCAGCAAACACAGTCACAGTGTCAACTAGACAAAGCAGGGGCATGCAGGACTGGAGGGAAAAGTCCATTAGGCATTCAGTACCAGCGATGTGATTTGTCGGGCTGTGGCGCTCCAGCTCAGGGCAACAGCTGGGATCTTATAACACAGACAGACTGGAGAAGGACACGGTGGGTGGGGAGAGCGCAGTGACACGGTGTTGAGTCACAGGCAGGCAGGCATGGCCAGTGATGACGCTCGTCAGCTGATAGCAACCCACCTCTCACAGTCACACTTGCGCGTACACACAAACACACACACTGATACTTGCACAGAGGGTTCTGTGTTTAGTCATCGTTGAGCATTCCTCTCTCCAGACTTCAACTCACACCAAGATTATAGTGAGTGAATCAAAGTGAATTGAAAACTGAATTTAAAATGGCATTAACCGAACTTCCATCTGAGTTAAAGCAGTGTCTTCTAGCAGATATGTCCCTGCTACTTGGAATATCTCCTAGCAACAGTCTAGTTTCATCATGCTACAAAGAAGAAAATGCTGTCAATGTGATGAGGAGAAGGAACACAAAACAATCATAAACCCAAGTCTTAAATGTGTCAAGTCTTTTTTTTTTCCTTCACGACCAAGCTTCCCTGCTGAAAGCTGACAGAAAATGTCAATTTGAACTGCATCACACAGCCTCTACTGGGAGCCCCAGGGGGGTGAGGGGGTGGTCACACTTGCTAATAAACAAATTGGTTGGCCCATTCTCAGGCTGACTCTCAAGTCTGGTGTGAAGGGGGAGAGATTTTAACACATACATATGACTGGCTTGGAGCCACATGGGTCCGTCTCATATCTCTGGTATGAAACCAAATTGAAAGCAATCTAGGCTAATCACATAACAATGCATTACACTTTCATCTCATGAAACATTCTACACATTATCATACACTGTTGTATTAAGCTTTCAATGTAATATGCACACATTGTTTTAGGCATAAACATCATGTTATACACTGCATTATAGTATGTGGATGTACAAAGCTATGTAAAGCTGAAAAGGATAGACTGAAGTGGATAGAGCTTCTATAGTAAAATGCATGGGAAAACTCTAGAGCAGATTTTCTGGCTATTTACATCCGGATCATTTACAGAAATCTGATGCAAGCCCTCGGCAAAGAGGCTCCAGAGGGAAAAGCAAAGGAAGAGGTTTTTTATTCAGCGCCCTCTGGTGGGAGCAACGTTCTACTTCATAGAGATGCATCTCCCTGACGTGGAAAAGTCGGCGACTTTCCGCCACCGTGTGGGGTTTGGTGGGACTACCAAATCTCCACATTACACACATGATTGCTGAGATCTTGTACGGCCTAAAGATAGAGGTTTATTCTGTAACTATGGGCCACACAGGTAGGTGATACACAATGCACGTTAGTCGTTTTATTTGGCCACATGACAACCAATCCAGCTCACTGTTTTTCCTTCAGAGGGCAAGGGCTTAGACTAAGGCCTTTTACTACAGAAGCTCTTAGCCGATCCACTCTAGTCTCCCCTTTTCAGCTTTACATAGCCTTGTACATCCACATAATATAATGCTTTCTAACACGATGTTTAGGCCTAAAATGATTTGTGCATAATACAAAAGTTTATGATAACGTGTAGAATGTTTCATGAGATGAAAGTGTAATGCCTTGTTATGTGATTAGCCTAGATTGCTTTCAATTTGGTTTCATACCAGAGATATGAGACGGACCCATGTGGCTCCAAGCCAGTCATATGTATGTGTTAAGGGTTCCCCCCTCACACCAGACTTGAGAGCCAGCCTGAGAATGGGCCAACCAAATTGTTTATTAGCAAGTGTGACCACCCCCCCTCCACCTGTGCCTGTGGCTCCCAGTAATGTATAGTGCTGGAATCTAGAACAAATAACCACAGAATTTAACACAGAATACCAGTAACCATGTTTTTACATGAACAACTTGTGGTGTCGGGACGTGACAGTGATACAACAGCACTGTTCTCCTGTCCTAGAATCCCTTTTCATTAACTGTCAACCATTCTACTCCCCCCGTGAGTTCACATCTTTTGTTTTGGCCAGTATGTATATTCCACCCCATGCTGTGGTGCAAGAGGCACAATGTATGCTCGCTGACCAGATCCGGGGTGTGGAGCATAAGTTCCTTGACACCTTTGCTATTGTCCTAGGTGACTTCAACAGAGCTAACCTCAGTCATGAACTCCCCAAATACCGCCAGCAGGGAGGAGAACACTCTGGACCACTGTTACACCACGCCGGCTCCCATGCTGCGCCTGGCCACTCTGACCACGCCATCGTTCAAAGAGGCCCAGTACATGTTTAGCAGGCAGTGAAGGAGGCTAAACACGGTACTCTGAGAAACTCCAACACCAATTCTCAGATGGTTATGCGTCCTCTGTCTGGGAAGGCCTCAGACAGATTACAGACTACAAACCGAGATCCCCCCAGGCCACTGACGACTCACGCCTAGCCAACGACCTGAACGAGCAGGGGCCCATACCACTCCACCCCCCCCCCTTGTTATGTGATTAGCCTAGATTGCTTTCAATTTGGTTTCATACCAGAGATATGAGACGGACCCATGTGGCTCCAAGCCAGTCATATGTATGTGTTAAGGGTTCCCCCCTCACACCAGACTTGAGAGCCAGCCTGAGAATGGGCCAACCAAATTGTTTATTAGCAAGTGTGACCACCCCCCCTCCACCTGTGCCTGTGGCTCCCAGTAATGTATAGTGCTGGAATCTAGAACAAATAACCACAGAATTTAACACAGAATACCAGTAACCATGTTTTTACATGAACAACTTGTGGTGTCGGGACGTGACAGGGATACAACAGCACTGTTCTCCTGTCCTAAAATCCCTTTTCATTAACTGTCAACCATTCTACTCCCCCCGTGAGTTCACATCTTTTGTTTTGGCCAGTATTGCTGTGGTGCAAGAGGCACAATGTATTCAACAGAGACTCACGCCTAGCCAACGACCTGAACGAGCAGGGGCCCATACCACTCCACCCCCCCCCCCCACACACCCCCACGGCAACACAGCCTCTCACCATCCTAGACAAGGACATGAACCGCCTGATCAAGAGACAGGAAAGAAAGCAAGGATCACTGGCCTCAACGACTACAGACCCTGACCCCAGTAGCAATGTAGGTTTTTAAGCGCCTTGTTCTGTGGCATCTCCAATCCACCACAGACCTTCTCCTGGACCCCCTGCAGTTTGCCTACAGAGCCAACAGGTCAGTGGACGACACAGTTAACATGCCACTCCACTTCATTCTCCAGCACCTGGAGTCCGCAGGCACCTACGCCAGGATCCTGTTTGTGGACTTCAGCTTTGTCTTCAACATCATCCTCTCGCTCTCCCTGGAGGGCATGCTCTCCCAGATGCACGTACCCAATCCCACCTGCAGGTGGATCACAGACTTCCTGTCTGACAGGAAGCAGCAGCCTAAAAAATTGGATAGCTTACACAAATCACAAATTTAGGCCGGTTGAATTCAGCGATTGAAACTTGAAGTTTGAGATGTTGAGCTGTATGTTTTCTGACATGCTTTTGAAAGTAGCACTCTACTGGCTATTAGTAAGCCCTAAAACATTTCCCAAAATGACTACATTTATTTGTGCTGCTCCAGCATTACCCATGCAGACGCGTTTAAAAAAAAAAACAGACTACTGGCTAATAGTTACTTGCCAAATTACTAGACAATCGGTGTAGCCACTTATACACATTTACCAGCATTTTTAGAGAGATATTAGAGAGACGTGGAAAGGCGTCCAATGTATTATATTCATTGCATGCAACTCATACTAACATACTCTGTTTATTCTGTCACATGGGCCACATCACATACAGCTTTGTGACACAGTGCACATGTTGATCATTTTACTATTTGGCCACGTGACAAACAACTGCTCACTTTTTTTCCTTCGAAGGGCAAGGGCTTAAGAGTCTGCATGGTTTTCCCAAGACAAAACAAAGATATAGGGAAAGATAGGGTTAGGGTTCAAACATGCACAAACGCTTGCTCTTCTGGACCACAGAGGTTTGAATGGAAATAAAATGAACATATTAGACTTGATTAGCCTACAATATGAGGAGTCATTCATTTATTGGTTGATGGGCACTGAATTGTTTTTGCATTCACTATTCACATGACCATGGATATTCATTTTTCCAAGAATGATATGAGCATTATATGATATGAAACAAACAGACAATTTTCCAAGCACACAGAAGTTTTCTTTTTACATACACATAAAATATATTTGCATTTTGCATAAAATGTGACAGTTAAAAAAAAAATTTGTTGTAAAAATGTAATATTTTGTGTGCTACTTATTCACACAATTTTCAGATAAGTTGTCCTGTGTTCATACAGTACATTGTACTTAAAATGCAATTTTGTTCCCCAAATGCAGAGGAACCCTCAAAAATAAGGCAGATTTACTAATGAAAGACGACAAAAAGAACTTTTGCAATCAAATGTCTAAATGAAGACCAGAATTGATGTTTCAATTTGTGTAAGGCTTAAACATTGGTATTTCACGGAATAAAGCAGTTGTACTGTATAGTTATTCTTCAAGGTGTCCAGGTGTCCAGAACCAGATCACATGTACATTTGTATTTAATATTCAATATTTTTTCTGAAACAAAGCATTCAGAGGATAAGAACCCATTTTAAAATTCCTAAAATCATACAAACAAGAGAAACTAATAAAAAATGCCCTGGTCCTTAAGTTACTTGGCATTAAACCTGAGTTATAACCTGGCAGTAAACCTGAGTTATAACCTGGCAGTAAACCTGAGTTATAACCTGGCATTAAACCTGAGTTATAACCTACTCTAAGGTCCTGTTCCCTTTAGGTCAGGTGTTTAAATTCTACACATCCTCGGTTAAAGACGAAGCAGCACTGCTTTGCCGTAACAACGGCCGGTTACATCCACGGAGATGGAATAGGAAGTTCCACATCCCCATGGTTATGTCTCTACTGGCCTGTGCGTGTGTACGGCGGATGCGTCCGCGTCCGTCTCAGAGCGTTCCCTCTCCTCCTCGCTCAGAGCCCACCTCTGGACCTTTCCGCTGCCAAACAGGGCGAAGACCAGCGCCCCGGTGGTGTTGATGCCCGCTGACAAAAAGAACACGTTCCTCCAGTCTGCCAGGGAGCGCTGTGTCAGCAGAGATACGCTGATATAAGTTAACAAGTCAAACCTGATAAGATGAATGAAATGTGGGATAAGGTGAAATATCTAAACAAGTCAAAGAGAGAGAGAGAGAGAGACAGTGGAAAAAAGCTGCAAAAAAAAACACCTCTCTCAAGAAAATCCTTTGAAGAGGTTAGTTACTGATTGATTAGACTCTGACATTACTTTAATTTCTCTGTCAACAAAGTGAATACGTTCAGTAACCTCCAGAAGAATGAGGTGATTTTGAGGACAAGGCTTACATCTTTGGTTAGATAACCCACAACGATGGGTGCTACGACCCCTGGGATAGTCCCGAAAGTGTTGGTGATTCCCAAAAGCACACCGGCATACCTGGAGGACAGACAGAGAGCGGGAATATAACCGGAGAAATACAAACATTACAAGTGGGTACTGAGAGTCTTACCTATTTTGATTAACAATCTTCTTTTCTTTTTTTTTTACTATCTATGCTCTGTATGTTTCACCATTTACTTTAAAAAAAAAACTTTTGCTATTTTAAGAAGCCTTTTTATAGGCATTATTGGCTAAACCTGGCATATTTACATTTTGCTGTTGATTAATATGCACTGTCCCTTCTTAAATAAACTGAACTTGAACTAGATAGAGAGAGAGAGAGAGAGAGAGAGAGAGAGACCCACTGTGGAGCGATGTCTATCTGGTTAACGAAGACCCCTGCAGCGCTTATGCCTCCAAAGGTGCTGGAGAGAGTCAGGAAGGTCACAGCTAGAACGCCACTGCACCCGGCATAACCCACGGCAACCAAGAACCCAGATGGCAACAGCAAACCTGGAGGGAGAGAGAGAGAGAGAGAGTGTCTAGTTATTTTTGCGGTCTAGTGAGAAGTAGTTATTATGATTGATTATTAGTCATTAATTAGAGTATTAAGTATTCAATAATTAAGTATTGTTTATGATCCCATTCACGTGTTGGAGGATATTAGATAGATAGATAGATAGATAGATAGATAGATAGATAGATAGATAGATAGATAGATAGATAGATAGATAGATAGATAGATAGATAGATAGATAGATAGATAGATAGATAGATAGATAGATAGATAGATAGATAGATAGATAGATAGATAGATATTTCTGGTGCAGGTTCAGACAGCCAAAACAAATCACAGTTCATCAACAGAATTTTTTAAAATATAGACTTTCTCAAATCGCTGTGCATAGGACAATGAAACACAAAATGAGATTCATCCTCAACAACACCAAGATCACAAATTACACATAAACGCAGCTCTTCAGGAGTAACTTTATATCTGCCTACCTCAATTGCTAGACGTGGTAGGGTACCAGTTCTTAAAGTGAGCACATAAGGATCTCTGTCCTCTTTTTAAATTAAATTAATTTATAAAAGAAGTTATATAAGAAGACAGCAGTAAAAGTCCCCTTGCCTATGACTGTGAAGATCTTCCGAACAGCAGTGACACTCAACAGCTCCCTTTCCAGGAGGCTGTCGGCTACTACACCTGAGAGCACTGAGACGAGCCAGCCCCCCAGATAGGGCAGAGCAGACAGGAAGGAATTCTGTGGAGAGAGAGAGAGAGAGAGAGAGAGAGAGAGTGTATTTGAGGATTCAGTATACAATTTGATCCATGTCTGATCATGTGTATGATACATTAGTCTACTCTAGTTTGAGTGTGTGTGTGTGTGTGTGTGTGTGTGTGTGTGTGTGAATGTTTTTGTGTGTGTGTGTGAATGTGTGTGTGCGTGTTTTTGTGTGTTTGTGCGTGTGTGCGTCACCTGTCTGATGTCAAAGTGCAGCACAGTGTCCATGTAGGTGGGCAGGGAAGTCATGAGGGTGTAGTAAGACCAGTTGGAACACATCTGAGAGACGATGATGGCCCACAGAGGCACAGAGAACAGTATGGGCAGCAGGGGCAATGACCAGCCATGGGCACCTCCCTGGACATAGGAGGAAGAGGGAGGGAAGCAGAGGGACGTAGGGAGAGAGAAGGAGGCAGAGGAAGAGAGGGCGGGAGGGAGAGTAAGAATGAGCGGTATAAAGAGAGTGAAAGAAAGAAAGGGTGTAGGAGAAAGAAGAGGGAGAGAGATATCAGCGTGCCCAAACAAATGGGCAAATATATGATATTCATCTCATCAGAACACGGCAGGCTAGGTTTCCATCCGTCTGCTGTGGCTACCTGAGAGCCAATGGAGTTGACAATGTAATCTCGTTCCCGTTTGCTGATTCGTGGGTGAGTGCGAGGGTCGTCTGACACCAGGACGAACCAGGCGACCGCCCAGAGACAACCAGCGCCTCCTGAGAAGAGACAGGGAGTGAAAGAGAGAGGGAGAGAAAGAAAAAGAGGGAGTGGAGAGAGAGAGAGACAGAATGGCATGATTCACATTAACCTTATTTCCACTGTTGTGCCGAACTGTCTGCCGTTCGCAGAACCGTTCCCATTGCACGGTTGTCTAACCGTACTGAGTGAAGCACAACCGTTCTTTAGTAGAAATGTGAAATGTTAGTTCCGCAAACAACATTCAGTGGAACGCAACAGCCCGAGAGGTGGAAACCGTATGTCCCTTACCAGTGAGGTAGAAGACAGAGGGCCAGCCCATGCTCTGGCAGATGAAGCCAGAGAGGGGGAGGGACACGAAGGCCCCGAAGCTAGCCCCCGACCCCGACAGAGTTATCAGACGCGACCTCTCCAACGGCGGCGCCCAGCGAGCCCATATCGCCATCATGGCCGGGAAGGTAACACCCTGAGCACGCACGCACGCACACATGCACACACACACACACACATTAGGGCTGGAATGTGTACAATGTGTCATAATTTCAGTAAGAAGACAGTAAAGTAACAATTTTATTTCTGTTCTACTCTATTCTCTAGTAGTACCCATCTATCTATGTATGAAGCCTCTTACTGTACCTCTCCAAACCCCTCTAGAGCCCGGAGGCCAAACAGCCAGTGGGGCCCCAATTGGGCCGCCATGGGGGTGAGGAAGGTGAGGGCGGCGGTGCCTAGCACCCCTACCCCCAGGAAGAGGGTGCCGCCGTAGTGGCCCGCCAGGTAGCCCCCAGGGATCTGGGTCAGCAGGTAGCCGAAGAAGAAGGCCCCCAGCAGCAGGCCCTCGGTCCCAGAGTCCCAGGAGTACTGAGGGATCTGAGGGAGGGAGGAAAGACAGTGATCTTGAGAGCACACTTTCTGTTTCTTGCCGCACATCAGTCTGGACAGGCTCAATAGAGATCCATTTATGCCCGAACAGAATTTGGTCGAGAAGCAACTTGTTCGTTCAAGAACAACAATGGTGGATCCTAAAGAAGATGATGCTACAGTATATAGCATATATATAATATGATTATATATGATTATATATATATACCATCAGTTATGTCTCTCCAGAACAAATTCCTAGTTTGTGTTAAACCCAGTACCTGACTATAATAAATCTGATTCTGACCTGAGCTGAGATTTCTTAATTGAAAGAAGAGTAAAGAACGGCACTGTGGGCTTTTCTCCATGGAAAAGCTGTTTTCGCTCTTCTCCCAACTGGCTTGACGTTGGTCTCCAAAGCCGCGCTATTCCAGAGGCCAGGCTATTGTCGCAATTCAATTCATTGCTTGACATTGCTTACATTGGATAGCTTATAATTGGTCATATTGTCCTGTAAATACTACTTTAAATATGTGTTAATGCCATTGAAATAGCCAAATAGGCCTACCTTTTATAGTTTATAGGGAGCTACAGTATATGTTAATGCCTCAATCCTTTAATAACCCGCCTTTTCATTTAGTAAATAGTTTGATTCATTGATTTAAAACAAATAACAAATGAGTCTCATTTCAGCTTTCTGTAAAATCATTCATACGTCCAAAGCATGACGCGGGAACGGACTGTCACGGGAAAAACAGGGTTGTGGTTTTGCCGTGGTGCCGCTTCGACCCTAAACCCTTGAAGTTATCCTGTGATAGATGGTGATAGACAGATGGCTCATTTTTGGAAAGTGGATGGAGGGCATGGAAGGAGGGGGAGGTATGGAGAAGAGGAAGGGAGGGAAGAGAGGAATGACGGTGAGGGAGGGAGGGAGGAATGAGGGAGAGGGAGGAGAGAGAGATGGAGTATGTGGTGCAAGGGGAGATGTAGATGGGGCGGGGGGGGGGGACAAGAGGGACAGACACAAAGAAGAGGGAAAGACACATTCTCTGTGAATATCCATGCAGTGTAAATATGAAGGCTCAGTCGTCCGAGCTTGGGCAACGAGTCCTCACCCCATCAGGGCTCTGGCTGCTGTTGTCGAATCTGTGAGGCGGCACTGGACACTCGTGGCGTGCCGAGCCATTGATGGCCGGCTGGCTCTGGGTGCCGTTCACCATGGCAACGAGGGCGACGCTGAGGTTGACGCGGAGACCGTAGACGACAGAGAAGCCAAAGAACATCAAGATGGCGAGGTTGCAGCGTGTAGAGCAGCATTGCGGAGGTACTGTTACACACAGTGACAACCATCACACACACACTAGAGCTACACCATCACACACACAATGACAACAATGGCACCATCACACACACAAGATACTACAGTAGAACTATAGCATACACGATAAAATGTCAATTATATGGGCACATTGTTGAATTATACAGGAACTGTATAACTGTATTATTACATTTACTGTGTATGTTAACTTGTTGACATGTGACACTATTTTCTGTCACCATCATAGGGAGTGCTAAAGCCAGGCACTAGAACTGTAGCACTAATCAAATCAAATCAAACTTTATTTGTATAGTTCTACAACTGAGGTGCCCTATAGCCAAATGCAGTAGTGTGACAACCTTGCAGAACACACAGTTCGGTAAAGATATCATAATAATGACTGCAGCTAGATTAAATACACACCAGAATCAACCTCTCTTTTGAGGAGAGGCGTGGTTTCTCCACTTTCGTCCAATGGGGCATTAATGGAGTATCCATTTCGTGGATCCATGGTAACCAGTCACCTGACAGGGGAATAAATGACGTTTGGAACGAGGTCACTGAACTATCCAGTCTGAGAAATCTGAAGTATATATAAAAGACAGGAGTCAATATGAAAATCACATTACATAAATTGGACAGATTTTCACATATGCACGCACACACACAAACACAAGGATCAGAGTTTTCCTGGCCGGTCTGACTGTTCTTCAAAATGAGCATGCACAACGAATGATTCAAGATTTTTTATTCTTACGTCCTTGGTCCTTCATACAAGTAAAAGGTATACTTTCATGAAGGACATACAACAATCTATGTAATAATTATGGAATCTTGAATATCTCGAATCTTGCGAACGGCCAGCAAAACTCAACATGCAATATCATCACCAATGCTGTAAGGGTATACTTTGACACTTATTCACTTCACCAACCTTGCAGATTTAACCTGGGAAATTTGCTAATATACACTGCTCAAAGAAATTAAGGGAACGCCAGTCAACAATCATCATCGCAGATCTCCATGAACAAAATAACCAAGTTGATAATCTTTATTGATTACATTGTGCAATTTGCTGAGAACAAAATGACGGTCAAAGGAAACCAAAATTAACCCATTCAGGGCTGGATGTGACAAAGTGTGAGTAAGTGTTCCCTTAATTTTATTTAGCAGTATGTATGATATATATGAAGAAGCAACAGAAATTCTTACATGTAGCACCTTTAAGGCCAACTATGAAAAGTATAGCCTATCTCTACATGTTTACACGGCTGTTCTTGGGGGAAGGATGACGGGATGGTTTAAGAGCAGGAGAAAAATGTAATCGCTGGACGCTCCAGCCACCCGTGTGTGTGTGTGTCTCTGCATCGCCGTCTACACCGTGTGATGTGTGCGTACTCACTGTGTGACAAATAAAGATGTTTGTTTGTTGTTTGTTGTTTTTTTGGTTAGACCTGATGGTCTCTTACCTTTTATTATTGATATCCTTGATCACTGAACCATGTCTGAGATGATGATGATGATGATAAGGAAGTCCAAGTTTATCCTGAGGTTCACACTACAAAGTACAAACAGTAACAGTAATTTTACAAAAATAAGAGCAAGAAGGTCCTGGTTACAGGCTGTATGAGGTCAGTCACACAGGTGAGGTGATTCCTTGAAGATGCCTCTCACACTATAGAAATATTCCTTGAAATCCACATGAACTTGCAATGGACTGGTCTGTATGCTAAATGTACGGTACCAGCCTCTCTCTTCCTCACTCCAAGCGGAAGACAGAGAATGACCAAAAGCAAATGTGAGCACCACTGTATCACCTGACTGCTGTAGGCTACAAATCCAATACACACACACACGTCACACACACATAAGCAAATGTGAGCACCTCTGTATCACCTGACTGCTGTAGGCTACAAATCCAATACACACACACACATCATACACACACAAAGCACACACACACAGCACACACACACACACACGTCAACCACACGTCACACACACACACACACACGCACACACACACACACACACACACACACACACACACACACACACACACAGAGGTATGCCCCCACAATACCAAAAAAGACTGGCTGTCCTTAGCCAGCATTATTCTGGTCATATGATAATAAAGGTCAATTAGATAGGAAATTGTTGGTGAACTGTGCTAAGTAATTTGCTGAGCCCTCAAATAATTGTCAGACCGAAAAAGGCACGAGTCATGGTGTGTGAGTGATTTGTGCTTGTTTGTGTGCTCTCTGACTCTCTCTCTCTCTCTGTGTGTGTGTGTGTGTGTGTGTGTGTGTGTGTGTGTGTGTGTGTGTGTGTGTGTGTGTGTGTCTGTGTGGTCTGTCGGAGAAAGAGAGATTCCCCATTTCTCTAAACTAATAATTTAGTTCTCCTTTCAGTAGTCTGACTCAACGGTTACGATTACGATTATGAATCCGTGGAAATCTGCTAGCTGGATAGTAGTGACAGGATACTGTTATTGATAGCTAATTACATGATAACTATTATTGATAGATAAGCTTACAGGATAATTATTAATAATGCTCTCTCTACATTTAAAGACTAGACACTAAAAGCACACACAATGGAATCAAACAAACGTAAATCTCGCTGGACCTGAGAAAGTGTAGAAATGTCGGTCGAGTTTAGGTCATAATAACCTACAGCATTTGCCGGGTACAAAACATCTTCTCAGATTGTCCAGTTGTAAAAGGTCCAAATGTCACCACGTAGCCATTCGCTTATCCCCAGGGGTCAAGAGGTAGCATCCCTCTGGAGAAAGAGCTGTTGAGTAGCCTAGTGTGTTTACCATTCTCTCTCCTCTCTCTTTTTTAAGGGAAAATTGTATACTGAACGCACAAAGTTACGACATGGCGATTGACACAGCTCATTGGGATAACATGTGATGGGTCGTTCCATATCACTTGGAACTCAGTGTTGGTTTCTTCCGGATAGCGTTAACTCTATCATGTGAGATCTGTAAAGCGCTGACGGCTGGCTCTATCATGTGATACACAGGATATCCAGGTGGTATTTCTAGGGAACTAGCACTGCTATCCAGCTAGGCTACACGAACGGTAAGTACTGTAACAGCAACACTTATTGCGAAATATTTTAGTTGAAGATTACATTGAACATACTTTCCCTTTGTAGATAACCAACTGGCACTAAACAATGCAGACGCAATGGTCTTGCTTGGATTAGCCCACTGATTCCCCCGTCTGGTTCCTGTAGCCAAGTTAGCTCAAGCTTTATAGCTTTCGTCATAGAGAGTTGCGAGGTCTACAGCATCGTATCCAGCTGTCTTATACCGTGTCGTTGCAACACATTAACAACCCAGTTTAATAATAAATTGATATTAACATGTTCATGTTGACTGCCAGTCTTAACTATTATATCGCGCTCTGTCTCTTACTGCATGTTTCAGGGCTCAAGATGAGCAGACTTGTGCACCTCCTCGTCCCCCTGCTGTGCTTCGCCCTCAGCCCAGTACACGCAGGGCCGGTGCGTGGTCCTACCAACGGCACCCTGCCTTTGGTTATTTGGCATGGAATGGGTGAGCAAGCTTAGTTTACAATAAATGTACAACTACCTCCATAAGCTTTACGGTATAGCTCAGGGAAGTATACGTTTTTGCTGTGGAGACAACATCATGTTGTAGTACTGTAGAGAGTACCTCGAGTCTCATTGATGAGGTGAGCAGCACTGTAAGCCGATAATGAAACCCTATTTTAATGAGGAAGTCATGGCCACTTCCTGTGCTTGGCTGCTGCCTCTCTAACTATGACAAGTCTTTACTCTATTCCTCTCAACTTGCTCTCAACTTGCCTGTCCCGGTCCTCTGATGTGTTCTAAGAAGGTAGTGATGAAGGGATCAAGGAGAGACTTTTGAGAGATTCAACCTCTGTCCTCTTATTGTTTGCACATAGGAGACAACTGCTGCAACCCTCTTAGTATGGGATCAATTAAGAAGATGGTCGAGGAGGAGATCCCAGGGATCTACGTTCTGTCCCTGATGATCGGAAAGAGCGTAATGCAGGTGCTTCTTCGCCTCTCTCATTTGGGACAGTCTCCTCATACTTCCTGTTTCTCTGTCTGTCTTAGGTAGATGCCTGTCTAAAAAAAGAGAACCAAGCAACGAAGCATGGAATGCAGAGTATAAAGAATGAAATACAATGACAGGCTTACTCTCAAAAATCCTTAATAACTACAGGCAAGCACTAACTTTGTTTTTCTACACCCCCCCCCCTTCCAGGATACAGAGAATGGTTTCTTCCTGGATGTGAATGATCAGGTTTCAATGGTGTGCAGCCAACTGGCCCAAGATCCCAAACTGAAGGGGGGCTACAACGCCATGGGCTTCTCCCAGGGGGGACAGTTCCTGTGAGTAGGGATGTAAGGATAACCGGTATAATGATAAACCGTGATTAAATTTATTACATTTATTGTGATCATTTTATCATTAAAACCGTGTTTTACCGCCCCGCTTTTGAAAAACTCACTGTAAATACTGTCTAGCATCAACCAAAGCTAGAAACAGTCTCAAAGATGCATTATTTTAATGTTAATGCAAAAAAAGTGCATAGTGCTGCTAATTTTATTTGTGGTTTTCAATATAAAACTTGGTGAAATTATTACAGTGTGTGTATTGGTAGTTTTAGAAAATTGTCAGCACATTTTACAATACCGCGATAATACTGATAACCGTGTTCATTTTGGTCACTATAATCGTGATATGAAAATTTTCACACCGTTACACCTCTAGCTGTGAGTGACAGGGTTGATTGCTTCGGTCTGAATGTTAAAACAGGAGAGATATAGGCCCTGCTTGTTTGTATACGCTAGAAATTCTTCCTCTCTACCCTTGATAAATCACTGATTTGACAAAAAAACGGATTAGCTGAAGCTGTGTTGTGAGGTGCTGGTTTCCACCTGTCCAGCCATGTCAGATTACTGCTAACCTCAAGGGAAAGAGGAAAGGAGGATGCAGTAGTAGTATTCTGTATGTCAAGGAATATAAAAAGGAGGCAGCGTCAAGTACATCACACGAGTGACTTGTGACAGTGCATGGGAGCCACTTCTATGGTATTTTAGCGTCATGATTCATGTCTGACACTTCCGTTGTTTTCTGTTCCTTGCTGTATGTAAAGACAAGGTGGCTGCGGTTCCTAACCCTTTGCTTGGTTCCTCCCCTCTTTTGTTAGGAGGGCGGTTGCACAGCGCTGTCCTTCTCCTCCAATGAAAACGCTGATATCTATCGGCGGGCAGCACCAAGGTAACTACACCATGACAACAGTGACTACCCCATGAACCATCAACCCCCCCCCCCCCATTGTATCCATTGCCCACAACTTTCCAGTGTATATGTGCATTTACAGTTTAAATCAAGTTAACAATGGCCTCCCTGTGCACAGGTGTGTATGGGCTTCCCAGGTGTCCTGGAGAGAGCTCTCATATCTGTGACTGGATCCGCAAGGAACTCAACTCAAGGGCTTACTCCAGCTTTGTGCAAAAACAGTGAGTGAAAGCATGTGCTAGGAGAGAGAAAGAAATTGAGAAAGATATGTTTTAATCTAAGTAATTGTTGAATAAGAATCTAATTGGCAAAGCCCAGATGAATAGATTTTCATCGTAGTTACAGTGTTTTGACACGCTTATAAACAATTTCTAGGACTTCTACTGTGTGGTTGATTCCAATCTAGTGGTTTTGATTTCAGTGAGTCATGAGACTCAGTATTGTTCTCTGGTTATCAGCTTGGTGCAGGCTCAGTACTGGCACGACCCTCTCAATGACGACCTATACAAAAAACACAGCCTCTTCCTGGCAGACATCAATCAAGAGAGGGTTAGTGAAACCCACACACTCTCACACACACACTCACTCACTCAATCTGTAAGCCTCTTCATAAACCAGGAGAGTGCTCTCGACCTCAAACACAGTACATCTGTTTTCCTCTTAATTTGATAGTTTAGGTAGTAGTCACACAGCTAATCACATTGCTGGTGCCAGGCTGGAAATCTCAGATTGAATATTCTTGGTTCTAACATCAGTTCCCTCCTCTATACCCTCCTCTATACTCTCAGGTTGTGAACGAGACCTACAAGAAAAACCTTCAGCTGCTGGACAAGTTTGTGATGGTCAAGTTTCTGCAGGACACTGTTGTGGACCCAGTTGACACCGAGGTCCAGTCATTCCAGAGACACTTTTCTATTTCCTATAGATATACATAGAAATATAATGTAGCTGCTTATTGTTTCAAGTGTTATACAGCACTCGGTAATAATGACATTTCAATTAGGACTGGAGACTTAGTTTACCATCTCTCCACCTCAGTGGTTTGGCTTCCTGAAAACTGGCCAGTCGAAGGACACGGAGACACTTCAGGAGAGCGTGCTTTACAAGGAGGTATAACTTATAATTAGCCTTTTAAAACACATATATACTCACTAACACTTGATGGCAAAAAAATGCAAATACACCTACAACCTAATACCTGCATTATTATAATTTTCTCCCTGTGTGTAAATGACTGTCATCATCATAGTTTGTCTTCCCGTTTTGTCAACTCTCAGGACCGTCTGGGGTTGGCCACGATGGACCAGGCAGGAAAGCTGGTTTTCTTGGCCTCGGAGGGGGACCACCTGCAGTTCTCCAGAGAGTGGTTCAATGCCAACCTGCTGCCTTACTTGCACTAGCCAGCCTCCAGTAGCCCTACATTTCATGGCTGCCTTATAGATTATATCTCTGGGTAGGTACTCAGATATTTTTAAGCTCTTTGATTTTTAATCAATTGGGTGGGTATGAAATTCTGGCCCTTGAGCCAGTCCTACTGTAACATCCTTTGCTTCCTATTGACAACAGTAAGCATCAGTTACTGTACACACTAGTCCTATTGCACTGATCATTCCTGTCCTGTGTTGACCTATATATAATCTTATGACTTGAGAAGCTTGTTTGACTGGTTACTTTGATTATTTATCTATGAGAAAGAATTTGTTTTCAGATGAGGTGAGAGATCTGTCGTGATGTACATTTTTTTTATGTGATCTGTTTAAATGTTAGATTGAGACTGTATTTTGGGATGAAATTAAAAGTAACAAAACTTTTTTTTGAAATTGTGCCGTTTTCTGAAATAATCAAAAATAATCTCTGTACACAATGGGGCCAGTGTTCTGGATTATCATAAAATTAGATTTGGTTCCCTCTTGTTTTCATGTTAACGTCAAGACAGAAACAAACTTTTTTTTAAAGAATTATTTTATTGCAACTTTTTTTCCAATGACAACTCCAGTACTAATGAGTTAGAATTTTGATTCTGGACCCAAAGAAAGAGATAAGAGGTGGTAAAAAAAAAACAAGAGACGATACAAAAAGTCCACCTACTGTAAGAGCTTGACAACAGGGTAGAGGGTGAACCACAAAGAACATGGGGGGAGTGATGGTGGAGCCAAGACAACTCGATAAGCAAACATCTATACAGATCATTGCAGCAGATGCTCCAACTGGAGAGATTGAGGTCAGCTACCTGTCCTGTACACAACAGTATGTCCAGTCCACACCTCGCCTCTCTACCGCTTTCACTTCCAGTTCATGCCTTAAACAGGAGCCACATGGCACACTTCTCTTGTTCTTTACATCTTTCTCCTACTCTTGTCAACCGTCTATCTTTCAATATCTCAGAATGGAATGTTCATTTTAAATGCTCCAAGGAATGTGCTGTGGGATTTTGGGGTAGCATACGTACGGAATGATATATTTATTGTTTTCATTTATTAATGTTTTCTTTCCCATTTCGATTTCCAATGTCTAAGCTTCAGTGTTATGATAACAAAAAGACAGTGACTTTGCACGCAACTCATTCTAACCGTTTCAAGCTCCTGATCTCTACTAATGGTGAAAATCGTTATTAATTATCCCTATTAATGTTAATAACATCATTAAACGTCGGAAGTGATAGAAAGCATTGCCACCTGTCACAAGAACTCTTGGGCATGTGCTTCACGGTTGGATTGCATAAATGGAAAAGAATCTTACGGAACCCTTTAAAACACCTGCCCCCGCTGACCAAAGGGGAAACTAATGTTGACAATTGGTTGGTTGATTGGTTAGAATAACTAGACAGTATAGCCTGACTGGCTCAGAGGGAGTCAAGGCCATAGAGACAGTGTGATAAAGCGTACGCTATAAATCAATTTAGTATTTTATGGAATGTACAAAATAATCAAATACATGAAACACCCCCTGCCCACCCCCCTGAAACAGCCCCTGCCCACCCCCCTATGTTGGCTAACTCAGTAGAATGCGCTTGCTGGAACACTAGAGACTGGAATGGAATGACGAGCTGCTCCCTGTAATTGGCTGAAGGAGTGCTTCAGAAAAAGCAGGCAGCCCTCTCATTGGCTGAAGGAAGGTACAGCTAAAATGTGATTGGCTGATATAGGGAAGAAAGAAAAAAAAAAATATGTTGGCATCTCAGTCTACATTGTGGGTTAGCTGATTGGTTGGCTGATCAGTCAGGTCGGCATTTGCAAAGGGGGGTGAGGAGGAGGGAGGGGAGAGGGAAGGCTGGCTGAGGTATGGCCTCTATCCAGCGATCTCTGTTGCCGTGGTGACCAGCTTCTTCCCGTCCCAGACGGTCTTGAACTGCTCAGGAACTGGGATCTCAGTCTGGGAGCAGAAGAGACAGATGTTTCACCATCCTCACCAAAACCCTCATGTTTTCAATGATACAAACATAAACATGATATTTCGGGAAGATGCAAATAGCATTGAAATACTTATACTATTACACAGTGTGCTTACTGTGCTATATAGACCTCATAATGTCATCCTTACAATGGATACTATAGCCACTCGTACACTCATCAAGCCCCCCCCCCCCCCCCCCCCAACCAGATACCCCCTGAAGTCCTTGCCACTCACATATTCTCCGTCTTTGTTAGGTACCAGGATGTTCATCTCGGAGCTCTTGGCGCTGATGATCTCACACTCCAGTGAGTCGGAGCTCAGGTAGACGTGGCAACCGTCGGTCTTGTTGATGGAGATGGTGGGCACCTTGCCCATAACCTGGACAGGAAAGAGTTTGCTCGGTCATTGCTAGACATTGCCATACAAATAAAAGTTTATTATATTTAACAAAAAAAAAAAAAACATGTTATGTTGGTCATACGGTATAGATACACCAACATGTGTGCAATGGACGGTGACACACAAGAGATACACACACGCAAACATACCACAAGATACACACATAGTGCCGACCTGACAACCCTTGGGAGAACACCCCCCAGTGCTAACAGCGTCTCAAGCGGGAATCGAACCCAGGACCTTTTTCCTGTGAGGCAACAGTGCTATGAACCATGCCGCCCATGGATGTCATATTCGGAAGATGCCAGAAATCCTATTTTCCTATACTGCCGAGTACATTCTATGGAAATCTTCAGTTCCTTCCTTTTATAGGGTTTTGTCACATTAACCCCTGAGCTCCTAACGTAGGTGATGAGGGTATACACACCTGGACCTTGACGTCCCTGGAGTTGATCACCTCCACGATGCTGACAACGTCTTCAAACACCAGACCCAACTTATGACAGTTGTCTGTTATGTGAGAGAAAGAGAGAGAGAGAGTGACAGAGAGCCAAAAAAAGAGAAAGAGGGAGAGAGAAGACAACCGAGGTAAATGATTGCTGCCCTCTGTCTCCCATGTACACACTAGGATGTATAACGTCTACAGATGTAGAACTGAATCAGATGTATAATGTGTCGATTAGAAATGTTTCCATCAGAAGCCGGTTGTCGGGGTGGGTATGGGTACGTCAGTGCGGAGAATGGATGACAGCCTTCTTTCCTCTCTCTCCCTTTGGAAGATCTCTAATTTATAGTGACTGGACTGGTAACAGTGGTGCAGGTAAACGCATGCTTTCGCCTATCCAGTCACGTTAGCTCAGAGATCAGAAAGGAAGGAAGTGTGCATAGTTGTAGTGTTCAAACAGGAGCAGCAGCAGGGGTGATCAGACTGTGCAGAACGGAACTTGGTTCCTTACCTAGAGTGATGGATCCGATCTTGCCCTTGACCTGCAGGGTGCTGTTCTTGCACTTGAAGGCGTAGACCACCTGCTTCAGCTCTGTGTTGCTGATGACTAGGTCCTGGGCACCCTCGTGGTTCTCCTGCAGGGGGCGACAAAGAGAGGGAGAGAGAGAGAAAGTTAAAAAAAATAAAAATAATAAAGAGTGGAAACTCTGGGTTTACTATAAAAGGGGTAGACAGACTGTACTAAAAAAAGAAAAATGCTGACTCATTGTGAAATTTTCCCCATCATCAGAAACAAAACCAAACTGCTCGCTTTTTTTAACAAACCACAACCAGGAAAGTTATCCCTCGCTAGCTCCATCTTCCAAATCCATCCTTAACAATGGGAAAGAGTGACCGTCTTGACAGACACTGTGGAGAGACCAGCGTGGTACGGTAATAAGACGTCTCACCACTTTCCACTTCTTGCCGTCGAGCTCCAGGACCGGGGGCTGCGCGCGGGTGGGGGTGGCCGAGGCTGCAGGCCTACAGGGGGGGCTGAAGGGTTTGGGTCCCGTGCGGACCGGGGCGCCCTGGGTCTTCAGGGACGGGTTCTTGTGGGTCTTCTCCGTATCAGAGACGTGCTTCAGCCCTGAGGAAGGAGAGGAGAGGAGGAGGAGGAGGAGGGAGGAGACGTTAGATTGGTGATGAACAACTCGTACAGGCGATGGTGGCGATACCAATGGAAAGAGAGATGCCTGATCTGGAGAGGATTGCACTCCCACGATGGAAACTGAAATCAATAGAACATTTGTTATTTTTAAATACACTTAAACACTTAAATGATCTCCTTGGTCACTCACCCTTGGTGATATCACCTCCCTTATTGATGGAGGCGAAGAGAGCATTGCGATTGTCGGCAGCCGGGTCGCTGCCTGATTTGCTTAAGTCCATGGGAGGGGGAGGGGGTCCAGGGGGAGGGGGAGGAGGAGCCCCACCAGGAGGGCAGGGAGGAGCAGCAGAGGCCGAGGCCACTGGACCCTGGGCGGGACAACACAAGACTTCCTGGTTACACACAAATTAATACATTTTCGCTCTATAGTACACACACGGCTCATGCAGTCCTATAACTCTCTTCATAGAGCAACATTTCTCTCTCACACACAAGACTAGTAACTTTGTCGTCAAATTTCTGTGTAATGCCCCTTTATTAGCCATTACAATCCCCCTGTACACATGGTAACCATTACTTAAAGAGCAAGGCTAAGGCTACAAGAGCTAATCAAAGCCAGTCTTTTTTGACAAGATTTAAAGCGCATTCCTCCCAGTGAGGACAGACAGCCTTCATAGAGAAAGGGGGAAATGGGAGACATGGAGTAGGTGAGAGAGTGCGAGAGAGAAAGAGAGAAAGCGTGAGAGAAAGAGAGAGAGAAAGAGAGAGAGAGAGAGAGAGAGAGAGAGAGAGAGAGAGAGAGAGAGAATGACTCACGGTCTTGCTCCAGGCCAGTCCGGTGGTGTGGTACTGTTTAATGTAGTTCTGCAGCTCGGTCCAGATGGACAGGTAGGCCTTCACCCAGTCCACGTGCTTCTTATCCCTGATGATGAGTGTCAGAACAACATCAGCAGAGGCACTGAAGACAGACTAATGGAAACCAGTGATGCTAAAGATAGACAACATTCCTGACATGAGCCAAAAACCTGACATGAGCCAAAAACTCAAGTGATTGATCAAGGCTAGATAGTGAGACAGGCAAGAAATGAGAGGGGGGGAAGGGGGGAGTGAGTGAGTGAGTGAGTGAGTGAGTGAGTGAGTGAGTGAGTGAGTGAGTGAGTGAGTGAGTGAGTGTGAGAGAGAGTGAGAGTGAGAGTGAGAGTGAGAGTGAGAGTGAGAGTGAGAAGCCTCCTCCTCCTTACTTCTCCTTGTAGTCCTTGAGCACACGGTTGGTGTAGAACATGGCGGCATCCTGCATCTCCTTGACGAAGGGGCCTGGCTTAGGAGCCTGTAGGACAGAGAAGAGGACAACACTCTCCTAAAATACTGCCTGGAGAGACACTGGAGATCCTAATGGTTTTATGTCTGTATATAGACAAAGACTGTTCAGTGAGATAAATATGTTCAAAGATTAAAAAGGCAGGAATGTAAAGCTGACCTCATCATGGCTTTGTGGAAGAGAAAGAACTTAAGTACTTTCATCTGTCCCGGTTAGAACCATTTACATATCTGATCCTACAACAGCCTCAGAGTTACAATGCAGGATACATACTGTAAGAATGTAACAAGACTCTAAGAATGTAACAAGACTATCAGTGAATTGTTTGTTCATCATGAAAACCACAATTCATGAGTTTGAACTCAGGGGCACTGCTGGTTGGGATTAATTATACCAGCCAAAGAACTGTCCGCCTCACCAAATGGCACTGGCAGAATGAAAGACTGGCCTGTTTCTGCCATCTCACTCACTCACACACTCACACACACACACACACTTCCCATCTCCCCCCCTATCAATGACCCCCCCGCTCCCTCACCATGGCGACCCAGCCGAGGGCGGGCACGCTCTCGCTGACGGCGGAGAGGTGGTTGAAGAGCGGCGAGGAGCGATTCTGCTCCCGGAACGCCTGAACCTGCTGGATAACCTTGGAAACGGGAGCCAGGAGGGCTGACAGGGGGGCCTACAGGACAACAGAGAAATGAAGGATACAAACTGTGAATGGAAAAATAAACAAACAAAAAAACACACAAAAATTAAAAACATCCCTGCGACTTATTGACTTGAAATATTAATATTTAGTAGTAAATGCTCATAAAATATGAATAGACTTAAATGATTCAGTGTACAACAATGGAACATGCAGGTCCCAAACTAAACACCCTCTAAAGCTCCGGAGCTATCAAAGCTGTACACTTCCATTTTACTGACAAGAGTTGAATAGAAAGGCTTGACCCAATTCTTCCTTTGGTTAGATGCCAAGTTGCTAACTTGGCTAGTTGATACACCCTCTGGCGATTACACCCACTATTTGATCAAATTTGCTCAGACAAATTACTGAATGGGCCTAGCTTGTACATTATGGTATTCTATGTGCTGCAACATATTGTTTTGTTGACCAAGGAATGTTCAGGATGATTGTGGGGGAAAAAACAAATTGACAAACTCACATCAGAGGGCTTCTGGGAGGAGGATGATGTGACCAGGAGCTGTCTCTGACACGAGAACGCCTGCTTCATCATGTCCGCCTGGGGGGAGGGAGAGGGGGAGAGAGAGAGAGATACAGAGACAGACGTCAAGTAATGGAGAGTGAAAGAAAGAGAGAAGGAGAGCAGAGAAGGAAGAAACAGCTTTGGTCATTTAGCTCAGTGATCCTCAACATCATGCCGTTCACATTACATTAACTTTTCCAACTTTTTCTCCTTCCCCGATTCAACTCACATGTTTCTGGACGTCGCCCCCTATCTGCTGGCTGAGGGCGGTGTACTGAGCCACCGCACCCGAGAGGATGACATCGTAGGCCTCAACATAAGCCGATATAGCTACCAGGAAGTTAAAAAAAAGTGTCAGAGGTAGGAACGTTCAGGGCTTATGTTTGTTGATTGCATGAGTCATGTTTTAAATATAGCGCCGTTATCAGATCAGTAACCTATGAGAACTGGAGCTTGTACTTAGTTTCTACATGCTTCCTTATAGGGACTCTCAGCCATTCCTCTTCAGCCTGCATGTCCCTGAACTAGTAAACACTTCAAGAGTTTAAACACAGCCTAGTGCTGGTGAATGATCAAGACTGCTTGAGCTAGAAGTGGAAACCATATATAGATGGGTGTCTAAAAGGACGTGGTGTGGTAGATCAGGATTCACTAAATAACATTTCCATTAGCAACAACTATTTGTGAGTAGAGAGGCAGAAAAAAACATCACAGCACTAGTAGCAAGAACTCTTACTGACAATGATAGGGTGTGTGTGGATGGATGCATGTTAAAGAAATACGTCGGGTCCTAGCCGTTATATACTAGACCTACCTCCAGATTCACCGGCAGATCCTCCACCTCCACCGCCTGACACGGCCTCCAGACGGCCCACCGCCACCTCCAACCGCTGCACCAGACTCGCCAACTCTGCCATACCTGGAGAGATGGAGGGGGTTGAGGTAAGGAGGATATAATATGGGTAGAGAGAGGGGGAAAGAGAGAGCGAGACGACATATTAGCTGAGGTGGTCACTAGAGCAACTGGTCAAGCTCCAAGAAGACAGCCGTTGTGGTAGGGATGGGAATCGGAAACCCGTTCTTGTTGAGAACCGGTTCCCAGTGAATCGATTCCTTGGAATCGTAAGCCAAAATCCTTAACGATTCCGCTATCGATTCATGTCGTTGCTGCGCATGCGCAATGTCACACGCACGCTGCCTTGTTTTGTTTTATTAGACCGCGGTAGAAGAAGCCAGCAACATGTTGTCTAGGCATAAACGTTTGAAAGTGTAGTTGCATTTCGCGCAACAAGATGGCAACACGGTCACTTGGAATGCTTGCAAAAACCTATATCATCAAAGGGGGTAAATACTACAAATATGGAAAAACATTTGGCCACACAGCATGCGATAACTTTGCAGGAATGTCACGTTTTTGATGCGCTCCGAAGTGACGACAGCAGCTCAGCTAACGTTAGTGTCGAAGGTAAACTCCTCCAGAGTCCCTGTCTATTGTGTTGGTGCCATTTGTTTAATTGTGTAAACCAGCTTTCACTATATGAATAATCTCCATTTCCATCCATGTAATTTAGATGATGACGTTCAGTCAGGCTGGTGGTAGTCGGTCTGAAAAAAATACTGATTTGTTTATGTCAGTTTTATTTTTAGTTTAAGGTGAATACAACTAAAAAACAACACTGTAATTGGCATGTTCAAAGTAGTACATATAAAAGAAAATTAATGTTAATAAAAAAAATAAGCAGAATCGAAATCGCTAAAATCTTATAAATTCCCATCTCTACGTTGTGGGGGAAGATTGTCCTGCCAATTAGAATGTCCTAGTCATGGAATGTTTGTTGCCAAGTCGGCAACATCAGATATCTCTAGCTCAGGAAACCATCCACCCTCACTTTGTTTTTCTTTGCTACAGTACTGATAGACTGGACAGTCAGCTCCCGGGGAGCATTAGTGTTAACTTCCAGGAACATTGAGGTCTTGGTTTAGAAAACAGTGCTTACACTGGGAGAGAGGGAGAGAGAGAGCTGGAATGGGGCTGGTGGATACAAGTCAGGACCTGCTGGCTACAGGTATGCAGGTGATCAGACTTTGTGGCTGGGCTCCGCCCCATAGCTACTCTACCTTCAGGCCTGTCCTGTCACTCAGATGTTCCGTACATTCGTTGGCAACAGGTTATCTGGGTCTATGGCACTGCGAGCTCTCACATCACTGACATGGAAATGCATAGTTAACCAACATTTGATATACCTGTGTGTGGGACACGCCTACACACACACACACACACACATTGTGGATAACATTGCAAATCAGTAACTTGACACTGGGTCATCTGTGTAATAGGGCCTCCCCAGCACTTTCGCCTGGCTGGGTCTGAATGAAGACATGAGAGCTAGATCCACTAATGACCACAGATCCATGGAGCTAAGCTCTCTCAAGATCATGCCTCCACCTCTCACTTTCACAAGGAAACAAAGGACCACAACTTAATGCACACACATATTCACTAGTTGTTATTCCCCACAGTGGTTCAGAAGTAAAACGTATATAGTAGTATATAGTTTAGAACAGACTAGAGAACCTGGGGAGCGTCAGTGCACAGCTATTTTCGTGTCTTTCCAGAGATGTTCAATCTGGTTCAAATCTGGGCTCTGGCTGGGCCACTCAAGGACATTCACAGAGTTGTCCTGAAGCTACTCCTGTGTTGTCTTGGCTATGTGCTTATGGTCGTTGTCCTGTGGAAAGGTGAACCTTCAGCCCAGTCTGAGGTCCAGGATGTCTCTGTACGTTGCTGCGTTCATGTTTCCCTCGATCCTGACTAGTCTACCAGTTCTGGCCACGGAAAAACATCCCCACAGCATGATGCTGCCACCACCATGCTTCACTGTAGGGATGGTGTTGGCCAGGTGATGATACCACCAAGCTTCACTGTAGGGATGCTATTAGCCAGGTGATGATACCACCATGCTTCACTGTAGGGATGCTATTAGCCAGGTGATGATACCACCATGCTTCACTGTAGAGATGCTATTAGCCAGGTGATGAGCGCTGCCTGGTTTCCTCCAGACATGATGCTTGGCATTCAGGCCAAAGAGTTCAATCTTGGTTTCATCAGACCAGAGACCATTGTTTCTCATGGTCTGAGTCCTTTAGGTGCCTTTTGGCAAACTGCCAGCAGGCTGTCATGAGCCCTTTACTGAGGAGAGGCTTCCGTCTGGCCACTCTACCATAAAGGCCTGATTGGTGGAGTGCTGCAGAGATGGTTGTCCTTCTGGAAGGTTCTCCCATCTCCACAGAGGAACACTGGAGCTCTATCAGAGTGACCATCAGGTTCTTGGTCACCTCCCTGATCAAGGCCCTTCTCCCCCAATTGCTGTTTAGCCGGGCGGGCAGCTCTAGGAGAAACTCCAAACCTCTTCCATTTATGGATGATGGAGACCACTGTGCTCGTCGGGACCTTCAATGTTTTTTTTGTACCCTTCCCCTTCTGTGCCTCGATACAATCCCGTCTTGGAGGTCTAAAGAGAACTCCTTTGACTTAATGGCTTGGTTTTGTTGACATACACTGTCAACTGTGGGACCATATATAGACAGGTGTGTGCCTTTCCAAATCATGTCCAATCAATTGAATTTACCAGTCATAGGTGAACTCCAATCAAGTTGTAGAAACATCAAGGATGATGAGTGGAAACAGGATGCCTGAGCTCAATTTTGAGTGTCATAGCAAATGGAGTGAATACTTATGTACATGTGATATGAGTTTTTTTGTTTTAATACATTTGCAAACATGTGTAAAACTTGTTTCACTATCATTATGGGGTATTGCCAGATGTTTGAGGTAAACAATTTAATCAATTTTGGAATAAGGCTCTAACATAAAATGTGGAAAAGGTGAAGGGATGTGAATACTTTCTGGATACACTGCAGTAGGCTAATGTCGTTTTCAAATCAAATGAATATTGAATACACGTCAACCGACTACCAACTGCTGCTACTTGCCAACTTCTGGCACAGGTTCAATCCTTACTGATACCTCTCCAAAAGAGAGACGAGAGGAGAGACGTTCTCATGATAAAAGTAGGTCTCTGCAGTACACAGCCTTACTAACCTTGACCTAAATGTATGGGCTAGGCCGATGCTAGAATTGCATAAATAGCAAATAGCTACAGTTATAAATTAAAGGTCCAACCTTTTTATCTTTTTTTATGGTGCCTGGCCTGCCACAGACGCAGTATGATGACTCAACATATTGAGGTGGGGTGGGTCTGGGTAGGGAGTGTGTATGTGGACACAGTTAGCATGTAATGTTTACATTGTAAACAGTTCTGAAGAGTCCTCACTACTTTATCTCCGTCTCATTGCGCAGTGCAGCGCAGTCCAGGACTGCTGAGCACTGGCGAACTTTCTCCCCTTCTGAATATGTTTTTCAAAAATGTTCTCTCTTGAAACCCTGGCAGGCTTCGTGCTTGTGACACCATGATAAAAACTGCCCCCCATCAAATGTAGTATAACGTTAGTCGGGCCCAGCGGCAGCTGAAGTAGGTTGAGTTTCACCAACAGCCTCCGGCTATGCGCTCACAGACTGCCGTGTAGTTACGTGATACACCAACGGGTCAGTTCTGCTTTAGCTTTAGCCAGTAAATAGAGTAGCCCAGGGGAAAGACTGGAAAGGGGTATTTCGTCTGTTGTGCCGTTCCATCCAGAAAACGCACAAAAACTAGGACACACAGGTGAACTGGACTGGGATCTTCGACCCGAACGTTAAAGGGATTCGCAGTGACCCAGACAGAGCTAGCTAGCAGGGAAGCACATTAGCCAAGCAATAACGTTACGCGGTGCCTACCGACTGGGTTATACACTTCGACAAAACAGAGCTTAACAACAAGGATCTGTAAACATTGACAGGGTAAACAGATAGGCTAATAGCTACCGTTATCATCCAAAAATCACTTCACAAACACACTCAAATGCGGCGATCCCCTCCCTGCCCTTTCGGCATTTCCTGTATTTTCTTGCACACCCCTCCCTCCCTTGTAGCAAATGTTGCACTAGTCTGCAAAAATGAACTTTAAATGGAGCTCGATTTCGGAGCACGCTTATAGCAATGCTTTACAACAAGACAGATGTATTGTGGAATGACGTCGCACAGTTAGCCCATGTTTCAAATCCATTCATCAATAGCCGCTCGCTAGCATCATTCATATGATGGAATAACAATTTCTAAATGATTCATATGATGGGGCAACGGCGGCGTATTGTCGGGTAAATTGTGCACCTGCAAGGCCATCATAAAGCCGTATAGAAATGTACGAGCTAGGCTAACATATAGGAAAACATGTGCCTTACCTGCTTAATTGGAAAAGCAGTGATTCGGTGTTTAATGTGTCAGTTTTCTGTGGGAGTGTGCCGTGCAGCAGGCTTGCAGACCGCTCGCCTTTCTTCCTGTATGAGTAGAACTTCCCAGCTGTCACCGCGCGGCGTTTCCGCCCTTGTTCGCTCAGCCCAGAGCAACCATCCCATTCCTCTTCCATATAAGGACAAGAGAGACAGTGTGCAGATAAATGAAAGAAAGGATGTCACATATTTCCTTCCTTTCTGTTGTAGTATGCGTATCTGTCAGTCCAATATGCTATCCTTATGTGTTTAGAATGTGCTGTACTGTAATTTTTATACTTTAAGCAATTAATAGGGCAACATTGTAGGCTAATTATTTTGATGGTGGTGTCACTTTATAATTTAAAGGCCCAGTTCCATCCTCAGAAATAGTAAGTTCATATTTTTCTCCTCACCCACTCGAATGTGCGCAGGGGAACTACAACGCAAAACTTCAAATCCTCTTGCCTGAACATGCCAGCCCGAGGTCACTGAACTTCCAGGTGTAGTGGACAGACAGAACTCAACACACTCACACCTAAATGAAGCATTGTTGTCGTTCTGCTCTGGTGATCTGATGAGAAGCAGACTTAATTTCATTATTAAGGGGGAGTGAATTCAATGTAATTAGGTCTACAGTCCACACACACACAGGAGGAGGCAAGGTGATTATGACTTCATCCACTGTTGTCCCTGCTTGAGGACAGCGAGGCCACCCAGGCTAGATCACAATAATGAGGACAGAGTTGGAGTTGTTTCACACACACTGGCCTACTTTCAGATTAATGTTGTATCTATCTGTGTTCTTGTTAAGGTGTAGGAATACCACCACAGAGGAAACATGACAGACTATTAGACTGACTAGACTAAGTGAGAATGTGTTAATGGATGACTGGGTGTTCATGCCATTCTAGGGACACGGTGATTCGCAAATAGTAGGGCAGGATCCACAGTCCTACGGACAGTACTGGTTTGTGTACATTACATTTCAACCATTTACTCCATATCAAGTCAACTCCCCCCACCATGTTTCATACAGTGGTGCAGTCCTCTCCTTCATCATGGCTCAGTGAGGACACAGGGAACTTTCAACATGGGGTCGGGTAAGTGTGTGCAACTTTTGGGTGAAGCTGTCTTTCTCTTTTTTTGTCCAGCAGGTTTTGCTCTTTTCCTCTACAACCCATGTGTCAGAGTGTCTTATGGGCAAGAGGTGTGAGATAGAGGGAGTGAGTGAGATAGTGATATGAGAGGGTGGGAAGATCCTCCCCCTTTCTCTGTCGCTATAGAAGCTCCTCTCTCTGCTTCTTGGCCCTCAGGGGCACTTGGCCGTTTCTAAGGGAACCCAGGATCCACAAGCCTACGGCCAGTACTGTTTTGTCGCTGCCACAAAAGATCCGTCTACTGGTTTCCCACTCAAAAGCACAGATCCAGTCAGAAAACAAACAGGACAAAATGAAACATATTTCATTTTAATTTACAGATAATCCAGTTTCATCAGGTTCTGGTCACATAGAGAGGGGAATCCTTCACTAAAAATCAGGTTACTAAACAGTTCAGTTAATACAATCCCTTCATTTTGTGGCTGCTGCCTGTCTGCCTTCACAGTGGACTCCAAATCCCACAATCCATTTCAGCACTCTGTGTGTAAAGTATGAGATGACAGTAACAGTTACAGTAAGAAAGTGTAAATTATTTTTTAAATGATTTCTCATTTCACAGGTGTGTGGATCAGAAGCTTACCCTTTTAACATTCAACAACCCAAAAAGTGACTCAAGCTGGACTTGGGAGGTGTGGTGGTGGTGGGACTATGTGAATACTAGTGAGGAAGTGGAGACTCCCCTCTCTGTTTCTCTAAAACTGAAATAATTCCATAAACGGACCAATCCTGGTCAGTTTTGTTCCCCTTTCAGCCAATGATAGCAGAGCGGAGATGCAGACAGACAGAGCCACATGGAGCATAAAAACAAAGTGCATCAGAGTCAAATGACTGCCTAAAAGAATGTTCTACAGACAAGTGGTCTTCTAGGTTCAAGCAGTCTTCAGCTCATGCCGAGGTGAGTAGAGAGCAATAGTCCCTTCATGTCCCCTTGCATGTAGTCTTGCTGTTGTTTTCATCATCATCATCATCATTATCATCATCATCATCTCAGCGACATGTTCATTGGGGTGAGGGGCATCTGGTTTGTGTGCAGTCTAGTGTGTTATCCAGTGAGTCCATCCAGTGTGACTTGCCTTTTAGAAAACAAACAGCATTTCCCAGGGTCCTCTGCCTGTGACCAACATAGCTGACAAGGCAACCACAGTTGCTACTCTTTATGCTGGTTAAGGGGCATACTGTATAAACACACCACTCAACTCAAATGAGATGCTTTGGCACTGCAGCCACACAACAAAGATATTCAGTTTTTTCCAGGCGACACATTCAGACATTCAACCACATACTTGCAGACCACATGCAGACCACCATTCCAGCTTCATCCACACGCTGATACTGCAGCCTTGTCTCATGCACAGATAGACATTAGGGCCACTGGAAGTTCTTGGTTCTTTTGATAAGAGTCACTTGTTACTGTCATAATGCCATCTGTATGTTCGGACAGAGTTGGTCATTGGTTGTTTTTTTGTCTGGCAGTGTTTGGTGGCATTAGGCTACCTGGGACGAGGTGCAGGTGTGTGTGTGTGTGTGTGTGTGTGCGCGCGCGCGCAGAGAGCCTCATTGTGCGCATGAGGAAGGCTCAGTTTCCATGTGGTTTGTGTCACCCAATGGAGTAGACTTCCTGTCTGAAGGGAACAGGATCGATCAGGCTAGCCTATTCTGGCAGACTGGCTGCTCTCCATCTGAGTGAAAGTGAGGAGGGGTACATTCTCAGTGTCTAAGGGGGTACACAGGGCTTTACATTACATTTCAACCATTTACTCCATATCAAGTCAACTCCCGCCACCATGTTTCATACAATGGGGCAGTCCTCTCCTTCCTCATGGCTCAGTGAGGACACAGGGAACTTTCAACATGGGGTCGGTTTAGATGTGTGCAACTTTTGGGTGAGGCTAAGTCTTTCTCTTTTTTTTGTCCAGCAGGTTTTTCTCTCTCTTTTCCTCTAGAGGAGATAGAGGGAGAGTGAGTGAGAGAGAGAGAGAGAGAGAGAGTGATATGAGAGGGTGGGAAGATCCTCCCCCTTTCTCTGTCGCTATAGCAGCTCCTCTCTCTGCTTCTTGGCCCTCAGGGGCACTTGGCCGTTTCTAAGGGAACCGTTCTGCGGCCGGAGGAGGTGGCCGCGCTCCCGGTCCGTCCACGGGACCCCACCCTGCCCATCGTCGCTGTCCAGGTCAGAGTCTGAGCGCATGAGGGCGGAGGAGGAGGGGGGCGGGGCTGGCTTCATACGACCTGAAGACAAGAAAGAGGAGGAGGGAACGTCGTGAACTCTGTGAACCGCGAATGGCGTCGCTGGAAGTCAAGTTGACAGAGTTGTTTTACATGTTGTTTACGGAGGTCTGGTTTAAGAGTTTCAGAGATCATGAATGGAGGCTGGAGAAAGTGTGGTTCTTACCTGCTCTGTGTGCTTGTAGCTCCATACCGTCTTGCTCTTCCGCCTCTAACATCTTGTAGCGACTTTTCCGGCGTACTCTGCCCTTGCGTCTGTTGAAGACAACCCCTGTTAGTGAGCTAGATAGTACACATTACTGAACACACAGATGTAGTACGATATACACGCAAGTCTCCTTCCACATGAGACTCTTACCTGCGGCAACAACAGACGACACCCCAGACGAACGTTGCTATGCCAACCACAATCATAAAGGACGCTATGGTTACGTAGAGAACACTCCACTCTGAGAGAGAGAGAGAGAGAGAGAGAGAGAGAGGGAGAGAGAGAGACAGAGAAACAAGAATCAAATAAGAGACTCACAGGTGTGACAAAAAGGATAATCAAAACCAATACCATTACCATACTCTCAACAGTGTCACAAACAGCACCGTTCCTCTACTCGAGGATTCCCGATGACACACTGCTCGTGACAGTACCGATAGCGAGTCGCCCGACAGCGCGGCCTCATCACAGTGATCTCATGCCATCTACAGTGAGTCACAGCAGGGAACACTTTGTGAATGTTAGAATGGGGGGAACTCCTCTCTGCTCCTCACCGCAGTTGCTTTCTGCGTCTCCCAGCTGAGTCCTGATCAAGTTCTCCATCCAGAAGGGGTGGCAGACGCAGCGGCGCGTGAACGAGTCACACTCCCCGTGCCCGGAACAGTTCAGCTGGCAGACTGCGGGCGAGAGGAGGGGACCATGAAGATATTAGACATTTGAATGTCGTCAGTCAGAGGAGGAAGGACTACTTTAGCAGAACTGGTCGGAAAGAAACACACCCAGCCGGTGAAGTAAGCGTAAGTAAGTATGTACATGGCATTTGTATTCCACCTGCCCAGGGACTCCACATGGAAATTAGCCAGGGGCTAAATCTGCTTACAAAGCATCTCCTCCCCCTCGCGGGATTAATGCCTTTTGTATACTGAACCTGACATATAAACTAAATAAAGTAAAAAAGTAAAAAGGTTTATGAGCAATCTCTACTGCACTGGTAGTGTGCAATGGTATTGGCGACTCCTGATCGGTCTAAATTTCATGTTACGAATAGATAGATATACACACACACACACACACACACACACACACACACACAAGCACACTTGCCAAATATAGAAGCGGTCAAGCGGATGCACTGCTTAAAACTGTTCATGGTGGTCTTGTGAGAGAGAGTTTGTGTAACAAGTGGCAGGAAAACAAGTCAAACTTGAGGTAATGGGTCAGTCAAGAAGTAGGGTGGCTATGGATAGTTAGCTAACTTGTGGCTAGTTAGCTGGCTAGTTCAAAGCAAGTACATTGCCATTACCCAGCTAAAAGTGTGAGTGCTTTGTCTACCTCATGAATGTCAGTCTAGTTCCTCAATTTTCTCCTTCTCTCCTTCCTGTGTTAAGCCGTTTCTGTACTCACTGACTGTGTCAACCCGCCTCGCCTTGAAGATGAGGAACTCGTTCTTCTGCTTGCGCAGCTTGTTACGCAGCCCCATGGCAACACCGTGACCAGACAGCGGGGGGCGCCCCGGCCCTCCAGACACCAGGAACACCAGCCGAGTGCTGAGGTGAGGGACCAGAGAAGAAAGGAGGACGACAGAGAAACAGGGAGAACCACAGAAGAAGAGAGAAACCAAGACGGAGACATGAGATTCATTCCATACAAATAAAGAATTCTTATTTGGCTGAAAAAATCAATAATTCTTCTTCTATATATCAAAATGATTTCCAGAAATATCTGAAAGGTTTCACATCAGAACAATGTCCCGTCTGTGCAAAGTCTGCTGATTGGGCTAGTTTGCTGTTTATGCCAAACGCAGATAGCTGCTAAATCTGGATTGATTTTTCTGAAAACAAACGCCACAGCAGAAACAGTGGTGGTGGAACGGGCGGAGGAGACGGGGAGCTGACCTGTGCTCGTTGAAGGCGCTGACCTCGCGGACGATGATGTCACTGTCGAGCACACCCAGCAGCACGCCCACCTGTCTCAGCAGC
Organism: Borostomias antarcticus; assembly: GCF_949987555.1. Classification (NCBI taxonomy): domain Eukaryota; kingdom Metazoa; phylum Chordata; class Actinopteri; order Stomiiformes; family Stomiidae; genus Borostomias; species Borostomias antarcticus. Next base: position 4,472,958 of record NC_140254.1, read on the forward strand.
ATGTCTTTCTGGCGGTGGGACAACTGGGAGACGGGGACCTCCAGCACCAGCTCCACCAGGTCACGCTCCGACACATCTGAGGGAGAGAGAGAAAGGGGGAAGGGGGGGTGTAGCAGCAAACTGAATGTAACAGAGCTGAATGGTCATTTTCCCCTGTGTGCTGCCCAGTTTTAAAAAAAAGCAGGTGTGGTTTCTTCAGGTTTCTGTGTGTGTGTGTGTGTGTGTGTATGTGTGTGTGTGTGTACTAACCAGGTCGGACCTCCACCGTGCCCCTGTCAGCGCTGACCTGGCCCTTGCTGTCGGTTACAGTCAGGGTGAAGCTGTACTTTCCCTGCACCAGGTTACTGAGAAACAGCACCGCCTGGTGGTCTGAGTTGTTCAGTACATCCTGGGGATCACAGACATGAGAGCAATTATATATATATATATATATATATATACATACATACACACACACACACACACACTATTATATTTATATTCAACAGATGAATAATTTTGTGTAAGATTAAGGTGTTGACTTGCGTGATGACTGTGGTTAAGCTTTCAGCAAACTTTCTAGCAGAATTAACTTTACCATACTGATCTAATCACGAATGAACAGTGGAAGTACTGGTAGCACAACCACCATTTCTTACTGGTAACTTACACTAAGTGGCCACTTTATTAGGTACACCTATCTAGTACTGGGGAGACGCCCTTATGATTCGACAAGGTGCCCTTCTGCACAACACTGTTATAAACTAACCTGGCATAGCCCTCCTGATCACCTGAGCTCACGTTGTTTCTCTCCATGTGATCCTCCGCGGACCATGGAGAGAAACAGAATGTCAGCACACGTGATCAAGGATGGCTATACCAGGCTAGTTTGTGGCCTTTCTATTAGCTCCAACGAGTCTGGCCATTCTTCTCTGACCTCTCTCAATAACGAGGTGTTTTCGTCCATAGAGCTTTTGCTCACTGGATGTTTTTTTATTTTGTTTATCGCGCCACTCTCTGTCAACTGTAGTGAGACTGTAGACTGCAGCATGTCAAAATTCCTGTAAGGCAGCTGTTTCTGAGATGTTAGAACCACCACGCCTGGCACGAACAATCATACCACGGTCAAAGTTGCTCAGATCACATTTCCTGACAATCTAATGTCTGTTTGAACAACAACTAACAGCTCTTCACCATGTCTACATGCTTTATATATTGAGTTGCAGCCACTTGATTGGCTGTTTGCAGGAGCAGACAATTTGCGTCAACGGTGTATCTAAAAAAGTGGCATGAGTCTATTTCCTCGAACACGTGCTCCTCTCCACATATTGACTAAAGGCAGTGGAGGAAAAGAGTTAGGTCACCAGGTCTCAAATAAATACAATTAAGTCCCTGTCAACATGAAGAGGATAATGTTACTGTTCCTCTCTTGTCATTTTATACAATGGACTTTGGCAAAACACAAAGAACTTGATGTCATTGGATGATGGCCAGTCAGTCTCTTACTCCAGCCGCAGGGCTGTTGTCGTCTCGCGTCCACAGGAAGCCGACTCCGCCCTTGTCGTCCGTGGAGTGTGAGCCGTCCAATGCGGCGGTCCGGAGGGGCAAGGTGATGGGAGGTCTGGACAGGACCTTCGCCACCGGGGGCTGGTCCAACTCTGGGAGGGGAGAGACATTCAAAATTCTCATTTATTGTCTATTGACATGTCTGAGGGTCTTCTAATGCCGGGCTCAGACTACAGGATTTTTGGGCCGATTTATCCCCGATTCACCCCTCCCGACAATCGGAGGAGAAATCTGGTCTGGAACGTTGGTCGGGGCCGATGATCATCATCGGCCCAGATTATCTTGTAATGTGAGGGGTTTACAGATCCAATCTTATACCTCCCGATCGGCTCGCAGACCCATCGGGGCGGCCCCGATAATATCAAACAAGTTTGATATTTAAGATTATTACGTCCCGACTTTACAAGTAAGACGGCGAGACCACTGGTTCGTTGCTCCCTCGGGCACGATAAGATCCTGTAGTGTGTGATGAGCTGTTATTTTCAAATCTTGCTGTGTGTGCTCGTATGAAATACGCAAGAAGAATATCGGTTAAGATTCTCCTTATGTGCGTGATGTAACCCGATTTCGAAATTGGTTAGGATTTTAAATATCCTGTAGTGTGAGCCCGGCATAAGTACAATAAAGAGACGGATGCTTTAGTCAACTGTTCTAATGAGCACCTGGGCACCAGCCCTGCCAAGTCATATAACACATCTGTCTCAGATCTCGTCCAGCCTGTTTGAGCAGACTGTTTAGAGATTTTTCCTGATAGGCTGTGTGCCCGTGCAGTAAAATACTTTCCTCCTCCAAAAGACGATCAGCAGGTTTGCATGAGAGCATGTGTTGCCTTCTCACAGTAAAAGATACTCACACACGCACACACGTACACACACACACACACACACACCTTCTCGGACTTTGACGGTGACTGTGTCGGAGCTCAGCAGCTTCCTCTCGTCCGTCACAGTCAGACTAAACTCGTACGTCCCCACCTGCAGCCCCGTCACCGTGGCGACGGCACTGTCTGCGTTCTCGATCTTCACACCCTCCGGACCCCTGAGAGGAAAAAGAGAGACACAAAGAGAGAGAGAGAGAGAGAGAGAAGGAGTCAGAGGGATAGCAAGAGACAGGAGGGAAGGGGATGAGAGAGAGAGGGAGAAAGAGAGAGAGCAGGCATCACTCAGACAGGTGGAACAGTAGACCACTGTGAATAGCAGACAGTGATCTGGGCCACACCGCAGGAGAGATGGGAATAGAGAGAGAGACAGCCATCCTTTCAGATAGAAACTGAAATCTCCCCGAGAGGAAACACACAACATCGATATTACACGAGCATGTGTGAGAGAGAGTTTGTTTGCACATGCTGGAGTGCATATGCCTGTGAGAGAAAGCGAGCCTCCACAACAGACAGTTGTATAATGTGAGCATGGATGTGCTTGTGTGTGTGTGTGTGTGTGTGTGTGTGTGTCCACTGACTTGCTCAGAACCCAGTGGTAGGTGGCTATCTTCTGGTCGTCGGAGCTCTTGCTGCCGTCCAGTGTGGTGCGGTCCACAGGGAGGGTGAGTTCCTTCTCAGGGCCAGCGTCCGCTACGGGGGGCTTGTTGTTCTCTGAGGACCCCACACACAGACGGAGCAGGTGGAAGAAAAACAACAGTCACGCGCTTCCCTTTACACTCATATCATCTCCCAAATAGCAAACAATTACTACGACCGAAAGTCACAGGACATGCCACGTAGTTAAGAGTATGTTGGTTCTTAAAAGGCCGACGACAGAAGCGTGTCAAATTTGCCTCCGAGAACATTCAGTCTCTCACTAACAAAACCCTGCTTTTAAATGACTTCATGCCTGATGAGGACATTGACTGTCTTAGTGAAACCTGGCACCGTAGTGGTGACTACGAGGACACTCCTGCAGGCTACAAGTACATTGAAAAAGCATGCAGCACAGGGCGTGGTGGGAGGCTGCCAGTGTTTTATCAAGATACTTTCAGCCCGGTTGAACTGCTGGTCCCTGATTCACCATCTTCTGAATGTTTAGCTGCTTCTGTAGATGCCCAACTCCAGAAGCCCTGCTAATTGTCTCTATTTATAGTATAGCCCACCTAGGACAGGGGTGCCCACACTTTTTTGGCTTGTGAGCTACTTATTATTAAAATGACCGGCTCATCAATCTGAGTGAGAGAGTCTGAGGCCCTAATCGCCCTAATTACTTCACACTGGAAGTGGAACGTTAACTTTGTTGTATATATGCCTTGAACAATCTTAGGTAACAGCCAGCTTAGTTGTCAGAACAGTATCTTTAGCCTATTTAAATGACTTAATCACACAGCACAATGCACTCTAATGGCTTGCACTTGTTTTTGAGTTTCAGAAAAAAGTTTCTGAGAGGTGAAGTGACTGATTGCCTCTGCACGCGCAACTTCAACGCACCTCATCAAGTCGCCTTTTTATGGCTTTTCTTTTGAATAACTCGAGATCTATCAGCATACCCCTTGGCTATTCTTGGCTCATCTGCGTCAACTGTCAGGGTCCGTCAAAAATCAAGAAATGAATTTCCTAACGTCGGACGCTGGCATCGAATGTAACGCAACGGCTGCAGTGGAGCCGCTGTCATTAACTACAATGGATTCATTTCCTTAGTGTCTGATAGCTAATGGTTGATGCTGACGCTAACGGACTAAGTGGAGCCAAGCCTATAGCCTGCGATCTACTGGTCAATCGTGATCAACCTATTGGAGACTTATATGAGATTTCTCAAATCCTCCTCACAACCTTGTGTCCCACCTTTTCCAGGCTGGTGGTACTTGGTGATTTTAATATCCATATGGATGCCCCAAAGTGCTCGATCTTGCAATCACTGGTGATGTCTCAGTTACAAACACCCATGAGCTAGGCATCTCTTACCACTGTGTGGTCCTACTGGACACTATGATTACACCACCTCTAGCACCAAGCGCCCCATCCTAGACAGGTTTGCCCCCGGAATACCCCGGCCGATGTCCCGGACCCCTGGTTCACTGACCAGCTCAGAACCCTGAAATTGGAGGCTCGTAAAATTGAATGCAGATTCAGGCGAACTGGCTTAAATGTCCACCAGCTGGCTCTCAGAGAAGCTTAACCAGACAGCTTACCCTGCTGTGCTGAGAGCTGCCAGGGCGTCCTGCTACTAACTAAGATGCTCAAGCCCAGTGACTCCTCTGCCACCACTCACACTACCGATGACTGCAAACACATCGGGCACATCATGCCAAACCAGCCTTCACTCCCCTGACCATGGCCCCTACGATGGCCAAACCCCGAACAGCTTTGCAACGGTCACTCAAGCTGAGCTCTCCAGCCCTGTTTTAAAAATGAACTCTGCCAGCAGCTCCTTGGACCCCATCTCCACATCACTGTAGAAACCCTGTTTTGCAGCCACTGCCCCCACTGAGACTTGTATAATAAGCAGGTCCCTGTCTATTGGAGAAGTAGCCCCCTCTCTTAAACTGGCAGCCATCAAACCTGTACTGAAAAAGCACAGTTTGGATCCCGAGGTCCTCTTACACTACCGTCCCATCTCAAACCGGCCTCTCCTGGCAAGGGTATTCGAAAAGGTTGTTACCCTCCAGCTATATGGACATCTCCACTTCCACCAGTTCTCTGAGACCTTCCAGTCTGGTTTCAGACCCTCCCACAGCACTGAAACTGCTCTAGTGAGGGTTGTAAATGATCTCTTAATGGCGTCAGACTCTGGATCCCCCAGCTTATTAATACTGCTGCCTTTTCCATTCCTACCTCATGGGAAGACAGGAATATGTTGCCCTCGGTAATCTCTCCTCCAGCATTATAGGTGTTACCTGTGGTGTCCCCCAGGGGTCAGTCTTGGGCCCCCTGCTCTTTTAAATTAAAACGCTGCCCCTGGGAAAAATACTGAGGAGAAACGGCATCAAATTGCACTCCTATGCAGATGACACTCAAATCTACCCGCAAACCTCCCCTGACAAACATCTGGCACTCTCCCAGGCTATCAAACATCTGGCACTATCCCAGGCTATCAAACATCTGGCACTATCCCAGGCTATCAAATGCCTTGATGACATCCATCACTGGATGAGCAACAACTCCCTGCAGCTGAATAACAGCAAGTCAGAAGCCATTGTCATTGGAACACCCTATCAGACAAAAAACATCCCCACATCACCACCAATGGTCACCCCATCCCTCTCCTCATCCCTTATCTCTAACCTGGTCAAGCTCGTCTCATCACTTCCCGTCCTATGCACTCAATCAATATGTCTGTTAAACCTCATTCTTCCACCTGAGGAACATCTCCAGACTAAGACCCTCCCTGTGCAAACGTGTTGTAGAAAAGCTGGTCCATGCCTTCATTAGCTCTCGGACTGACTACTGTAACTCTCTGCTTGCAGGCCTGCCAACCAAAACCCGTTGTCACTCCCTCCCTCTCTCCGGTCAATGTTGACCTGCATTTCTCTGTTGGCACCACAAGAGGCAGTCTCCCACCCGGGAGATAAGGGTTCAAGACCCGGTGAGGATGATTTTATGGGACTATACCCCAAACCTCCACATGTTCATCCTTTCACTCCAACCTTTACCCCTTGCCTTATAGATCAGATCCTGTCCCAACCCTAACCCATATTCTAACCCCAACCCACACTAGGGACTGGAAGAAGGACACCAAAACCAACCTGTCGATCTCCACTGCACAAGTAGAGTAGTGGTGAGAGCATTGGACCTTTGTCAAGAAACAGAAGTTGAACCAATTGCAGCAAAATAACTAACGTTACAAGAATCATCAGTGTAACTGATTTAGCCACTGACCGCGACCATTAATGTTACGGAAGCTGCTGCTAGTTGTTGTGAGCTCATGAGCTAACTGGCTATCCCGCTCTTATTGTGCTGGATTAGCAATGGAAGCATTGGAACTGATATGTCCAGGTGACAAGACCTATATTAATTTATCAGGCATTATTTCATGTCATTTCAATTCACAGCTATTTCAGTGGCATGACTAGCTTCCGTCCTACCAGTCCTGAACAGAAACAAGCCAGCCAGCCACGCACATAAGCCAGGCTTGACCTGGCCTGGTTAAATACAATCTGAAGACTCACCTCTTCCCCTCTGCTTTCTGCTAGGGTTCTTGTTCTTATGTGTTCTTAATCCTAGGTTTCTTATGTTTCCTTTTAAATCTGGCTCATGATATTTTATCGCTTATCTCATTTGGTTCTTAATTGCTTGTTTTAGTGTTTAAATTGATTTGTGTTATATTAATGACTTTAGAAATATTGTTTTAGACTTTTGTGTTAAGCACCTTGAGATGTCACTGTATTTTAAAGTGTGCTATATAAATAAAAGCCATTATTATTATTATTACTATTATTATATGTCAGAAGTAATAAGTATATCACATCGCATGTCCCTGTAATGCTCCCGAGTGTCACGTGATGATTGAGCGAACACCACACGGGATAAGCTGTACTATTCTATCTCATACGTTGTTGACAGCTACAAACAAATAGGCCATTAATAACAAACCTAATGATAGCTGTATTGGCATAAGCTACACACCTACACACCCACACACACATCTCCCACTAGTCAGATTCCTGCAAGCCACGGTGTGTGTGTATGTGTGTGTGTGTGTACCTGGCTGGACGATGACAGTGACCTGGGCCGTGTCCTGCTGTCCAGCAGAGTCTGTGACGGTCAGCTGGAAGGTGTAGTCTCCCTCCTGCAAGGCCGAGAGCTGCAGGGTGCCGGTCCGCACTCCCTACGCAGCGCAAAATACACCGGTGAATACATGATCCAATACACACGTCCTTCACCTGAAACTACTAACAACAGATACACACAGCCCCGGGATCCTAGGAGACAGAGAGGGTAAAGGTCATTACTGCTCTCTTCTTGACTGGCTCATAGTTCAGCTGCATATCAACCACCTTATTTACGTCATACCAGTTGGACTAGAACCTCTGGCTGTCATCTAAGTATTCCTAGCACCACACCCTATCAAACGAGCCACAGGCCGACCTCCCACACTGTTCAGGCTGCTCCGCACCTGCATCTCCACCACCTTTCCCTTGCTCTCCGGGCTGAGGGACCACTCGTACGCCAGGGGCTCGTGGTCGTCCGTGCTCTGGTTGCCGTAGAGCGTGACGGAGTTCCGCGGCAACGTGATGACCTGGTTGGGCCCGGTGTTGGCGACGGGGCGGTAGTCCGTGGCCTTGTTCACCGACAGGGCGGCCTGGGTGGAGGCCTGGGCGCCGTCCGAGTCCGTCACCGTCAGGCTGGGGGAGAGGCCAAGGGGAAACGGTTAAGTCGTATCGGACGATTAAGTTACGTGTGGTTAGAAGGTTGATACTTGAGAGTGGTTGGGATGGAGGGACGGAAGTGCATGATGTGATATGAGGAAGAAAACTAAAGCCTAATTTATACTTTGCGTCCACTTGGCTCATACCCGGACTGAACTTCCTAGCGGCTCATTAAATATGTATCACAGCTTTGATTGGTTGACTGGTCTGGGGTTAAACGACGACAAAGCGATTTGCGGACATTTGGAAATACTTAAAATGCTGCTCCGGATCAATTTCTCTAATGTCACAGATGAGGTTCAACTCCCCGGCCTGTTCATCTCTCCTGCTGTTTAATGGTCGGACTAACATCCCACTTTCTTTGACGCCTTCCTCCTCCCAATAAAACAAGACTTTCTCCCTCAGGCATTAGTAAATGTACATAAGACATCGCCATAATTGCTTGGATGAAAACAGAAGTAAACAAACCAGTATGTGGCATCTACAGCCATATAGACTCGCGAGCAGCTCAGGGCAGGTTGCAATGGATACAGGACGCTTGTCAGTGAGCCGGTCTATTGAGTATAAATGCCCAGAGCTATGAGCCATGAACAATGAGCCGTCTTCTGAAGTAGAAACTAGGCGGTACTGACGGCGGTACCACGCACCTCTGCCCTGTGGAGCAAACAGAGGAGATAGTAGGGGTACCATTAGAGGTGCCAGTAGAGGTACCTGAAGGTGTAGTTCCCTGGCACCAGGCTGGTGAGGGTGAGGATGGCTGTGTCTGCAGAGACCTTCTCCTCCCTCAGGGGACCCTTCACTTCCTCCCAGTGCCACGCCACCACCTTGTCATCATCGGTACTCTCTGACAGGGAGGGGGAGGGGGGAGGAGCGCAAGAGAGAGAGAGATGGGAACGATAAAGTTAATTACAGAAATCTCAACCAGACTGCTGTGTGAGATCACAAGCAGAGTGACAGTGTCCTACTACCATATAAACCCTCTCAGACAGCCGCGTAAACAGAACCGTTATGCAGTTTTTGTGTCCAACACGGCCCCCGAGCAGAGAACACTCACGGCTGCCGTCGATCACCGTGGAGCTGGTTGGCAAGGAGATCTCCTGGAACTTTGGGGAGACCACGGCAACGGGCGGCTTGTTTACCCGGGGCTCTGTGAGGCGGAAGGAAGAGGTTCATGACCTGAACGTCAGCTCACTAGCTACATCCGCTTGTGTGACTCACAGAGTATAGAACACAAAATCTCTGGCTGAGCTCCATCAATAGAGCGGGCAAAGAGAGCGCTTTCATTAAACTATACTGGAGTTTACACTGGCTATCTGTAAACATTTATATGGAATGTTATCAATGAGTCATACTGGGCTCACTTCCCAGACAGCTTCAACCCCGTCTAGGTCTAAGAAGCCCTGAAGCAGATTTCCATTGGACTGGATTTTAGTCTAGGAACAGCCACCATGTGTGGAAACTGGCCAATCAAGACGAGACCATAATGATGTGTGAGTTGGATGGTCACCTGGTTTGACAGTGACGTTTACATAGCCCTCTCCGTGTGCTCCGTCCCCATCCACGGTCACCTCAAACTCATACAAACCCACAGTGAGCTGAGAGCAGGGAGGAGAGAGAGAGAGAGAGAGAGAGAGAGAGAAAGAGAGAGAGTTGAGTTTTCAGGCATAAACTCAAATAAAATCACTCCAGTTTGTTTTGCCTTTTTAATAACAGAACAAAGGAGAAAAATGAAGGGAAAATGAAACATAGCCGTGTTAGTGTTATCTAGCTGTACCTTGCTGAGTTTGAGTGTCTTGCTGTGTTTGCCCTCCATCTCTCCACTGTAGTCTTTGGGATGGGTTCTCAGGAGCCAGTCAAATTTATAGTCGGTCCCTTCAGGAGAGAGGGAGAGAGATGGGGAGAGATAAAGAGAGAGAGAGAGAGAGCGAGAATACAATTAAAGTACAGCCAGCTTTTGAAACACAGAGCAAGTAATGGAAGATGATGAAGATGAAAAGGATGACTGTTTCGTACACGTTAGAGAGAATTAGCCCCGGCGGTACCTTGCGGGACTGCTGGTAACACGAAGGCGTTGAGCTCCACTTCGCTGCGCGGCAGCGTGACCTCGACGCTCTCTCCCGCCGAAACCACCAGCTCCCTCACTGTCATGGCAACCACAGGTATGACACGCGCTTAAATCAGATCACTGTGGCTCACCAACAGGGGTGAATGGTGACTGAAGTAGCGGTCTGCTAATACTACCAGTTATTCTTGTTGTTTTACAGTATATCTTGGCAGCAACCAGCCAACATGATATAGCTATTAAATTGTAATGTTGGTAACCAAAAGCTGTTTCGATTCAATTAAAGGCCCCGCCCAGAATGGTTGAAAGTCTTCTGTTGAATGTTAAACAAAGACTCTCAACTGAAAACTTCTGAATAGCACCATCCAATAGCTTAGAGAGACGTATGTTACTTGAGTCACCAGTGTGATTTTGACCAAAACAGGTTTGGTTAGATGGAGTTGTCTGCCTCACCAGCCGGCGTCGGAGAGATGGTGATGGCGGGAGCTATGGTGGCCAGGGGTAGAGGTTCTACTTCGCTGCCATTGGACGACCCTGCGTCCACGGCGTCCTCTGCTGTGGCATTCTGCAGTGGGGGGGGCTGGGATCCCCCGCTATCATTGGTCAGCTGGCTGGTGTTCTCATCGGGGGGTTGAGGGAGAGCGAGCGCGCTGGTCACAGTTGGGGTCGCGTGGGCTGATGCCTTGGAAATACCCTGCAGAGACAGTTATGAGCGATAGTAATATGGGCCCCGTTTATGGACTTCAGATAAGAATGTGAGAGATGAACAGTAGACATACCTAAGTGGTACAATTCAATAGCCTTCCTTCCACCCCAGGGAGGGTTGCAAATTCCTGCAGTAGAGATATAGCTACGCTGAAACTATAACTTGTCTGATCTTCATTTTTCCTGTGATGCATCTCACACTGAACTTTTTATTATGGTATTCTCCCTGTCCTTTGATCACCAATGATCCCGTGTGAATCAACAGCAGTGTGAAGGATCCAGTTTAAAACTCTGGCGCTAACCTACAGGGCAATGAAAGGAACAGCCCCCTCCTACCTCCAGGCCATGGTCAAACCCTACACCCCCTCCCGACCGCTACGCTCTGCTACCTCAGGGTGACTGGTTGCCCCATCACTCCGAGGCTCCTACGGTCGATCGACACGGTCACGGCTCTTCTCTGTCCTGGCCCCGCAGTGGTGGAACGAACTGCCCACTGATGTCAGGACAGCAGAGTCGCTGCCCATCTTTCGTCGCAGGCTCAAAACTCATCTCTTCAAAAAGTACTACAACAATCCTCCCGCCTAAGCACTTATTGTATTATATGATATTGCAATGTACTTTAGATTGCTATTCTTGCACTTTGCCTTCAGCACTAGATTATGCTCTTAGTCACTTGTTTTAGAAGAAGATGCACTTGTGAGTTCTGGCAAGTAGTAGTACATTGGCTTTTCCTACGTTAAATGCAATTATTGTTAGTCGCTTTGGATAAAAGCGTCTGCTAAATGACTGTAATGTAAAAATGTAAAAGGAAGGAAGGTGTGAGTAAAGGAAAGAATGTATCCGAGCCTAAACCAACTTCCTTTTTACATTGCCCAAAAAACTTGGCAATGCCCACTAACGTCTGGGTTTAGTCTTCAGTGTGAAAGGGCACACTTTCGTGTCATTCACTTCCGTGTCTGCTGGCTCTGCACTAGGCACGGGTATTTCTCGGCTCCAGCTCCGATCAGCAGCAGCGATGGAAACACTGGGTAGACCTGCTGATTTTCACCCTTTTTCCGCTTGGTGTGTGCGCTGAGGCACACTGCATAGTAGACAGTCATATTCCCAGCAACGTTTGCCTCCTGCTACTTGTAGATTGTAAGCTTGCTTGATTGTTTAGCTTGCTTGATTGTTTAGCTTGCTAGCTGAGTAATTTTTCATGATTTAATCATGCAGGCTTGCATCGGAGCTGCTATAACAATGCCGACCTTACTATTACCTTTGCATAGGCGTTCTACAACCTTACACTATTGAAAACCACTTCCAATTCGGTTTAATCAAAATCTATGTGTACCACGATAAACTAGGGGCTGATAAAGGGCTATCAATATCAATCAAAAACTCAAAATGGCTTAAAAAATGTTTGGGGCTGTTTGCTACCAAACGTAGCCTAGTCCAGGACCCTCACAGGCCACTAGGCTACTGCTCGCTGGAACACTCGCCCAATGTCCAGCGCGTTTGTGATGTCATACCTGACGCACCAGAAAAACAATGGAAAAACATACTCGTCCACTGGCCGTGACTCGTAAATGGTGATAATTGTCCATTTGTCTTGCGTTCCTTCCTGGTAGCCCCGTGGTTACAAAGCCTGGTTAGAGGCTCTAATTTGAATGCAAAACAGATCCATGTCTCCGTTGACTCACCGTGCTGGTGGAATGGTGGTGCTCTGAATGATGTGGTCCTTTCTGGCCTGCAGACCCATTTCCTCTTCCTGTCAGTGACCTTTTGGGCCTCCTCCAGTGGCCGGAGGAGGAGGTGCTCTTGGAGAGCAGCTGCAGGAGGCCCAGGGAGTCCAGGTATGGCTGGGGGAGGAAGGAGATAGAGCAGTCCCCCGCCTGGTAGCAGCTCAGCAGCACACAGCGCCCCCCCAGGCTCCACACGGCGTTGCAGGCGGGCGTCAGGCAGCAAGACTGCCAGCAGGTCGCGCCTCCCCTCCCGGCCGCCAGGGGGCGCCAGCCCAGGCCGATGACGCTGCTCCAGTGGATCCCCAACACTCCGCCCGTCACCCTGCAGATGTCACCTGACACACCTGGGGGCGGGGCAGAGAGAAGGAGAGAGAGAGAAGGATGGGAGGGTCCAGAGGAGAGAGGGAGTGAGGGGAGAGGGAGTTAAAAAGATGAGGTTGTGACAAAAAAAAAAGCATGAAAAAATGTCTTTTCACAAGTACTTTGTTCTCCATGCTGCTAACTGCTACCAAGTCATCAGTGAAGGGAAACGAGGCCTTTCCCTGAGAAAACAACATGCTGATTAGCCCCTCCCACTCCCCCAGACCCGGGCCACATCAGATGTGCTGTAGACAGGGCTGGAAGGCTGGGCACAACATCGTCTGTTACGACCCGCTCAGTATGTAAGACAAACAAAAGCCAGGACACGTACGCATCTGGAGAGCACCGGTCGCTCCCAAGGCACACAAATACACACACGCACACACATACACACACACACTCTCAGACAGACAGTGGCAGCGCTGTCGTTTCCCTGGCTACGCTACAGGCGGTCCAGAGTCAGACACTATGGGATGGCGCGGTGCGTAACTTGAGCCTGTGAAGAACTGAGCTGCCTTGGTTTGGTTTTAGAGAAAGAAAAGACCGTCTTGGACTCTTGTTTGGTACCCCCACCCCACCCCCCCCAAACTGATGGCCACTGACTCACAGAGCCCCCATTGTACCGTTCTTCCATTGTAACTGAGGCATCAGTCACCAAGACTGTAACAGCCTCTCACAAAGTGGGACTGCTGCCAGTACACACACACACACGCCTTTTGGAGCAAACAGACCATTTAAACAATTACTAACAACCAGTTACACACACATTGTAGTAAGTACAGAAAATGCAAGACACACCAAAAGTAGTTTAAGGCTTGAGAAGGTGTGATTCCTCCAGAGTGAAACAATGGTGCTAGGATTAAGTCTAATTAAAGTCCATTGGATTAAAATCCAAGGGTTCCTCCACCCTTTATCAGTGGCATACTTTTATTACTTTGAGAGATTGTTGTGATGACAAAAACTCCTCGTGGCAAATTTTACCTGTGGGAGGGGCTATGCAGCACAAATAGCCCAGTGATAGGAGGAGAAGTTCATGTGGCCGTATCCACCGAGGTAGGCTCCAGCTGAACGGGTTCTGGTGCGCATAGAACATCTTCAACCTGGACCAAAGACCTGGAGGGCAAATTACTGACGTCAGGCTTGTAAAATATCCCCGATAATGACAGGATACAACACCACAACACTGTTTGCCTAGATTCCTCCTCGCAGATACTGCCAAACATGGGCGAGGCCTCACTGAAGTAACGTTTACAGTGTGGTGTATTTACCTTTCTCTGGGCCGAGGAGTGGATTGTGAGGGAGGACGAGGAGGGGGGAATTATGTGGGGAGGAAGGTGCAGCGAGGTGAAGGGTGAAGACAGGTCAACACCAGCACTTTGTGGAAGAGCTTCAACATCGCCTCTGGCCCTCTACAGCTGCTTAGAGCAGAAGACTCTGTAGGAGTGGGAGAGAGAAATCGGGAGAGAGAGAGAATGTTAGAAGAGAGATAAATCAAGCACATTTGCATGGTCTGAGTGACAGTTGTAGTAGGACTTGTCTATGGCCTATTTCTGGTAAATCAAGCATATTTGCATGGTCTGAGTGACAGTTGTAGTAGGACTTGTCTATGGCCTATTTCTAGAACTCTCCTTCCAGCATTCCATTGCCAAGCAGCCCTCCTCCGAACACTGTTCATTGAGAAGGGTTGGGGGGCGGGGGGGGGGGATTAGGGGTGGAAATGGAATTAGGCTTAAAGCCACATTGGAGGTTTTGAGGTAACAGCAGGTGGTCTGCGTTTTTTTAATGGATACACCAGTCAACAGAAGACTGATACAATGTGTGTATGTTGTCCTTAGATTTGGTGTAGCCTACTCTGACAAGATTCCATCCAAGTATGTCTACATTTCCGCAGTATAATGTTATTATCTATTACATTTACATGAAATGGAAATTTGGCTTTCGGCTCCCTGGCGCCACAGAATAAAGCAGATAATAGAAAGCAATTTTGAAAAAGTGCTCATGGGCTGTGTGTGTGTGGGTGTGTGTGTGTGTGTGGGGGGGGGGGGGCAGTACAAATATCCTAATTCATTTCTTCATATCAAAACCAACATCATTCAGTCGACAGATATGAGCTTCCTCCTCACAGCTCAGCTGCTTCTTGTCGAGTCAGCATATCTGGCTGCCCGTGTTGATGTGGCCAACGCAGTTCAACAGAACATTTACACAGCCTATCATTTTACATTCGATGGATGAATTCAATACAAGTGGGGCTACAGACTTGAGAGAAAGTGAAAACAGTCCTAGAAGCTTAAATTGTGAGGTTAAAGGCAAATGTGTAGACTTTCAACTGCATAAACATTACAACCCAGCAGCCTATATGGTTGGATGGTCTCCATATGCTTAAATATACCCTGAGGCAAACAGCAGCACTACTTTGCCCTCTGACAATTCTTGAGCAAGTTCTTGCAGGAAGTCAGGAAGAAAAAAAATACACATACTGAACTTCAGGACATTTTGTTCAGAAGGTAGAACTTCTATCACTCACACACACACGCGGGCGCGGGCACTCACTCACTCACTCACTCACTCACTCAGTGTGCCAGTCAGGAGAAGCAAACGTAAACATCATCAACCTTGCTGACTAACAATGAACAAACCTGGGTTACAGGGCTCATTCCTCTGATCCAGCACGTAGATGTACCACACACCTCTGATCAACAGTAGGATCGCACAATCCGTTCGGTATTGACGTTGTTTCAGATTCCAGTTGAGTGGAACCGCCGCAGGTTAGAAACGATTCACTTAAAGTATATTCTAGCGTCGCTTTGCATTTTTGCATGCAAGTAGTGTCAGTAGCACAGGTGCATCGAGCGCATTCAGGCACGTGACGCGGCGCACCCAAGTCCCAGTAGACAGGAACCCCAGCGATTAAAAATTACTAAATGCTAAAGTTACCCCTTTTCCTTCTTCGTCCACTCCAAGCTATTTCTTTCTCTTTCTCTCTCTCTCTCTCGGGCCGACCAAAAGCAGACTCGTCAGTGGTTGGTGTGGACAGACAGGACGGGGGAGCGCTCTCTCAAATTACACAATGCAGCTCCGCGATTCTGTCCAGCTTCAGATCATGATGATGCGTATCCATTTGAAACCCTGCCAAAAGACAACATGACATCTTTAATTGAATGTTGAATTATTTTGTCAGTGTATAATAACACTTGATTGGACAGACAGCTAGGCCTATTGCAAATATTGCAAGATGGCATTGTAGACTTATCACGAACCTATAAATAAATTAGGGATTGCGTTAAAATGACAATTTGAGAGAATAGGAAGAGGACTTATTTCCAAGATGGTGGTCTCTCTCATTATGTAGTACAGCAAAAAATGTATAGGTTTTCCTTTCCTGCGAGCTGAAGGCAATGGCTACTGCGAGATACAGCACAGAGCTAGGCTACTTATCTCAAACCTGGCTCATCGTCATTCAGTAGCCAAGGGTGCGCAGTCCTCGACAGGACAGGCTCAAAACATTGATGATGTATGTATGATGATGAATTCATAGGCTATCGACATAATCGCAATAAATGAATAGCCTATGCCAATGGCATTCGCAGCATGACAGGTTGATTACCAATATAACTGATCTCGGTGCTACAACCCCCACCCTCGGTGCAGCTAACAGCTGTTCATCCAAGAGTCTCGCCTGGCATCCTCTTTAGTGCCCACTGGTCAAACACTGTGCTTTACGCAGCAGCAGGCACCTAATCATGCGCGAAACGACAGCATTCTATC
Source organism: Borostomias antarcticus (assembly GCF_949987555.1). Classification (NCBI taxonomy): domain Eukaryota; kingdom Metazoa; phylum Chordata; class Actinopteri; order Stomiiformes; family Stomiidae; genus Borostomias; species Borostomias antarcticus. The sequence goes on from NC_140254.1 coordinate 4,489,410, forward strand.
GAACATATATAGCACAAACTCACCCGATCAATGTCACGTGAACTGTCCGAGTTTGCCGTTCGTACGCGTTGAAAACGTCGTCGCAGTCCACTATTTGGGTCAGTGCTTGATTACCCCTGCACCTTCACACGGAAACAAACGTCCAGATTGTGATCAATCCAGACCACTTCCGTTTAACGCAACCGTCTGTAGTAGCAGTCCATCAACAGTAGCGTGCTCTTTAATACATCTATGCGTTGGTTCTCGATAGTGTCGTGCGATAACGCCAATGCATTTAGTCACACTAATCGTTTTTAATCATCACTGCATATGACATTCATGATCAAACATGACAATTGATGTTACATGGAATGTGTTTTACCACTAGAGAACATGTACGTTCGTGTCACACAAACCAACATGGCGTCGTCACTCCCCAAAGAGATTTACCATGATTGGTTTAGGATTATTTTTAAATCACGTTGATTGGTTGCCACTATATATGTTATGGCATTTTACTTCCGGGAACTACATGTGAGAACAAGGCGCGAGGAATTTTAAGAGCAAGATCTGCCAAACGAACATTATGTGAGTAAAATATGATACTAAATATGAACTGCGATTATTGGTACACGATCAATGTCATCCATAAATTATGCAAGTCTTGTAACGAATTAACGTTAGCTGGTCAATTTGCGGCACACGTACACGTATTCTATCCAGCTAACGTTAGCTAGCTTTAGGTCAGTATTGCTAGAAACTTGGCTATCTGAATTTGAACTCAACAAACAACGAAGTTTACTTTCTACCTACATTCTTCTAACACTAAACTCATGACACTTTTATGACACTATTTTGCATAGGTCAGCGGTGGTCGTGGCTGAGGATACCCAAGCTGGGAGTTCAGAGAATGATTCTAGCGACCAGCACCCAGGCAACGAGGAGGAAGGTGGGGAAAGCGGAGCCGGTGGAGGGAAGCCGGGAGCCGGTGGAGGGAAGCCGGGAGCCGGTGGAGGGAAGCCGGGAGCCGGTGGAGGGAAGCCGGGAGCCGGTGGAGGGAAGCCGGGAGCTAGTGGTTTGTCTGCAGCCCAGCAGGAGGTCCTGGAGCGCTGTCTGCACACTCTCACCCACGCCAAGAACGACAGCCACACCCTGGCCGCCCTCCTCCTGGTAAGAGTTTCAACCACTTGCCTGTTTTAAATGAGTCCCATCTACCCAAGGCAATGTCCCAATATGTATCATTCATTGCCAACTAATAAGAAAGAATGTTCAAGTAAAGACTCTCAATCTCATTGTCAAGCTCAAGTCTAAGCTTGCTCGTCTGGTATGGCAGACTGCTATGAAAGTCATGGGGAGGGAGGAACACCAGTCCCTCCAGTCCATTTACGAGCAGTCCGTTTCCAGGCAGGCACAGGGACCCATCTCATATCCTATACACTGAATTTGAGCTTTTGCCCTCGGGCAGACAGTTGGAAAGCGCCCAATTGGAAATTAATATGTTTTAAACATTCATTTGTGCCAACCTCAATCAGGATTTTGAATGGTGTTAAGTGAGGTCGTAGGGGGTTGTGCAATGGGTCAAGTTGTTTTTTTTCACTGAGGTACTGTACATGCTATACGGGTTATGTGCAATATATGTATTATGTGCGATATGTGTTCTCTGTTTCTGTATAGAGGCAATCTATGCATGCGCAGTATTGAAGTCCAAGACAAATTTCCCTAAGAGGACAATAAAGTATATCGTATCTTCCCCTCTCTTTGCAGATCACAAGATTATGTCCAGCAGGCCAGCTAGACAGCGTGACGCTGAGACGCATCTTCGAGGCGGTGGGGCTGAGTCTCCCCGCTCGCCTCCTGGTGACAGCCGTCAGGGGGGGCGACGGCTCGGGCTTACCCCCGGAGGAGCTGCTGTCGCTGGGTACGGCTCTGCTGGCTGCCCTCAGCACGGACCCGGACATGGCCGCCCATCCACAGCTCCTCGCCACGGTCCCGCTGCTGCTGGGACTGCTGGCGGATGGGCCCGCCTTGATCCCCCAGAAACAAGCGGCAGAACCAGACCGGGGAAGGCAGGGTGAAGAACAGGCCCAGCCGGCACAAGCCACAAGCATTACCAAAGACCCTGACTGCAAGGCCACGTCTGTGCCAGCAGACGGTGAGGCTCAATCACACCAGAACAAATCGGAAGACGGAGATGCTAAGACCCCGTCGACGTCGGACAAAAGCGCAGCTGAAAACGGGGCTCCGACAACTCGGACAACCAAGCTGGACGAGGCCCTGGCTGCTGACTGTTATCAGATTCTGACCACTGTGTGTGCTCTGCCTCAGGGCCCAGCCCAGCTCCTGGCCAGGGGAGCCATTCCTTCTCTGTGCAGGGCCCTGGACCAGAACCAGACCCTCAGCCGCGAGAAGGGACTACCCCTGCTGGGCTGCCTCCTCTCAGGTAAGACCAGGGAGAGAGCCTGGAGCAAATACCCCGCTGAGCTCCTTTCCTTACTGGCGACCGTCTCCAAAGACTTCTGCCAAGCCACCGACGATACCCGGCTGGATCTGTGTGTCCGGCTGCCGCAGTTCCTGCCCCCGGCAGCAAGGGCGCCAGAGAGTGGGGAGCTGAAGGACCTGGTGGTTGGTCTGTGGGCCACCCTGAGACCCACGATGCAGGCTAGATTAACCGCGGCTCAGTTAGGCCCGGTCCTGGTCCTCTCCGGCTGTCTGTTGGACCTCTGTGGCTGGGGACCCATAGGCCCGCCTAGGTTCTGCTGTCTGCTGGTGAACCGGGCCTGTGTGGAGGTGAGGATGGGCCTGGAGGAGCCGCCGGGGACGGACACGAGCCCCGAGCTGCAGCAAACCCTCACGGCCTGCTACCGCATCATGGAGGCCGCCATGGAGCAGGCCTGCAGCCAGGGGGTCGCGCAGAGCGATGCCCAGCCACCTAGTGCCATCGCTGGGCTCAGTCTGCAGCAGAGCAGGCAGGTCCTCAGGGTGCTGGAGGAAGCCTTCTCTGCCATCATCTATCACCTGCAACAGGTGAGAGGAGAGGGAAAGTGCACACAGAGCACCCTTGTCAATGAACATGCACAATCAACATAGGAATCACCAAATGATTAATCACAAAATGATTAACTCTTTCAACATTGTGGAGTAGGTCTATGCACAATTCACAAGAGAAACCTTTTCTGTCTGTTTTGTCTCTCAGGTTGATCAGAGTCGCTACGGCGACCCCTTTGTTTTCGTCACATTCCGTTCTCTCTGTTCATGGCTCGCTGAGGAGACTTCCTGTCTGAAGGAGGAAGTGACCGCTCTGTTGCCCTTCCTGGTTGGCTATGCCAGCAGCCATCTGCAGGGGGAGGGCCAAGACAAGGGTCTGTCCAACTGGATGTCGGAGATGGCTGTGAGTGACGGCTCACAGGGAGGGGCCTGGACCGGCAGAGATGCTCTAAGGTAGGTGAACAGACATGCTCAGGAACACACTGGGCTGCTTGCAGGATCCTTTGTCTATGGGCAGCGCTATCAAGAAAGGAGAACTGACACTAACCCAGTATTATACAACAGCTAGTTCCGACCGCGCATTGTGATTGGCTAAGACGCATTCCAAGCAGTGCCTTAGAACCCTATAATGGCACTGGGTTAATCACCAAATGTATTCCTACTCCCTATCGCTCGTAGTGTACTCGCGTTGCCTAGCAATCGTAATCAAAGTCGGAACTAGCTGTCGTATCGCGGAGGTCTGAAATTAACGACAATGCAGTGCTGTTGTATAAAAGCAATAAGACACTCGAAGTCGTGCTTTACTGTGCTTTATTGGCACGGCTGTTCTGCCTACGGCACTCTGCTTCGCGTCGTGCCTGCGGCTGCACCACAGCCGTGCCAATAACCACAGTAAAGCACTCCCTCTCATGTCTTATTGCTTAATTGTGCACTTCACTGCACAAAGCACTAGAGTTTTCATATATCCTTGGCACAGGAGCACGGTTATTCTGTGGGGACAGGTTTTTAGTGTATTTTCACACATCATCATTCACTTCTCTCCGTTTCTCTCTGTGCTCCAGGTATCTGCTCCCAGCTCTGTGTCACCTCTCGGCAGAGGAGGGCCCCAGGAAGGTGCTCCTGACCCTGGATACCCCAGCCCTGCTGGTTGCCTTCCTGTCCCAGGCCTGGAGCAGCAGGAAGCCTGGAGGGACATCCGCCCGGGACCCTAGCATGGAGACGGCCTGCTCGGCACTCCTGAACTTTGCTGTTACCGAGCCAGAGAGAGTCAGGTACACACATTGTGCACGCTAGGGCTGGGTTACAAAAATCGATTCATCGATTCTGAATCCCCAAATCAATCTTTTATTTAATGAATAAATGAAGGAATGAATAGTTCATTAATTCATTCAATGACAGCTAATGGTTACAGCAAAAAAAAATAATCAGGTTTTAGTAACACTAACCAAATAGATATTGAATCGAATCGTGATAATCGATTCTGAACCTTGTGAATCGGAATCGAATCGATTCTTGAAATGCGAATTGATACCCAGCCCTAGTGCACGCACGCACACACACACACACACACACACACACACACCATGTTAAACTCCTTATTCATGGACGAGAAAGTCTCTAATGCCCAGCCTGTTTCCCATTCCACAGGAAGGACCAGTGTTTCAGAACCCTCGAGTTGCTGTTGAGTGAAGCACTTCCTGTCCTCTTGCATAAACCCCACCTCTTGGTCCTGGCAGCCAATTGCTGCACCCTTGGACTCATGATTGGCAGGCTCAAACATACAGCCACAGGTGTGTTAATGTGTGAAATATCCTCTCTTTCTTAACCATTCAGACTACTACCTGTGTCATACATCTTTTACTATACTACTATAACACAAACAATAAACAATTTTAATTATTTGTCCGCCAAAGAATTTAAGCTTTCTCAGTTAGGTGTATACCTGTATGACTGAGACCAAAATCCCTTCATTCAAATGTGAATATTCTACTTAATATCTCCTTTGACCTCCCAGGCACAGTGGAAGCAGGCCAGAGGCGCTTCTTCTCCTCAGCCCTACGCTTCCTCGGTGGTGCCCTGGACTCCAGCTCCAGCCCTGGCCCAGCGAGGGTGAGCCCGGTCTGGGAGGAGTGGTGGGAGGAAGCCGGGGAGCTGTGGAGGTTGGGTCTGCAGGCCCTGGGCGGCTGCGTGAGAGCCCAGCCCTGGATCACCTCCTTGGCTAGGGAGGAGGGCTGGCTCAGACACAACCTCTCCCTGCTGGCCTCCTGCAGCGCACTGCCTGACCCCCACACGCAGGGGGCGCTAGAGGAGGCCCTCTGCGCCATTGTGGACCAGTGTCCTCTCTGTCGACAGGAGATCAGCAGCTATATGAAGGGAGAGACCAAGGGGGCGTTTAGTAGGATGGGAAACCTGAGGAAAACACTGGCCACAAAATGAGCCACAGAGACTTGTTGATAAATGACCCACTTTGTGATGCATCTCTTCAATATAAGATGACCCGTATGTACTATAATACTCCCATGTTTGAATGACCAGTCGGTCACGCTCTCCCTGATTAATTTTCTGTATAGCAAGTCAGATGGCGTGTGACTGGACATGTCTATGAAATGATATTGAAGCATAAATAAACATCCTATCCATAACTAAATATTCTATCCTATCTACTGCCTGAACGCACTGCCTGAACAACAAGAAATGTGAGGATAGTTCGGGCCAAGGACTGCTCCTCAGAACTGTTCCATCGTTGAGGTAGTATTACTTTGTCTCCACATGATGGCGCTATGACCGCAGGCTGGCTGTGTTAGTGACCATATCCAAAACATCGACAACGGCTATGACAATTACGCATTGGGATTATTCGATACTGATGCGCAGTAGAGTATATTGTGTCTAATGCCATATTATATAAAAATGTAATTATCTTGCGTGGTCTAGATTACGGGTTAGGCCTAGTCCTAGCCTACATTATATATATTTTAACTTTATTTTATTCTTTCAGTTTCAAAACGGTGCTCTTAATGAGAGATGGCCTAAGGAAGTATTTATAAAAGACGAACTGGTTAATTGTATGCATAAATTTCGCACAATAGAGATGAAATGATCCGTAAGGCCAGTTCATTGAAATATCTGTTCAATGTCAAGCATAGGCCAATATTATATATTTCATGGACGCACAACAGTAGTTTGATTGTAAATCACCTAGACTTAATTGGACCAGAATGTATTAATCCATCCATTATTCTAAGTGGTGATATTTATTCATGGCTATCATCCCAATCAATCCCAAACTTAGCAACCGTCTTGACTCCCCTCACCTCCCGCCCCTCGCACCCCTCCCAAACTCCGACTTTCTTTCAATGTGACTCATCTACAAAACTCCGGCATCGTCTCTCATACTAACTCACTCCTCACGCTACCATCAGCTCGCCTCCATCCCAGCGCCCTCTGCTCTTTCCCAGCATTTGTCCAGAACCGGTGACCCGGACAGCCTTCTTGACTGTGATCATCATGCTCTGGAAATCTCGGACCAAGACTGAGCCCTACAGCCTACAGGTACAATATAACGATACTCAGCAACTGGTAAAATTGATACGTTTAAATGAAAACGTTGATAAACTTTTATGAAATACATTAGGCCTACTGTATTACGAATGAGATCATAAAAATAATGAGAGAATATTTGGGCTACTGAACACATTCAATTGTAAAGTTACAGAAGGCATAGGCCTGTTGATATTAAAAACAGTTCAGGGGTTGATGTCTCCAGACAGATTTGTAAGACCACTCTTCATGTTGGACATATTTAGCCTACAATATATTCTGGGGGAAAAAAAGAACAGTTGGAAATAATTCTTATTACACGAAAGTCTTATAAAATATTTGTAAAAATAAATTAACATTCTTGAAAAGGAAATGACAATTTTGTCTTATGCGTAAAATGTTTTGTCAGTGTATAAGGCAAATATAGATTTTAGCCGTAGAAATAGGCTACAGCATGGAACGTAAAATGATTTAGAGTAGACCTAGCATAATGAATCATTATCAAAGACATGAGGAATTTGGCTATGGTTAGTTAATGAACTTTCAAAATAAAATGGTAGTCTAATAACCAAACAAAGGTAGAGTTGGGTGAGTGAGTGTATGCATGACTGAATGAATATATCGCTTTAAGAGAAATGCCCCCCCCCCCTGCCCCCGACCCCTCCCCTCGTTCTGTGGAGCGCGTTCAGAAACCTATAAGTAGAGCGCGCATGGAGAAAATTGAGGACACTTTCTGACAGTGCGTTGCATGAACACCCGTAACGGTGTGTCATCTTTATGCAGGGAGACATTTGAAATTAATAATAAAAAATAAAAAAACAACGGCTACATTTTGACCCACTTTCCTGCATGGACCGTGTAGACAGATGAAATTAACCTGGATTATAATTCGTTGGTGACATCGTTGAGACGTTCACAGCATTTATATCCTATAGACTTGAATTTGGGTACCCAGCCGTCCAGATGCTAGTCCACACATATTCAGCTATGGTGAGTGCCTTTGCCCGTATTTACTATGCGAGATTCCTCCACGCTTAGCTCGTGCATAGTCTTGTCATCTTCGATTGAACTTTCTCTTGTGGAGAGGGCACAGATGTGACGTTGAGTTCGCACTCGCGGCGCTACGATTGTCACAGTCAGCTGTCCGCTGAGATCGTCTGTGTATGCGAAATGTCAGAGACAGAAATCCGAAGGCTTCAAAAGTATCCGCTGTAATGGTGCGTCAAGAGCAAAGAGACTCTGACACTTTGAAATGGGAAACGATAATCATTTAGGAGAAGCCCGATTGCTTTTCGGAATGTTAAGCATCAGAGCATAAGGGCATATGTTCAGACTGTTCGTGATGGAGATTGGAGTATAGAGGTCATTATACATTATTTTGTTATTTGGTAAATTGATATAGTCTCTTTGGAAATAGGACAAAATGGACATTATTCCAAAACAACAAAATCGATTGGAGTGACCCAGCTTTATCAGATCGAATTTTATCAGGAAGTGCAATGCGCATGGAGAGAGGAATGTAGGCTAGTGGATAATTTAGAGGTATTGAAAAAGAAAACACACAGACGGCATGTTATTGGACGAGGTCAATTGTTCTTCACATTACATTTCTCAAAACCAATCAATGCGTTGAAAAAGTTTTGTTATGTCTTTAATAATGAATTTAAAAACACTAGTTCATATGTAGTTGGATGAACTCCCTATATGCCAGCCTTATAGGCCCATTTACACACAGGCTAATTGATCATGCATTCTGTTCCTCGGGCTACACGGCATCCTGCGCGCGTATTACCTGTCCGGCTTCCTGGTGGCCGTGACCTTTGGTGACACTGCCACGCGCGATGCCAGTGGCACCTGCAGCTGCTCGGCCGCTTCATCAGTTATTCTCACGATTCTAGCATTGGTTGAATATGAGCAGTCTTGCTAGTTTTTTCATTTTTAGTCATTCTATTTTGGACTACTGGATTCACTCCATTATCACGGCCCTTCAAAATGAAAACGACTTTGCAAAGAGTTGGGTCTTTGTCTAGCAGTTTGCCATGGTTATTTGGGGTTTGAGACCTGTAGCATTTCACATGACACGCACGCCACGATTTGCATCTGTAAAAATGTGTGGTTATTTTTGTAGACCTGTATGCCAAAGTAACTTTTTTGTCTTTTACGCAGGACCGCGCCGACGGACTGACCGGCTCCTCCCCGAATGGCCGTCTCTCGCAACTCTCGTCGCTGAACCAAGCAGCCTACTCCACGGCTCCCCCGCTCTGCCATACGCCGGCATCCGACTTCCAGCCCCCGTACTTCCCACCTCCATACCCCCAGTCTTCTCTCTCATACTCCCAGGGCCAGGACTCTGCATATTCCCACTTATCGGACCCCTACCCCTCAATCAACTCCATCCATCAACACCAGCAAGCGGCATGGCACTCACAACGGTCGCGGTCAGAGGAAGGAGGGCTCTTGTCACAATCACACCGGGCTCTGAGCCTCGACCCCCGTCGGGAATACCCTGGTGTACCCCGTCTTCTCCACGGACTGGTGGAGGGTGCGGCCGCTCTAGGGGACGGTCCACTGGGAATGCACATCGGACACCACGGTCTGGAGGATATTCAGGTGGGTCTTGCTCATTTCAAGCCCCCCTCCCCTCCGTGCTTAACATATCACGTTACATATCATCCAGACCCTGTATAAAAGTCAGGAGGCACCTGCTTATAGCGCATATCTGCAGTCTCAATCTCATTATGAGAAATATTCGTTCACACTTTATTTTCATAATAAATGTAGGCTACAAATTGATAGATATTATTTTTGAGAGGCGATTTTGTAGCTTTCATCAATATGGTGCACGCCTCTTTGTAAATCGATTTTACAAAATGCTAACAAAATTAGAGTAGGTATTATTTAGGACAAATATTTATTTATTTTTACTAACAATTTTGCTATCTAGAAATTGGTCGCTTTGAAAGTCTTCATCTCCTTTCTCATTTTGTAAAGATTAGGCTACGCACAGCTTCCTGGGGCCTTGGGCATCTTTCCCTTGTGCCAGTTTAAGAACCTAGCAGCAATTATTGCTTTGCAAACCTAATCGTGTTAGAATTCGTGCTCTAAAATTGCAGGGGTTTGCGAGTCTCGTTAGCTTATGAATTAGATTTTAGTTCGGAGCTAATAATCCCCGAAGTGTTCCATGTTGTTGAACAGGCGGCTGGGGATTGATTAGGCTACAAACATTTGAGATTTTCTTCTCAAATTTACTTCAGTAAAATTACCTTTTACGTAGCATAAAGACAAAGATAAAAGGGTCCCGATTTTTGTATAATGGAGAACTTGATGTCCAATATTATCATTATCAGAAAAAATAACAATTCTTTGATAAAAATCCACCATGTTTAATCTAGACTATTTAATTCATTGCCGCTATAATTCCGGGGAGATGACAGCCTAAAGTGCATAAAATAATTAAGAATTATGGCCTACTATAATATCGAAATTGTTAATTTTGTCAGTTCTTCTTTGTGTCTGCAATGAACAACATGTTCATTTGACTATAGACCATAGGCTGCCCAATAATTAACAATGAAGAGGGCTCAGCCATCATGCATCCACTTGAGAGAAAGTGATATAAATGTTATGGTTGCCTTTGCCATTTGCAATTTAGCGAAAAGAATAGTTGCTATGGATTATTGAGTAGTCAACCACATGCAAGCAGGTGCAGAGGCAGACGTATTTGTTCAAAGCATCCTGCCTCCCTCTCGGAACATTCGGCGCAACAAATTGATTTCCGTGGTCATTAATACAAAAGAAACACTACTCAAGCTGCAGCCAAGGAGTCAACGCGGGCATGTTTGTGTTAAACGCTCTCTCTTGACAGAACGTTTATTTGATTAATGGATTAAATTCTATGCGTTTGAACCTACACAATGGAGATGGCCTCAGCATGATCATTTTATCTTGACTCATGCGACTCATGTAGCACATATTGAAAGATCAAATAATTGCAGCCACTTGAAAGTTGTTAAAATGTTTGCCGTGCAACAAAACAACACAATATTAATACTAATACTGGATAAGACATCTCATTTTTTATTTCGTTGAAAAACGACAGGCATTGGCCGGGTTTCCCGAACGAGTTAAGAAGCACTTAACTCCAAAGTACTTCTTAACTCCCATACAAAGGGTTGCTTAAGAAGGGTTCCTTAAGAAGGTTCTTTATCGGGAAACCCGGCCATTGTCTGTTTCAGATATATCCTACGTACAGGTATTTAGTCTAATCTGAAAGATTTTCAACATGTCAATTTGAACTTCTGGGGTTAAATCACAGTGATTTATATACACAAAATAGACTATTGACACATTCATTTGAAGAAAAACATATTTACTGCTTTATTATTTATAGGGTCACTTCCAAATCAACACAAATAAATTAAACAAATATGCATATAACAATATATGTTTCTATTATTCTCTTATGGACTCTGAGGACACTATGCTAGATGTTAAAACACTTGGCCTTGCAGAATTCAGGGTGGGTAAGAAGGGTGAGGGAGAAGGTGAGACAGAGGGTGAGAGAGAGGGAGAGACGGAGGGTGAGAGAGAGGTGGAGAAGGAGGGTGAGACGGAGGGTGAGAGAGGGGGAGTTGGTGGGTGAGAGAGAGGGTGAGAGAGAGGGTGAGAGAGAGAGAGAGGGTGAGACGGAGGATGAGATGGAGGGTGAGAGAGAGGGGGGGTGGGTGAGAGAGAGGGTGAGATGGAAGGGTGAGACAGAGGGTGAGAGAGAGGGGGAGTGGGTGGGTGAGACGGAGGGTGAGAGAGAGACAGAGGGTGAGAGAGGGAGGGAGTTGGAGGGTGAGAGAGAGGGGGAGACGGAGGGTGGGAGAGACGGAGGGTGAGAGACAGGGGGAGACTGAGGGTAGTGAATAAGTGATAATGACTGTCTGCTGTATCTCCTCAAAACAGGGGATGGAGGAGGGATCTGCCTTGGGCATCCTGGACCACTCTGTCATTAAGAAAGGTAAGGTGTGTGTGTGTGTGTGTGTGTGTGTGTGTGTGTGTGTGTGTGTGTGTGTGTGCGCGCGTGTGTGCGCGCGTGTGTGTGCGCGCGTGTGTGTGCGTGTGTGCGTGTGCGCGCGTGTGTGTGTGCGCGCGTGTGCGTGTGAGAGAGAGAGAGAGGGACACAGAGAGGTGAGAGTGCACCCCTCTCTAAACACCATAACACACACACACGCCCGACACTATAAATAATTCTGTTTTGCTATTTCATTTGAAGTCAAGAAGTCCTCTAATACTCTCTGCAGACTTCACCCTAAAGGCAGTCATTCTTAATGTACTGTTCATGGTCATATGAGAGAGAGGGCGGTGGGGGTTGAGAGAGAGAGGGAGAGGGGAGAGTTTGAGAGAGGGAAAGATAGACTGTTTAAAAGAGAGAGAGAGAGGGATTTAGTGTGAGAGAGAAGTGGGGCAAGGAAAATGGAGGGAATGAGGAGAGTGATAGAGGAGGGGCTGTGTGGAAATTTGCTTCATATGATCACTCTGATATCACCAAGTCTCAGAGCCAGAGTGTCTCTCAAGACACAGGGGCATGATTAGGAAATCCAAGCTGAATTCAGAACAGGCGTGAAACGGCACCCTACAGAGGCACCCTACAGAGGCACCCTACGTACATAAGTATATGTTCACTGCATACCTGTCATACGCAGCTGTCAGTCTGTTCGGAGTGGCGCTCATTCACCGAGGTTGAGAATGTATCAATTACAGCGGATCCTCGCGGGAACGGATCAGAGAGCACAGAACTTACCTAAAGCTCACATGAATGAGAGAGAGAGGGAGGGAGAGGGAGGGAGAGAGAGAGGGAGAGGGAGAGCTTAGAGGCCTTTGCTCCGTGGCGAGGCTGGCAGGCTCTGAATGGGGGGGATTGTGGGAGCCGCGTTCTGTGTCCCGGAATCTGGGCCTGACAGCAGGGCGTCTGGGAAAGGCGCACGCCGCCCACGGGGCGCATGGGAGAGCAGCGTCGCAGCGCCGTCGCAGGCCTGACAAGAGGGGAGATAACAGCGCCGCTACGCTGGTGCCGTGACTGGGGAGGGCAGCGAGCCAATTGGGGGGCAGGGCAGGGGACTGTGGGGCACACCTAGAGAGAGAGAAAGAGAGAGAGAGAGATAGGTGGGATAGGTAGTGTTTTCTAAAACCTACACATACTGTAATATCATACTACTGACGCTGTGTTTAGCTACAGCGCGCACACACACACACACACACACACACATACACAGGAGGTGGAGGCAAGGGGATTCATTCAATCCTCTCAATTCAAATGAAAATCCCAGCAGCCCACACACCCTTGGCAGAAGTCGGAGCATGATTAGTGGGGCTCCACCAGCTAATCTCATGAAAACAAATTAACGGTTTAAAAGATGATGTAACAAAGATGTCCAAGCACAAATTAAAAAGCCAACTACACTCTTGTTTTGCACGTCAACGCAAATCATTATTAGGAACAGAATGGCAGCTTAAATCCTAATCGTTTTCCAAAGGGACGCTTCACCTCAGTGCATGTTCATTTACCAAGACGTAGGAAAACATTACACCACTTTGGGAATTCACATGCTTTTCTCCCACGGTATGTTTCACATTCTCCCTAGTTTTGCCTCAAGGAGCATAAAAACACTGTCTATAGACTGTATATATCGCGTTTTAAAATGTTGTTATTAAGATGTTGAAGTGCAGAGAAGAGAAGCGTGAAGGAAATAGGTGAGAAGTGCAGTAAGAGACGCGTTACTTAAAGCACACCACCTGCTGTCAAAACAACAAGAATGTGCCAGAATTAGAGCTGTCTCGCCAGGGAATGTATTATTCATGTGACAATCCTTACCTTACTCTGAACACAGGGACACTGTTATAATGGTATAAATGGTATTGTAGTGTATATATGTGTAAGACGCATGGTTCAAGGATTGTCATTGATCTCTCTCCATCTCTCTTTTTCCTTTCTCTTTACCCCTCTTTTGTTCTCTATCTTTCTATTCCTCCCCCTTTCTTTGTCCTCTCTCTATCCACGTTCCCCCTCTTTGCTCATCTCTTGCTTGTTGCTTTCCCCCCCCCCCTCTCTCTCTCTCTCTCTCCCTCCCCCCCCCCCCTCATTCCTCCTCTTTCCCTCCACAGTCCCTATCCCCTCCAAGCTGAACGGGTCCTCCCTGTCAAGCCTGTCTCTCTGCAAGGAGGGTTTGGGGATGGGCTCCGTGTCCAACCCAGGGGAGGTGTTCTGCTCCGTGCCCGGCCGCCTCTCCCTCCTCAGCTCCACCTCCAAGTACAAGGTCACCGTGGGGGAGGTCCAGCGCCGACTGGCCCCGCCCGAGTGCCTCAACGCCTCCCTGCTGGGCGGAGTCCTGCGCAGGTGAGGGGGAAGAGAGGAGGAGGGGGTGAGGGGGAGGGAAGGGAGGGAAGGAGGGGGAGTAGGGGTGGGCAGGGGGAGACGCGGGGAGAGCTGGGTGGTTAAAGACGGCACAGAAAAGCACCGGGAAAACAAAAAACTACGTAAGGACTCAGAGCACTTAGCTTTACAAAGTGAGACCCCAGACATCAGAGTGAGCAGTCGGTCAGCCAGCTAGACAATCAGTCAGTCAGTCAGCCAGCCAACCAACCAGGCAGTCATCTTTCATTCATTCATTCAGCCAGCCAGCCAGCCAGTCAGCCAGCCAGGAAGTCATTCATTCATTCATTCATTCATTCATTCAGCCAGCCAGCCAGCCAGCCAGCCAGCCAGCCAGCCAGCCAGCCAGCCAGCCAGCCAGGAAGTCATTTATTCATTTATTCATTCAGCCAGCCAACCAGCCAGGCAGGAAGTCATTCATTCATTCAGCCAGCCAGCCAGCCAGCCAGGCAGGCAGGAAGTCATTCATTCATTCATTCATTCATTCATTCATTCATACATTCATACATGCATACATACATACATGCATACATGCATACATTCATTCAGCCGGCCAGCCAGCCAGGCAGTCAATCATCCATTCATTCAGCCGGTCGATCAGTCAGAGAGGCTCAGTGGCTTGTAATGGCCACGCAGACGGGTCTTAAGCTGCTCTCTCCCCGTCCTCACGTCTCTCTCTCTTCCCTCTCTCTCTCCCCCTCTCCTCACGTCTCTCTCCTCTCTCTCTCCCTCTCTCTTCACGTCTCTCTCTCCCCTCTCCTCACATCTCTCTCCCTTCTCTCTCTCTCTCTCTCTCCCCCTCTCCTCACATCTCTCTCTTCTCTCTCTCTCTACTCCCTCAGGGCGAAGTCAAAGAATGGTGGTCGGTGTCTGAGAGAGCGTCTGGAGAAGATTGGGCTCAATCTGCCCGCTGGGCGACGCAAGGCAGCTAACGTCACCCTCCTGACTGCTCTGGTGGAGGGTAAGAGGCCTATAGTCTCGCACGCACGCACGCACGCACACACTTTAAGTAACAGACATATTTTCAGGCCCAGACCTAAAACCAAGAACCTCATCTCTTGCCTAACTTTAATTGACTGATTTTCTCTGTCTCCCTCTCCTTCCTGTCTTCCCCTCTCATTCTCCCTCTCCTCTCTCCAGGTGAGGCAGTCCACTTGGCACGGGACTTTGGATACGTGTGTGAGACAGAGTTCCCGGCCAGAGCTACGGCGGAGTACCTGTGTCGGCAGAGT
Source organism: Borostomias antarcticus (assembly GCF_949987555.1). Classification (NCBI taxonomy): domain Eukaryota; kingdom Metazoa; phylum Chordata; class Actinopteri; order Stomiiformes; family Stomiidae; genus Borostomias; species Borostomias antarcticus. The sequence goes on from NC_140254.1 coordinate 4,504,563, forward strand.
GAGCCGGAGCAGCTCCCCACACGACGTAGCATGCTGCTAGCCACCAAGTATGTGAGACGTCCCTGTCTGGCTCTTGACTGCACCAGGATACACTCTCATAGATTCAGAACAAGCCCCCAGTTAGGGCAGTTGTAGACAGCAGGTTTCCACAATTATCGTTTTTCGGAAACCTTCTACCTGCAAATAAATTATCTAGAGCTCCAGTGTCACTATTTCTCCTACATACTCGGTGTACACTGGGAACGTTGCGATAATAATTGACAATACCACCTCGCCACAGTGCAAATGCTTTCTCTCCCCGCTAACCCCTCCTCTCCTCTCTCCTTCGTTTCTCCTCAGGGAGATCTGTAAGGAGTTTGTCGACCTGATGTCCCAGGACCGGTCTCCCCTGGGGGCCAGCCGGCCCAACCCCTGCCTGGAGCCTGGGGTGCAGAGCAGCCTGACCCACTTCAGCCTGCTGACCCACGGCTTCGGCACGCCGGCCATCTGCGCCGCCCTGTCGGCCTTCCAGAGCTACCTGGTGGAGGCCATCAAGATGCTGGACAAGGGTGAAGGGGGCGGTAAGGGCCACCATGACAAGGAGATGAAGCACCGCAAGTAGAGAGAGAGAGAGGGACGGAAGGAGGCCGGCCGGTCGGCTGACTGACTGACTCGCTGACTGGCTTCACCGGGAGGGCGACAGGCTAGCTGGCTGACTGACTGGCTGGCGAACTAGCTGCCCGGGTGATTGGTTTGCTGGGCGAGCAACACGCTAGCTGGCTGACTGACTGGTTGGCTAGCTGGCTAACTCGCTGCCTGGCTGGCTGACTTGATGGCTGAATCCCTCTATCCACTCTTCCGACAGCTTCCATAAAAAGAGAGGACCAAGACTGAGACATTTCCCCGAACCAGGTTGTGGTTTCTACGTCCCCGGTGGAACAGGGAGGTTGTGGTGATGTTTGTACTGTGTGTGTTTCCGCCACGCCACTTCACATGGACACGCGAGGCGGCAGACGGCAGGGAGTTTTGTCCCGCCGCCAACGAATGACAATTCACGAGGAGCTCTGAGCTGGCAATATGTTCCTGTTATTTATGGCAACACCCCCGTACTTTGCATTTTCTCCCTTAGTGTCCCAACCACCCCCCGTTGGCTCCCAAACCGTACAATCTACCAGACTGTCTGGTCAAGACCCAACCTGGAACCATCGCTGCACACGAGAAGCCATATCCAGAACTACAACCCATCCTAGCTCTGCTCACTTCCTCATCTGGACAAAACTCTACTCCAATAGGAGGGGCGGATTCTGTAGGATTCTAATGGGTGGTGATGGGTCATTGAGTTTTTGGGGTGGGTATGGGTGTCAAAGGCAGCTAAGGAAGACCCTTTTCTTTCTTTTTTGAGGGGAGGGTAAATGTTGGTAAATAAAAATAAAAAAAAGGATCATTTTGTACTTTCAGTGTATGTTTATTATTAATGTTATTACTGTTATTATTATTATTGTACTATGGCATAAATGTAATATATTATTAAAGAATTACAACTGACAGACTGTGGGTATTATGTTTTATCACACTACCACTGTAAATATAGTGATGTGCTGTAAGGCAATATGGGTTTGTTTTAAGCAAGCATTATTATATTTAATTTATCAAAAAGTTCACAGACAAAAGAACATGAGTCTTAAATCCATTCCGGACTTGTCAGGTGCGTGGAATAGTATAAGCTAAAAGGTTGGAAAATTACTCCAAAGAAACTAAATGAATGGAGATAGGCCTATACCTTTTTAATTAAAAACAATATTCTGTAAAGGTAACATTTCAAGGCTTATCAATTCCCTCACCCTGCACTCTCCCTCTCTCTCTCACACACACACAGAATAATTACTGATGCCAACTTGCGCCCAGGGGGCCACTCAGGATTCAGAGAGCCCGTTTATGCAGGCATGATCTGGTGAGAGTGCTTCCTCTCCCCCGATCACTGCATCACTGCGCCAGCCTCACCAGTACCTGGGAGACCGCCGCGACCCCGGCGCTCCACACCTCCACGCATCCCCATCTGTTACTCTTACCCCACCTCTACTGATATCTGCTCGCTCCCTCCATCCTCTACACCTCCTTACCCGTCTCTCCCCTCCTATGTCAATCCCCCCATCCCTCCATCTCCCTGTGACCTGCCCCCCCCCCCCCCCGTCTGACACTGCGGGGAGGTTTTCCATCTCTCCCTCTGCCTCCAGGCAAACATATGCTACTCTTCCCGTCAGATTCCGCTGTGTTTGTGAGGGGAGGGATTGTTTAATATTTATTAATCACCTGTCTGTGATGGAGAACGGGAGGGAGATGGAGACACACACACACACACACACACACACACCCCTATATGGCCTGATGTTCTTATTCTGGCCCACTTTTTCTAACCAGCTGTATGGCAGTACAGCATTTCCAGCATGCATAAAAATTAAAAAAGGGATGCATGTTGATAGATGTTGAATAACTGAATAAAAGTCAAAGATTAATAGGTAGTGCAGAATCAAATAAAATCCAAGCGTAATTTTGATTTGAATTTGAGTGTCTCACGTCCAAGTCGACACACACACACACACACACACCACACACACAGCTGTGTGACCAGTGTGTGTGTTTTGTCTGACAAGAATACACAGCCAGAAGGCTCTTCATGAAGGGGACACCAAAAAAAGCAACAGCGGGCAAAGATGTATTTCAACAGTGTGTCACGTTTTATTGGAACATAAAGAAGGGAAGTCTACGGTACAAAAGAGCAGGGCGTTGTGGGGAGGAGGCGAGCGGTCACTTGCGCCCCACGGTGAGCTTCTCCAGGTCATGGATGCCCTCCTTGTCAATCAAACGCACGCTGAAGGACGGGAGGTTCAGGATGAAGCGCTTGTTTAGCTGGAGAGAGAGAGAGAGAGGGAGAGAGAGAGAAGAGTTAGATCACAGCTGACCAAAACAAACGACAGCGCTGGGATTTGTTTTCAAGACAAAATTCATAGCTTTCATCCCTCTCTCCTCAGCTCACCTCCTCGATACACTTCTTCAGCAGCTCCACGGCCTCGTCGCGAGTCAGGTCTGCAGGCCAGGGAGAGAGAGAGAGAGAGGGAGAGAGAGAGAGCCAAAGAGCCGCGGTCAGTTGTCACGCACACCCTGCGTTTAGACGCCAAATAACGTCAGTAGAACGACTAAACGACGCGGTCACATGGACGGCGTCAGAGCGCGCGCCGCCAGCCGTACCGGGTCTGTAGTAGCGGTCCAGGATGGACAGGGTGAGGAAGGCTCCGTAGCCATGGGCAGCGAAGGGGGCCTTGGCCAGCGCAGACAGGTAGTCCATGTAGTACAGACCTGGGCCGTCTGTCTCGTCGTATCCCGCCAGCAACAGGTTCACGTGGTACGGAGTCTGGGGGGAGGGGAGCGAGAGAGGGGGGGAGGGGAGCGAGAGAGGGGGGGAGGGGAGCGAGAGAGGGGGGGGAGGGGAGGGCAGAAGGAGAGAGGAGACAGGTTAGTATTAGGTCATAAGAGTGTGCCAGTGTCCGTCCCTAGCAGCGCCACCAACCTGATCGGTTCAGACCACCGGTCGGGGCTTGGCACTAACAAGCGTTCGTAGCGCTAGCGTTGGCAAACTTGGCAGGCTGCCGCGTCGAGACCGCCAGCAGGAGGAGGCGCGAAAGTTACTGGGTTACACTTCTATCTCCTTCAACTCCTCATTATCAGCTCGGCAAGTTTGAACTTCGCAAAATTGGGGTGGGGGGATGATAACAACAAACACGGCAACAATAACGACGGCGGCAGAGGAGGGGTGGGGTGTGAAACTGCTGTGACATGGTGGGCGAGGGGGGGGGGGGGGGGGGTGAGCGGGGGAGGTGTCAGAGGGAGGGAGGGAGGGAGAGAGAGGGGGGTCACGGTGTCACCGGCAGTGTGACATCTGCTGGGGGACGGCACCCCCACTGCTCTCCCTCCTCCTCTCTCCTCCTCCTCCTCCTCCACCCCCCTCCCCTCCCTCCCTCCCTCCCTCCCTCTCTAGCCTGGAGTACCGCCAGGCCTCATTAAAACTTCTGAAGTCTTCTCTTCCTTCTTCCCTACATCCATCCATCCTTCCCTCAAATTACTTCTCTTACGCTCCAAGCCTCTTGTTTCAATGAGCCTTAACAGAGGCAAACTCCTTCTCTCTCTCCCTCTCCCTCTCTCTCTCTCTCTCTCTCTCCTCCCTCCCTCTTCCAGGTTAAGAGTCCCTCTACCCAGGTTTCACATGATGTCCTCGATTGAAATTAGAACAATCTGTAGGGTTTTCAACCAAGCTAAATAAGATAGAGTAAAATAAAGCAGTGGCAAAATCTGGCATCTTAAATTGATTCACACTCATGTACAAAGTTAACTGTACTACTGTTAGTGACATCACCTGAGCACAAACCACCTACTATGAACACCTGCCCTCACATCAATGTGTGTGTGTGTGTGATATCTGCCACGGGGGAAATGCTGACTCTGTTATGTTCCCTGTGGAGAGAGGTTAAGTGTGTGTGTGTGTGTGTGTGTTAGTGCTTACGCGTGCGTGTTTGAGAGAGAGAGGAGGCACAGGGTGTTTGTGGATTGTGTGTGTGTGTGTGGGGGGGGGGGGGGGTCACAAACCCATTGGTGTGCCCAAGAAGCCCCCTGTGGCACCCCCCCCCCTGCCTCTCGACACCTGCCTCACTGGTTACAATGTAACAATACAGGCCTGCCATCAAAATAACCCCGTCTTCCCATGTCGCCATGGAGGCCACATGACAGCACTGCTTGTTAAATCTGCCACCTGAACTCACACCCGCGACACACATACGTTAAAGCCTATAGGCACAAATGTAATTTACGAGACGCACACAAACACACACTGACATACAGGCAGACTGACAGAGACATAAGATATCAAATGACTGAGACACCACTACGGTTAGCGCTAGGAAGGCTTTGCCATTATTCCAGTCCCATCTCCCTCCTCTCTTCCATGTTCCAGCACTCGTTCTTTCCATCTCTCTCTCCTTCCTTCCCTCCCCCTCCCCCTCCATCCTGCCCCAGGACACGTTCTCTTTATTGGCATTCTCCGCAATCTGCTGTATTAATTGTTCATCTGTGCTGGAGCAGGAGAGTCGTGTGCAATATGGCACTAGTAATTATTTGTGCCTGTGTCGATGTCAAAAAAAACGAAAAGCCCATATGCGACGTTAAACACAAGGCAAACTGTTGCGGGAGCCTTGTTTCTTAATTCTTTAAATGTGCTAGCTAGTGTTGGAACACAGTGGGCGTTCTTTAGGTACTGTTCTAGTGGAAATAGACATCTGGGAGGGCAGGTCCATTTCTCCTCTGACACACAGCGAGTTTGTGATTAAGAAAGTCAAGAATATAGGAGACGACGGCGTATCCTTGAGGATATAGAGTAGGCATACTGTATTCATGGACAGATACCATCGAGCTGTGAACTCTCTGGACAGTGGGTTGTAGTTTGCATGATTCCTCAAATTCATGCGGCTCATTCAAAGCCTCAGGTGGTGGTCCGGGCCAGCCCGTCTCCAGTCTCTCCATCTCTGTGAAGTTGAGAGTATTCAGTACGCCTGCGCTTATCAGAGGACCCTGTTGTTGTTTTTGGATGGCTGGTAGCTACACAGTAACACGATGACCCTCCCCCAACCGTCTGCCTCCGACTCCCTACCCATGGGCTTTTGGTACCACTGGGAAGAAACAGAGAGAGTTCTACTCTGTTCAACAAAGAACCTCACAAAGCATTTAGGTGGAGGTGAACGTTACTTGTTCTCGGATATATTCATTATGAATGTATAATGTTTATTATGAATCAATAAATCTGGAGAAAGCAACGTTTATCTGACATAATTGGTCAAACTTGCTATATTCTGGGGTGGGTCTCGGCTGGAGAGAACAGCTGAGGGTGAGGGTAGCAGCAACTGCTTTAACTATCTACTAACCCTATCTAACCTTCTAACCTGAACACTTAACCCTATCTAACCTTCTAACCTGAACTCTTAACCCTATCTAACCTTCTAACCTGAACACTTAACCCCATCTAACCTTCTAACCTGAACTCTTAACCCCATCTAACCTTCTAACCTGAACTCTTAACCCCATCTAACCTTCTAATCTGAACTCTTAACCCCATCTAACCTTCTAATCTGAACTCTTAACCCCATCTAACCTTCTAATCTGAACTCTTAACCCCATCTAACCTTCTAATCTGAACTCTTAACCCCATCTAACCTTCTAATCTGAACTCTTAACCCCATCTAACCTTCTAATCTGAACTCTTAACCCCATCTAACCTTCTAATCTGAACTCTTAACCCCATCTAACCTTCTAACCTGAACTCTTAACCCCATCGAACCTTCTAACCTGAACTCTTAACCCTATCTAACCTTCTAACCTGAACTCTTAACCCTATCTAACCTTCTAACCTGAACTCTCAACCCTATCTAACCTGAACTCTTAACCCTATCTAACCTTCTAACCTGAACTCTTTTGAGAGTGCTGAGTGAACCGCATTAGAAACTTCTGTATACATATATATCGATTATACAGTACTACTTTAGCTGCTTTTTGCAATGTTTGCTGCATTCCTAAATATTTTGCCATCAACAATCCAATGCCACCCTAGAAACCAGTAGCAATCTGAAGTGTAGTGTAAAGTCTGATGCTAACTTTCTCTTGCTCCCTTGCCACTTATCACCCTGCTCCTGACTCTACGATGTTGACTTCTGGGCCTGTCTTTAGGCCCCTGGGATGACCCCCTCCCTCCCTCCCCTGCCCCCCACCCCCCTCCCCCATGTCCCAAATTCCCTGCTCGGCTACACTAATTGTTTTTTGTAATTATTTTCACCCTTCTGCTATTGTGACAGGCAACGGCTGCACTCTTCTTAACAAATTAACTGGCTGCAAACAGATGAGATTCAAGGGGGGGATACGAACGTAGAAGGCAGTCAGCAAGACTGACTCGTGTTCTCATGCAAACACACACACACACACACACACACACACTCACTCACTCACTCACTCACACGCATGGAAGTTGGTCGACTGGGAACTGTTTCTGGCGCAGGTGTTTTGTTTCCCGTCCTTGAAGACCACATAAGACACCTCAGATACATGGGCGATTTTATAGGGGGGGCCAGCCCAACTCTGCTCAAATTCTTAAAAAGAGGTCATCATTAATTTTAAAAGTGTATTTATTACTTAAACTAGGCTACATTTAAAAAAAATTCCGGTTTGATCTGTTGCCGCAAAAAATGAGATCTGACTGTACTGCTCAGTGCTCAAGCTACAACTAGCAAACCTGCTCACAATGGCGAAATGAGCTATAAAAACAATTGGCCACTTATTCATTAAAAAAAATAAAACTGGCAATGCTAATGAAGAAGCTACCACTCGAAATGACAGCGCAGCAGGTGCAATCGAATGCAGAAGTGCTCCAGAGGCTATCGAAGCTAGCACTAGCACTAGCAACATCACCATCGGCGAGGAAGCTAGCACCAGCAGGCAGTTGCAGTTTGATGTTGTGATGTTGGTTATGGCCTAGTGCTCGGTCATAACGTCATATTGACATGCTCGTGGTGTCTAGATGAAGTTTGATGCGTTGTGCATATTGAATTGTCATATGGATTTCTTATTAGCATACTGTTCACAACCGGCATTCTTTGTAAATAGATGGGATGGGAGAACTGTTTTGTTTTTTTCTCACTTCAAAATGTTGGCCCCCCCTACTCTCAGAGGGTAAAATCGCCTATGCTCAGATAACAAATTCACACTCACAACATATCAGTCACAATAAGACCACTAGCCAGGGTGAGAGATCTCTCAGACCGATTACAACACTGTTATTCACTCTGGGGAAGCAAGTGAGCTTTTCGGCTAAAAGGGGTAGGTGAAGGACTTCAGCTTCATGCAACTAAACTAGTTTAAATATGTCAACTACACACAGTTCATACACTATCATCAGAAAAGGAATAAGGTGAGTCAGCAGTAGACCAATATGTGTATAATCATGGACAGATCATGTGTAAATGAAGGAATTCTGAAGCTCCAGTGTGTTACCCTGCTTCGAAGGTAGTCTGCCAGGTTCTTGCGTGTGAAGTTGGCCGCTGCTGCTGGACTGAGCTCATACCCTGGAGACCAGAGGGAAGAGTCACAAGGGTAAAACCTCACAGCATGTTCTGTGCTCTCTCCTGTATATTCTTCTGAGATCCATCTTTCCTTAGTCCACCCATGGACTTACCCACTCTTACATACCGTTTCGCATTTTGTAAAGCTGAACGTTCTTCTGGATGTACTCCGCGAACTGCACCGTGTCCCCTGCCTCTCCCACACAGAGCAACAGGATCTTCTCACTCAGTTTGAACATCTTGTCGTAGTCTGGGGGAATAAACGGAGCAGAGTTCTGATTCTCGGGATTTAATCGAGTGCAATTTAACTCAAGAACACAAGGAAACAAGCCAAGGAAAAACTATGTAGATAGCCTCGTCGCTAATGCACTAGTACATGGAACAATAACATCCGTTCATTAGCTAGCTAGTGCTATATTCATTTCCAGTACTGTAAGGTACATTCCAATGAAAACAAGATTTCATCTTTAATTAAGGTCACAAAGACTGACAATGCGAAAATAAGGCCAGTCATTATTACAGGGAGGACCGGGCATATTCTGACTCGTTTATAGTTTCACTTTCATAACTAGTAGTAGCCAGCTAGCTAACGTTAGCTAAGCTAAGGAAACATGCTAGCTAGTTAGCTAAATGCTTAGCACATGAGTACATAACGTTAGTTAGCTAGCATCAATGAGCTAACGTGGTTCTCTGTGAGAGTGGTAGCTAATGGCTAACTAAATATCCGTGTTACTGATACTGATACATACTCTAATACCAAGACTTTAAACCTTGGCGAAGCGAATTGAAATGTGTTATCGATGCTTTTCCACACGATGGAAAAAGATATATGCTAGCTATTTTATCTGAATGAATGAGTGTTTTTTTTACGAGAAGGCTAGCTAACTGCATGCTAGTGAGCTAGCTAGACATGGCTATGTGCGGTGTCATACCGTGTTTCATCTGAATGATGCTGCTGGCGGCAATATTATCTGCAGCAACCAAGACGAAGTCTGGTCCCTGAATCCCGATCAAATATTCCATTTTGTAGATTTAAAATAACGATGGTTTTGGTAAAGTTGTGCACACTGACAGTCTAACCTCTCTTACTCAAGTCAGATTAACGTTACACAGCAAAAGTTGAGTGAGCGGCGCAGGATATTGACGTCACGAGTCTTTTCCCCTTCTCATGTGATTAGGATCTACACTACAGCATCAGACTTAAGAGATACATGAGAGCTTTTCTTTTCCTCAGATGAAAATGTCACGTTTCTCAAAAACAACCAGCCAAAGTGAGGTGTACACACACACACACACACACACACACACACACACACACTAAACCTCATTCCCCCTTGAAAGTGATGATGATCTGAAAGAGAGTAGGATAATGAATTGTCTCTGGACAAGGTGTGTACTGTATGTTATGTGCTAAGGTCAAAAGAAAATGTAAGAAAGCCACAAATCAACAATGTGTACATGCAGTTTGTGTCTCCCTCGTTATTTCATTTTTTTCCCCCTCTTCTCTCTACAGTGCCCAGTCTGGTATTACAGCATACCTTACATACCTTGTAGTATTAAGATATTGATGTGTTTATAGTTTACAGACTGATGCAGCCTTGTAAGACTTCTGCTTTGTTGACAAGCTCTTCATGTAAACTTCAAATGATAGTTACAGATGTGGAATTCTGATGTATGTTAGCTTAACTTTGGTGTTGGCAGCACAGGGATCGCTTTGAAAGCTGGATATTCCACTCTCATTTTCATATTCTCTCTCTGTCTCTCTCTCTCTCTGTGTCTCTCTCTCCTTTCTCTTTCCCCTCTCTCCCCATTTCACTCTCGGCAGTTGTCGCTGGTTCAGCTTGACTGCTTCGTTAGGGCTCATCATTTGCATTCAGATTAATTATCTAATTACCGACAAATGTCCGGCGGCCACCGCACACTTCGGCTCGTCAGCTCTCAGCCTGTAATTATTTTAATCATTTACTTTCATCTGGAGCGTTGCTGCCATACTCCTGTGTTTAGAGGCCATTCTTAATTACCCTGCCAAGACTCTCTTCTCCTCTTTTCATGAGAGAAAAATAGGGAGGGGGGAGAAAGAGAGAGAGGGATGGAGGGAGAGGGGGGCAGAGAGGGAGAGTGAAAGAAAGAGAGAGAGAGAGAGAGCCCATTGGGGACATGGTCCAGGAGCACTGATAGCATATGAAGGGTCCTCCTCTGTTGCTTGCTCACCCCTCCCTCCTCCCATTCTATCTTTCTCTCCCTTCTTTCTTTTTCTCTGCACCCCCCCCCCCTCCAACCAACTTCCTTCTCTCTCACACCCCCCTCTACCCCTCCCTCCCCCCAACCCATACTTCCTCCCTCTTCCCTTTATCGCAAGCACACACAGGAACCGCCCCTGGGCTTCACTGCTCTGACTGCTAATACTCTCTCTCTCTCTCTCTCTCTCACACACACACACACACACACACACACACACACACACACACACACACACACACACACACACACACACACACACACACACACACACACACACACACAGAGGCAGACAAGAGAGCCGTGCACATGCACACTGTTTGTGGCACACATCATGAAGCACACATCTTTCCACTATCCGCCTGGAAAATCTATACCTTTCTCTCTCTCTCTGTCTGCCTATCCTTTATTTAGACACCCATCAATCTGTACCCTCACTCTCTCCCACCCCTCTCTCTGTCCCTCTCTCTCTTTCTCTCCCTCTTTCTCTCTCCCCTTTTCTCTCTTGCTCTCTCTGCCACAGTCTGGTTTCTCCCCTGCAGATGAAAGATGGGTCATCTCCCCAGTGACCATCCCATAATGATGCTCTCACTGAACCCTTAAGCCAGATACACTCGCCCTACTCTGCTTAGAGAAAAAAGATACAAGCTGTGTAATTGGGCTCTTGAATATTTAAGTTGGCTGGGATGAAAGTTTAATGAAAAGATGATTATCTACCAGTTTATCACACTGTTTCATATTTCATTTCATATTCCAGTGCTGCGCTGTCCATTTTGGAAGTCGTGGATACAGGAATTATGATTCAGTGTTGAAACTGCACAAGACAAAATGGCAGTAGCCTATATGATGAATAACATCAGTGAATGGAACTGTTTACACCATTGTCTAGTGTCTTATGCATCTTCACAAAGCACTTCCAGGACACATCTAACTCAACCCAGGCAGATTGTCCTGTTGTATCTATTAAACTATTCTAATCATTATTCATAGTAGACAGAAAGGGCATTAATCCTGTTTAGCAGTAGATGGCGTGAAAAGCAATGTTGTGCTTTGACAGACATGTAGCACTTCAGACAAACCCCAGTGGGACCTGGAGCTGAGTTCAGGGATTATGTGTGGACCCATATAGCCCTGGGGGAGAGTTTCTGGAGTGGGACATGAACAGCTCAGATTAAGGATCAAGGTGGTGGTGCAGGCCATTTGTGGAATAGTATCTTATGTATGTAAAATAGCATATATTCCCCCTTCACCACAAATACAAACATGCCTTGATATTGGCTAAGTATTAGGCCTAGATAAAACTGACAAAGGTAAAATGCCATGAGGAGATTTCTTCACAGTTTCTTTGTGGATTTAAATAATAAAAAAGAATACGTGTGGCTTTGTAGGCCTACTGACAAGTGTCTGACAAATTACTGATTTCAATATTTAGCCTACAATTTCATAAAGTTCAGACTATAGTATCCGAAAAGGAGAATAAGGAGTGCACTCAAGTGAATGAAGTTGTTGTTGTTTAAGAGACTTTGTTTAACCTTGCCTTCGGATTTTGGCTTTCAATTACATGAAAAACAAGCTTGGTATCAGTGGCACCGCGTGTCGGTTTAATCCACAATTTCACAGTGCTGAGGCGGGATGGGTTTTGCCCCCGCTCTCTTTTATCGACGGTGTCACCGTTTAGCGGTCCTTTTCAACTGAGAGAGGACGTCGTCGAACTTGGGCACGCGAGACCATCTCAAGGGGGGTGAAAAAGAGCAAGTTAAATAGAAGTGACAAGCTCTGAAAAAATTCCTGCCGACAGCTGCGTGGATTCATAGTTAGCTCCCCTCCGGTCGCCGGCCTCGCGACCCCCGTGCCTGGCACACGCACCTGCCGCTCCCAGCCGCACCCAGCCGCGCTTTCACCACAGCGAGATAATCCATGGGCGTGTCACGGACTGACTGCTCTCAATGTGCTCTTGAGAAAACCCCTTATGCGTGAAAAAGCCCCCTTTCTCTTTCTATTGTCCAAAACTGTTTTATGGGACAACATTGGGCATTATGAGGTTTCTGGATTTACATGGGACTCTATAGAAGGGTATAATCCTTTCAAGCAGAGAGGGAATAAAAGTTTTAACCCGCTGTTTTCATATTTATTAGCTGGTTAAAGCAGGCGAGGCAGCTGAACCCTACCCCACCAACAGGCTTTTGGACGCCCACATTCACAAACTCCCAATGGATAGACTCCAACTAGACAGCAGACTACTGACAAGTGATAGGCCCTCAGAAGCCCATATAGGCCTCTTCCACGGGGTAGGGAACTTTATTGAAACATTACAGGGCGAGTCTACTCACTGTGTCGTACTATGCCAGTAGTTTTATTTAGCCTATCAAATGTCAGTCAACAGGTTAGACGTGCACTGACAACATTGTGATGCACTGGTTGCCTGTAAATAGGCCTAATGAAATTAAGACAGTTTAAAAGTCACACATCATGGCCCAAAAAGGAAATCCATCTTTTAGAGTTTATGGAGAATCATGTTCTCATATTCAATGGCCTGCAGTGTGCCTGCAACAATTAGACCTATGAGACAAAATCTAAATTCTCAATTTGTAAATCTGGCTTCTTGTAAAGTGAAGGTCTATCTCCCTGTATACCCTCTATTGTAGCCTATTTAATAAGAAACCGCCTCCTGGAAAATTCCAGTTTTTTTCAACATTGAAAGGGTCTAAATATTTCTTAGCCTCCAAAACTACATTTAAAATTGGTTTCATCCCTCAGACTGGCATTATTGCTGCAGTGTTGATTTAATCTATCTATCTATCTATCTATCTATCTATCTATCTATCTATCTATCTATCTATCTATCTATCTATCTATCTATCTATCTATCTATCTATCTATCTATCTATCTATCTATCTATCTATCTATCTATCTATCTATCTATCTATCTCTATCTATCCTCTGTCTGTCTGTGCTGTCTATACTGTATGTTTTCTATTGCTCTCTGGCGACAGGTCTTTCTATCCAGTTCATCATGCACAGGCCGCAGGCCGCTACCACCCCACCCCCCCCTCCTCCAGTCCCCCACCACCCCCTTTCTGTCAAAGCTGATTGTTTCCACGCCAACAGAGTGCTGGGGGCTAGTGCACTGTCACACAACATCAGGCAGGGAGGAGAAAGAGAGAGAAAGAAAGAGGGGAGAGAGAGAGTCTGCTCTGCGGACTCATCACGCTGGGCCTGTATGTCCTGCTCACAAGGCACCGCAACCTTTCTGTTGCCCCGCGCCGACTACTGCCCCCTCGCGTAAACCTGCGACTGAACCACACTGAAAAGTGATCAGACTGTGTGATGGAGTATCGCCCTCTGCTGGACTGAAATCCCTGTCGTCACCACTCGACTGGCCTCATCATAGAAACGACGTGCATTGTCTGGCCTGCCGTGTGGGTAGTGGCATCTTTCTTGACATTATACAACCTAGCGCATGGAGGCTATGAACTAATGCGAATTGCAGTTGTTTATGAGAGGACAAATCCCGTGACGCATCTCGTCCGTAACGTGTTGAAACAGTCAAACTGAGAATGTTGAACACGTGTCAAAATCAGTTCGGAAACTGTAAACCAGTTCAGAAACAATTAAAATTACCTAAATTATGTTTTAAGTTAGGGCGCAGAAATCCAAATTGGGCGTGCGGTTTCAAAAGACCTTTTTCAACAAGAAAATAACACGATTAAGCCTACTACTCCGAGTGTCTGTCCAATAGTTATATTTTATTTTATTCGAGCTACTGTTAGAAGTTAATGAGGAGGAGGCGAATTAAAGTCGCGAATATCACAGGGTTACAGACCCCGGTAACATTTGGCACCGACTTTGGTGCCACGAAGCCCAGCTGTGCCCTCTCTGCTCTCTCCCCGTCGACCGCGTTAATTTGGGAGAAAACGCCTCTAACTGATTCACAAACGTTCTCTTAGATTTTTTTTACAGACAGAATTAGCAGCTCTGCTCGAGGAGAGAGACTGTAGCGCGCACGGCAGCCCGCCCTATGTGCGCGCCTCCCCGGGCGCGGCCCTCTTGCACCGCTCTTCGCGCCTAGCAGGCCCCCTGTCACACTTTGCCTCGTGCCCCGTTGTGCCAGTGCGCCTATTATACAGTGTTGCTGCGACGAAGCGATGTGTTCAGGGTGAGGGCACGGTGGTTAACGAGAGACTGCCGCAGAATAGTTTAAATGTGCAAGAATACGTCGAGGTTTAGGCCTATATGGCCCTACGTGCACTGTCCTGTCTTTGCACTGTCCCGTCTCGTCCCTAAACCCTTTCCAATGTTGTCTCCATGCACCATTGCCCGAAGCAAATTCCTATAGTAGCCTATGTTGAAAAACTACATGGCAATACGGCTGATTCGGATAGTCGAGGTTTATAGGCATACTTTGCAGAGACCTCGGAGTTAAAGAAGTTTGAAGCTCATACCTTTGGATTGGGGTTTTCAAAACGAATTCCTTTGTCATTTTCAACATTTTCTTTCCCTTTGATGTGACCTATATATAGGCCTAATTTGACCCCCACAGCCTTCCCATATAGCCAATATGGTGATTTTCAATCCACAAAGACGGTTTGAAAAATGTTGTCTGTTAAGAGGACCATTTTTGCGCATTGTTTTGGAAATGGTTGTTGGAAAGCTACACGGATAACAGACCATGTTATCCCACCCGGCTACCCCTCTTGATGCTCCACATAGCCTAGGCTACATCCAGCTAAAGCCAGTAAACAACAGATCAATATGTTAATTCTCTCACACTTTCACTGTCATGCCTGCGTCCAAGAGAGGCGATAAGATTCGAACATAAGCCTGAGCGCCCGGTGTTCAGAGGCATAACCAAGGATTATCCCAGACTTGCCCCGGGGTTTGGCGCTATTGCGCGACTGGACCGGCGGCTGCTCACCGGGCTGGGTAGAACCGCGCGGGCCCCGGGGCGCAAACTGACAGATTCCCCCGGGGACCTGGACCCTGAAGGACCAGCTCAACTCAGACTGATTAGGGTGGCAAAGGCTGGTATCTTTGTGAGCACGCGCCCGCCCGCCCGCAAACATACACACACACACACACACACACACACACGCACACACACACACACACACACACACACACACACACACACACACACACACACACACACACACACACACACACACACACACACACACACTGTAGCCTACATAAAGCATAGGCTAGACGTTCTCTTCCACTCTGCCCGCGGCGGTGAGATCCGCACTAACCGTTCCTGGAAGATTGATGCTTGTTCCTCACACGGCTATCACACCCAGAACACTCGACTCTCATACCGTGTGATGGGGCGATACATACAAACAATCTTTGTTCCACTGATAAAGAAGCGATTGTAACTGGAAGGTCAGATGCTGGAGGCTACAATCCATGTTTTGGAACTAATCTGAGGAGGCTTAAACCGTCCTTTATTAGTTCTATTTTAACGAAATGAGACGAAATGGGGTTCTCAATAGATTAACAATAATGAACAACCATTCTCAAAGAAAGGCCCACATGGTTGGCTCAAGTCCTTCATAACCAGTCCTATGAGAACATGGGTTGCAATATGTATGAAGCAGACTAGCATATTACACATTACATGTTTTTCTTTCTAGATATAGCTCAGATGATCTACACTAGCCTACTTTCTTTATGAATTCATTTAAAACAAACACAAGTGTTGAGTTATACTGTATATTTTATTTGTTTATTTCATGTTGAGACAAACTTGATATGGCTTATACTAGTCTTACAATTCCAAGAAATAAATGTTATTCTCACTCGAGATACACAGAATTTCCATAGGCCTACATATAGTTATTTCAGGATACAAACTATAATATTTAATCTTATTTATTGTGTTCAGTTTTTCTTTTGGCATGGATTTAATCACAAAACAAAACAAAATAGCCTAAAAGCCAAGGTACAGTATCATCAATCTCTCAATGATATCAATATATGTCCATGGAACATTTGATAATAGGAACATAGGATATATTAAACTTGTCATAAACCTCTTAATTTCTTATGTTATACTGTACAATTCTGTACTTGTTCTGTAAGGTGACCAAGGCCCAGATGAAAGATAGTTTGGGCCGGGCAGTACAGAAAAATGTAATTGTCTCATTTGTTTACACAGTAGTGTTTCAAGATAGGCTACAAACAACATCTGAAACCTCCCATCTCATACATTTCACTACTTTAGTTTGGTATGGTTAGGTCGGACAATAAGTTGCATCACCAAACTGAAAGACCGCTTCAGAGTGAGATGTCTGGATGCTTTGAAGTTGTCTTATATCAGAAAAAGTCAACAAACAAGGATCCTCCCGGCCTCTGTAGACCACTTCCTGTCTCTCTAGCTCTATGATTGGCTGGCGGTGGCGGTTGCCGAGGTGGTGGCACCCATGCGCAGCAGCTCCTTCCGGTGGTCGAGTATGACGTCGAAGCTGGACTGCAGGCGGTTCTGCTGCTCCTGGACTCGGCTCTGCAGCGTGCGGACCCAGCGGATCAGCGCCAGCCGGCGATACATGGTCAGCT
This sequence comes from Borostomias antarcticus, assembly GCF_949987555.1. NCBI lineage: Eukaryota > Metazoa > Chordata > Actinopteri > Stomiiformes > Stomiidae > Borostomias > Borostomias antarcticus. The sequence goes on from NC_140254.1 coordinate 4,521,486, forward strand.
GGATCTGGTGCTTCTCCATCTCCTGGGCCTTGAAGCGCTCGCGCTCCCTCAGGGTCCAAACCGAGTCCAGCAGCGCCGGGTCTGTGTCCGAATCAGAGTAGCCGCCGCCACCCCTCTCCCTCTCCTCGTCTTCTTCCTCCTCCTCCTCCTCCGGGAGGCTGGACCCCATCGCTGAGCCCGCCATGGTCTTCTTGCCCCCCCCCTTCCTCTTGGAATACTCCTCCCATTTCCTGGGGGGTCTGGAGAGGGCTTCGGTGGCGCGGGGTGTTCTGTCCGCCTCCTGGAGGTCAGAGCACGTCTCGCCCACGCCGGTGCGGTCCCACCCCCCTACCAGAGCCCCCTCTCCTCCGCTCTCCATGTTCAGGGAGGACAGGCTGCCGCCGGACCTGTAGCAGAACTCAAACTCGGAGTCACTGTCTCCCCACTCCTCCCCGTCTTCCCCCAGTTCCTCCTCCTCCAACCCCTCCTCGTCCACTTCCTCCTCCCCCCCCTTGCCTCCCCCCTCCCCGTCCAGCAGCAGCAGCTCCACGGCCTCTTTCCCTCTTCCTCCTCCTCCTCTTCCTCGGACGCCGTGCGGCTCTTTGTCGTCGTCATCGCTCATCCTCCTCGTCTCCTCCTCCATCTTGCCTTCCTCCGCGCCATCGGGGGGCACTCTCCTGTAGCAGTCGTCCCCGCTCTCGATCTCGGGGAGGGGCTCCAGGGGGCTCCAGCACGGCAGGCGCGAGAGGGGTGACAGCAAGCCCGGACCGTAGTGGATGCCGGGGGGCGGCGGGGGCACGTCGCGATCCAGCTGGCCCAGGTTACAGGGCCGCATCTGGTTGCGGTTCTCGTCCCCCGTCGTGACCTCGTCCTCCTGGCCCAGGAAGTTGAAGTTGCTGTCCTTCTCACGTTTCCTGTTGGGCTGCTGCTGGCTGTTGCTAAGTAGACGCAGGGAGGCGGAGCCGGCCCCCTGACCTCCGTACTTGGGGATCACGAGTCGATCCTGGTGAAGCATTCTGGCTTTGGATTCAGATTCACTAACAAAGGGAGAGAAAGAAAGAGAGAGAGAGAGAGAGAGAGTTAAAATATTCTGATCAATGATTTCAAGGTTAATCCTGGATGTACAAATTCAACTCTCATTCTGATAAGGAGGAAACAATGGCTCCTCTAACCCCAATCGCCCCCCCTTATGACAACATGGTAACTACGGGCTGGTCTGTGCCCTCCACTCATATTAACATCAAATATTTACATGTCTCCTCAGAATGGAAATTTTTCTAATCCTGACTTCGGGGTACTGTCACTCATCCCCCGCGCAGGCACGTGGTGCTGAAGGACAGCGACCAACATTCTAGGGGTCGCGAGCGCGATTGACAGATGCAAAGTGAGTGACGCTCAATTGGTAAACGTTATAAAGTGATCTTATTGTAAAATCGACACCGGACCTATGATTTAGTCTATTATGTGATATTTTGCGCTGATGATTATATTCGTATGAGATTACCGTTGCCCCGGACCCATTGTTGATCAGTGTATGTATACCTGTATGTATGATGAGCCTCGGCAGGATCGTGTCTATGCATCGGTTCTAAACGCACCATTTCATTTCCAGATTCTCGACGAAAATAGGCCACATTAGGCAACGTCTAAACATTTCTTCCGGGTGATTTAGACTAATATATCAGTATGGATCTCCAAATAATAGGCTATAGCTATTGAAAAATGCAAGCTGCCAGTTAAAACATGAAACTAGCGACGACGAGGCTGCATCATCCTATTAATCTGAAACTAGGCCTATAGGCTAGAAAACATCGACAGTTGAACCATATTTCAGGAGCTTAACTGAAAAATGAAAACGGAGAATGTTGTTTAAATCGTTAAAATAGACAATTAGGCTATTTCATATGCGTTACGTAATAGTCCGGCATCGCTATCAGAAGCTCACCCCATATCACTGCTCTCTTCTCTCGGCCGACAACATACACCGTCATTCAAGCCATCCTTACCCTGACCGTTCCCTTATGTTATTAGCCGGTTACATAATCTCTGATTGACAAATACATTTGTGAATAGGCTCACAGATGAGGGCCTTACCGTTGAAGTCAATATTCCGTGGATAAACTGTAATCAGCGCCCTCCTTGTTTTTTTTTTACACCCTCCTCCGGCCGACCCTCCTATGTGATGTTTATCTCCGACAAAACCCACCTCGCTCCCCCCCTCCCATCCACTCTCTCTCGCGCTCTGATAGAATGGACTGGTATTCTACCCAATGACTCACTTCCTAAAACGGGCAGGGACAGTAGAACGGGAAATTGCAGAGAGCGGTGTACTAGAAATATGCGCACGACAAGAAAACAGTCTCGGAGTATTGCATCCTGACTTTAAAGGGAAAGTGCAGCTAAGAACCGCAGTGCCACATAAAACTGGCATGTTGTAGGCTTCCCTAATAGTGTAAACAATGCACAATTTAGGCCTGAAGAGCGCATCATTTCAAAGGAGACACGTTATAGCACTGTAAGTGATGCTTCGTGACTATCTGTCGGTATTAGATGCGAAACAACTGCTGTTTTCGGGCGGGAGGTGTGTGTGTGTGTTGGGGAGGTGGGTGGGGGTAGCCTACATCAGACAGACTTTGCAAGTGTACTCCCTCCCGATCCCCTGACATCCCAGTCGCTGGCGGCAGAAAAGCGCACGTCCCCCTTGCCGCCTCCCCCTTATCCGTTCCTCTTTTCCACTTCAACAACATCCCCATTCAAGTGCCGCACCTCGAGGCTGTCCCGCGCCTCCTCCCCGTAGTTCAATAGTAGCCCAAGCACATGAAAAATACATCAAACATTGCGTCCGCCCGCGGCCTCGTCACATGCAAAACCATCTCCATCTTCCAAATCCGAAACCGCGCTGAGGGGTGAAACGATAGGCCCAACAGAAATAAAGCCAGAATGCACAAAAAGCAACATTCAGAGAGAGAGAAATTGACGTAATGTTCAGACTCTCATGGTCATCCGCTAGGACCCCCGAGGGTGTAACAAAAGGACATAGGCTATACTTGTGTAGACCTACAACACCAACTCCTAACCATCCTTCTCCTCTCATACACATAAAAAAGCACATGCCTTACCTAGTGAAGAAGACCTTGTTAGATTTGTACTGCAGCCTGCAGTTATGACCCACATCTCTCAGTTCAGCTACATGTCTCCCCCCCACACCAGTTCTATGACAGCGACCCATGGCTATACTGTCAACCCACCACACAGATTCATAGAGGCATATACTGTAAAGGAAACTAAAGTGGACCTCAAGCCCTTTCTCTCTCAGCAACAGATAGTCAAATCTACGCAGACATGCTAAATAAATAAAACAAAGGGCCCCTCATTCACACACATGATCCCTTCGGGTATGAGAGGGCGAAGGAGCTCATGTATGGTCAATTATTCTAGCCTCCCTTCGTCGGGATAAAAAAACGACTAGCCTTTGTCCTCTAGATATGTTGCGGTCAGTTCGATGCCAAAACGAGTAACCTTCTTGCCGTCTTCAAGCACATGGGGCAGAGTGAATTGGGACCTGGGGAATGCAATGATTGAATAAACAAAGCAGGGATTAAATCTCTGTGTGTGTCTATGCCTAAAGCTAGAGGAGGCTAACCATGAAGTTCATTCCAGCCCCTCTCCCTGCCTCATAATGAGGTGTAATGGGGCCCCGTGCCCCTGGAAACCCCGGGACCTGCTGCTAATCACCCTGGCCTAATGAGATGGAGAGATAAGAGGGGTCATTAAAAGTCTCCCTAACGAGTCTCTATTATTAACCACTTATCAATTCATTAGTCTAAACTGCGATTATGACGACTGAGAATGGCGAGTGGCCGGTAAGCCTGAGCGGTCAGATGTGGTCTTCAGGACTGAAGAGAACCCGGCAACTACCAGGCTCAGACAGGGTGCTCGTCATGCAGGGCGCCTGGGGTGAGTTTGACACAAAGATACTGTAATGTTTTTATAATTGGTCACAATGGCCCTAAAATGAGTCTCAGATTGAAGTATCTTAGTTCCTGCAGCCAAATCTTCTTGTCTTATTGAGTCAAGTGAGTTATGAAGGATTAGTCAAGCACTATAAAGCTATATGGGAAATTCACCTTATGTTACTCTGCTGAGGGTATGGAGAGAAAGTTGGATGGCAGCTTAAAAGGCTAAATGGGCTAAGGTTCAACATTGGATAAGCACACAACTCAAATTTGATCTGGAGTGACAATCGCCCAACTGAGAATCAAGATATTGAAATCTATGTAATCCCTGAATCAAATGTTAGCTTCAAGTTTGGGATCAGAAGCCCTACTCCTCGCTGAACAGAGGAGAAAACAAGACAAAGGAAAAATGTGAAAACATGAACGTATGTATTAAAATACCCTTTAATTTACAAATAAAACAAATACATTTAAATCAATCAGCTTAAACAAATCAAACCAATTCTATTTACATGATAAAAACAGTTCCAGGACAAGAGTCAAATACACAAATTGAGAAATCAAAAACAAAGCAATGTTGCCATGAATGTCAATGTAGTCTGTACAGATCTGATGAGGAAGCACACATTGGGCCTTGCTGTGTGTGTGTCAGTGTGAATATGCATTGTGTTTCAGTGTGTGTGTGAGGTATGATTCCCCAGTGGTGCCAGGCACCTCAGTTCTCCAGGTAACAGAAGATGCTCCTTGGTGGGGCTTTAACCTGCACGGTGGCAGCTCTCCTGCAGGGCCGCTTGGCAGCCGGGGTCGTGTTCTCCACCGGGCCTCTCTTCTTTACCTGCCAAGGACACAACCTGGGTCAGCTATGTACCAGAACCACAACCAGCACCACGCACGGACCACAAGACAGAGCAAATGATAAGGAACAAAAGATATCAAGACAATACATTGTCTATATACACTGAATTCATTTTTTTGTACATGTACCGTGAACATATGACAAATAGAACATATGACAAATAAACATCCTTGAATCTGTAAACTGATGAATTGGCTGTATCTAAAAGAATAGTGCTGCTGTGTTTTGGTTACTACAGATTGGAGTCAAACACATGCACTGAAACTGTAATTACAAACAATTTGTCTACAAATTTATCTATAATCAATGACAAAGACAAACTGGTGAAAGATAAACAGACTGACTTGAGCACACAGAAACTCAATCAACTCTGACTGGTAAACTAGGCCTGATGTGGACTTTGGCTCCACCTAGTGACGAAATAACAGTACTACAGGGTGTTCACAATCGTCAGCAATCAAAATGCCTTCGATCAATTTTCCTTTTGGTGAACTTTGACATTGATGGGGACATGGCACCTGAGCTCCCTACATATAGTGCAGAAGTATACTGTAGCTTTAAAAAGGGAAAGTCTGTGGAGACGGCCTATGGAGACGGCCATGTTAACTGTTCTGAGAGCATGGACTTTTTTAGGCGACTTGTGGCAAATCAATTGAGAAAAACAGTGTTTGACATAGTGATTTAAGCTCCAGTATGTAACTTCTATGCTACGAGTCTGCTACAAGCAAGCTACAAGCTAACAATGAGAAAACATACTTGCCGTTTTCGAAACCGCCTACTATACTGCTAGTATGTACTGATTTTGCCAAAATGCAGTATGCAGTATGCGATCTATCAGAATGTCCTATGAGCATGGATGTACCTACGACCCAGTTTATTGTGCTTAATTCATGGGTAGCGCATCCTGTCTGGTTAGAAATGTTGATAGACATTTTGACATTTCCTACCTGGCAGGATGTGCTACCCATGAATTAAGCACAATAAAATGGGTCGTAGGACATTCTGATAGACATTTCCTACCTGACAGGATGCGCTAACCCATGAATTAAACATAATATACTGGGGTGGTAGGTCATCCTGAGAAGGTAGGCCAACTTTTCAGAACACAGGCTTTTCATTGGAACGTGGAAGTAAACAATCACCGGCGAAAACGGCTGCGTTGTTTCATGCGTAATGCGAGTCGGTTTTCATAAGGTCCTCTTAAATATTTAGATAAACCACGATCTGATGGATTTATGATCATGTTAATGGCCAGCTGTTATTGGTCGTATTATAAACGTTTCCCTTTGATACATCTAATAGCCTACTTATATTTATATTGCGCTTTACATCTGAAACGGATCCCAAAGCGATACAGTAATACTTGAAATACTTGTATAATTTCAATAAAATTTGTCCAGTTGATCTCATGTCTGTGTGTCATTTTATATTTCAATCACGAGAGCCAAAATGAGTCCAGTTGATCTGTCTCGTATCATCATATTACAATCATGCATGTGATGTAGGCTACTGGGCTGCAGAAATGAATCAATTTAGCCATTGCATACTGCATACTGCTATGAAAAATCAGTACAGTATGCAGTATCCAGTATGCAGTATAGTAGTATGTGGTTTCGCAAACAGCCACTGTCTGCTTCTCAGTCATGGACGGTTTATGGGTTGGGGTACCCAGGAGGCCATAGAAGAATGCCCCGTGTTGCTGATTGGATCCCAGCACACGTGCACACTTGAACCAGGTGTGGCTTTGTGACATCTCCAACCGTTTTGTTTGTTTTGTCATAACTCTTGTGTTGACCCAACATCAAATTACAAAATATATTCTAATTGTTGTACTTGCACTGAATATTGCCCTATAAACTGCAACTCTTTTTATATAATGTACAGCGACTGGTCAAGGCTAGTGTTCCAGACAGCTGAATGTCGTAAGCACCTATAGACCGTCTATGGAGGAACCCTCCAGATTAACGTTATCGTCCATCTCTACGGGGGAAGCTTCACCTGTTGTGCTTTGGCGGGAGCCTCCTTCTCGGGGGACAGGGTCTGGAAGAGGAAGCCTCTGGTGTTCCGGGGGGCCAGGGGGTTCCCGTCCGAGATGGAGGCCAGCTTCTGCAGGACCTCGCGGGGCTGGCTCAGCAATGAGCCCCTCACCTGGGAGAGAGAGACGACAGGGGGGAGGGGGGGGGGGTTGGGGAGGTCAAAACGAGGGACAAAACGTCAAACCAAGGTCATACAAGAAGCGCTGCAGCAACGAGGGGTTAGTTTTGTTTCCAGGTAATTGTAAGAGTCACGGTAGATTATGGAGGCTTGATGTGTCCTGGAGCTTCTTTGGAGCGCTAACCCTAGGGAGCGCTAACCCTAGGGAGCGCTAACCCTAGGGAGCGCTAACCCTAGCGCAGTGCTGTCGGACTGAGCTGAGCTGAGGAAGGCTACTGACCAGGGTGGGCTGAGAAGACCTCTGGAACGGGTTTAACGCCGGAGATCTCTGCTCAGACTGAGGAACGCTGGGAGGATCTGGAAAACGGGGTGATGGAGGGACAGATGGAGGGACAGGAGAGGGACAGATGAAGGGACAGGGGAGGGATAGAAACGGGAGGAGGGTTAGAAAAAGGCCAGGACCGCACTAACAATGTCTCAACTTGTGTAGCATCTACTCCGCTCACCTTTCTTCTGCAGTCTTTTGGCAGTCAGCTTCTTTGCCACCTTCATGAACTGGCTGTCCTGCTCCCCGACGATCTCCTCCTCTTCATCGTCCTCCTCTTCCTCGGCAGCCGCGTCAACGCTCTGCCTTCCCTTCTTGGCCTTCGCTTCCGACTGTGAGAGGACAGAGGTGTTGTAGGAACGCGCCCTTGCGCACAGACATAGGATCCTTTGATTCGAATCACTCGCACGTACGCACCTGTTCCTTCAGCCACTGTTCTCTCTCCCTCCTCTCCTTCCTCCTCTGCACCTCTGCCTGGTCCACATCCTCCTCCTCCTCCTCCTCCTCTCCCTCGGCTGCCACCCCCCCCATGTCAAAGCCGTTATCTGGAACAGAGATCCATGCACAGGGTCAGCGTTCGGCTCTGGGACTGAGCTCCAGGACTCGCCCGAACGATGCGGTAGGAAGTGAAGAATACTAATTCTACAACGGAGAGTTTGGATACTTGATTCTGATTGGCTAGCAGCCGTGGTAAAATATTCTGTAACCCACGGCTGCGACGGCATAACAATTAGTATTAATGCGCCGTCAATCTCATTGCCGAGGCCATTGATAAAATCAAGCGGTAGGCTATGTTTTGCGTAGCAACCACTCGCAGCAACCTCGTCTTTTTCGTATCCTATTACAATAACTAGGGATGGGGATCAAAACCCGGGTCCAAAAAGCCCCGGTTCCAAATTTCTCAAGACCCGGTAATCAAAAAGGTCGGAGCTTATCGGGTCTGCTATCGAGCCTACAGCCGAGTGACCATTTTAACCGGGACAATCAAAAGTGTAGGCTAGGCTATTGCACGTTCATGCAAGCGCACAAGTCGGCATAATTCTCGAGCACAAAAACCAGGCGTTTTCATTCAGAATGATAGAAGTATTTCAGTTTCAGCATCATGGACAGGGCGGACTGGGGAAATAATTCAGGCTGGGAAATGTAGCCCCAGTCAGGCCACTTTTTAAGCCTGATCAGAACAGTGATCTTGCGACGAGATGGAACACTTTCAGTTTCGTTTTGTAAACGTGAAATGAACGGCCTTTCCGATTGTGAATTATTAACTGTCGGCAAGTTGTTGAGCGGGGGGGCATTTACCGCGGACCAGGCCAGTTAGCTCGCCAGGCCACCAGGAAAACTCTCGGTGCTCCCAATGGCCACCCCGCCCCTGATCATGGACAGCTTCCCAAGTGCTTGGTTTCATTTCACAAGAGTGAAAGATAAAGGCGAAATTCCAACTGTGTTCGTAAGCAATAAATGCAAAACCAGTTCTGTTAAACATGTATTGCCGTCCGTCTTGTTTTTCCCATAGAAAAGTATCGATAGTGGTATCAATAAGGACCCGGATCATTAAGCAGACTCGATAACGGTATCAATATCAATAAAAATGAATGATCCCCATCCCTAGAAACTACACAGACAGACATGGGGACCACAACACACACACACACACACACCGATGTTCTTCCAGCGGAAGCGGCGTTCCCGGCCGGGGCCGTCGGAGTGCAGGTCGCCGTCGGCGAGGTAGCGCTCCTGGTAGAGTCGCAATCGACGCTTATCGTCATCGAGAACCTGCTTCCTGTGAGGATGGGCAGGGGGAGGCGGTTAACTTCCTGTTTGGCGGGAAAGCTTCGCCACAATGTCCCTTCAAAAAAATTACTTCTAAAATGCATTCTCAACAAATCTCTCCTCTGATTAATGTTGTTGATTTATGTTGTATCTATTGCAGGTGGCAGTGCTCTTCCTTCCCTAATACTTCTATATTTCTGGTTGATTCATTTCTCTTTGAGATGTGTAGATTAGTGGTCTGCCTCAGAACTCACATGTGGATTTTGTTGACCTGGTCCTGCAGCTCGTCGTCGGAGGGCAGATCGTCCAGCGGCTCCTCTTCCTCGTACTCGCTCCCTCTGTCACCCTCTTCATCGTCACTCCCAACGTCGCTCCCAGAGAGCTCCGCCTCGGAGTCCACAAACTGCGCTAGGCGCCTGGGGTGGATGGGGGCGGGGGGGACAACCGGGCGTCAACACAGAGACGTATGTAGAGATGTATGTGTGTGTGTGTGTGCGTGCATGTGTGTATGTGTGTGTGTGGGTATATGTGTGTGTGTCTAGTTCCGTCTCTACTTACATTTTCTTCTTCTTCACTCTCTGAGGAGCAAACACACCTTGCCTCTCCTCCTCCTCCACCTCGTTCTCTTCATCATCTCCTTCCTCCCCAGACGCGCCCTCCTCCTCCTCCTCACTGTCCTCCTACAAGGGAACAATCACTTGGCGTTAGAATACAATCCAAAGATACACATAAAGACAGAAGACACGGCGACAACCACAGTAAAGCTCACCTGCTCACTCTGGCTCTCTACGTCCGACAGCAGCCGGAACGCACAATCCTCCTCCTCCTCCGCCTCCTCCTCGTCCACAAGCTTCTTCTCACTAAAACGGCACCATTAAACGACATGATCAAAGGGGCTCTTTCAGTCATATAGGGCTTTCTGTGCATTTCTTCCCATGCAAGGTCAGGTGGACGACTCCAGCAGCGTACCTGTCCTTGGCTGTGGACGTGAGCTTAGCAAGACTGGGGACAGTGCGCAGCGGAGATGCCCCTGGGTGGAGGGAGATGGAAGGAGATGAAGAAAGGGGTCATGAAGGTGAGATATGGGATCCCAACGACGAGCGCGGCGAACGTAATCCTCAATCAACTCAAATGAGACATGAGAGTGCACGCACTCACCTGGACTAGTAAACGTCCTCGAGCAGATCCCCAACAGCTGATCCATATCTGTGTCCGCCGCCTCCTCCTCTCCTTCTTTCCTCCTCTCCTCCTCACCATACTCGGCCTGTGTAGCAGCGGGGAAGGCTCCGGAACACAACCCCAACAGCTCGTCCTCCTGGGTGGCTCCCAGCTCCCCTCCCATCCCTCCTCCTCCTCCTCCTCCCCCCCCGATTGGCCTGGCGGTGCCGAAGCCTCCGGAGCACAGCCCCAGCAGCTCCCCCATGTTGGCGTCCATGGCGTTCTCGTCCAGGCTGTCCAGCAGGAGCTGGCGCTTGTGCGAGCGGGGGGGTCCGGCGCGCGGCCCCACGTTGAGGAAGCCGTCGGCGTCCAGCAGCTGGGAGTGGGTGTCCTCCTCCAGGGAGAAGCGGCCGCGGGAGTCCCCCCCCGGACCCGGGCCCCCCAGGGGGCCGGACCCACCCGGAGAGGGGGGCGCGTACAGGTCCTGGGAGTCCTCCACGGGGAGGGAGAGAGAGGGCTCCGATAGCTTGCCTGAACTCTGAGGGGGGGGGGGACAGAGAGAAAGAGATGAGACAGAAATTCTGTGTTACTCATATTCTTTAGCATAGGTGTTTTTTTTTTGTTTTTTTTTTTTTACTGAATTTTACACTTCTAGACGACATAATATTATTGGAAAACTGCAAAAGCGTCTAAGATATTATCCTGTAGACAAGTTGGCTTTACGCTAGCACTTCCACTACCTCCGGCGTACAAAATATTTAGTCCCGATTTTTCTACAGGCATCTCCGCCGTCTCACCTTGGAAGCTGATCCCAGGAAGGGCCTGAAGAGGCAGGGGGAGGGGGAGCGGAAGGCCCCGGGGCCCGAGGAGAAGCCCCTGCCCGCGGCCCGGCTGACCGGCTGGTAGGAGGGCAGCATGGAGCCCAGCAGCTCAAAGCTGCTGTTGTGGCTGTTGTCCTTCGCCAGAGACAGGGAGTCCTCCTCGTCTGTGGCGGTCGATAGGAGGACAGATACCAAGAGAAAATGTCACCCTTGTATGCTACCTACATTTCTAGCCTATGTGTGAGTCGACCTTTTATTTTTGTGTTTTCTTAAACCCCAAATCCAAATTGAAAAGCAGAAACAGACTAGTGGTGGAGGTGCTAGACCTTGACGCACGGCTGAAGAGAACCTCCGAGTCGCTCTACTCACCCATCTTAGCATCACTGTCGGGCCCTCCAGGACCGGCCCTCCTCACCCCATCCCTGGAGAGAGAAAAGAGAAGGAGAACACGTCAGCGTGAATCATTAGCAGCTCACATTTGTCTTCTTCAAAATGCTTTCTCTTCTCAACTGGTCTTTTCTGGTCAGTCTATTGTGTCTTTTTAAGACATGAAATGCACAATTATTTTAAGATTACAGTACACTCATAAATTAAATTAAAATCACCAACTTGCAATTATCTCTCTCTCTCACTCTCTCTCACACACACACACACACACACACACACACACACACACACACACACACACACACACACACACACACACACACACGTACCCGGTGCGAGAGCAGGAGCTGCCGGCGAACAGCATGAGGGTCCCATCCATGTTGTGCAGGTCAGGGGAAGGGGTGGGGCCTTTCAGCCCCGTGGCCCCGCCCTCTTCACCGTCATCCTCCTCCTCGTCACCATCGCCGTTGCCGCCCAGCAGCTCATCCACACCCTGAGGCCAGGAGAGAAGGAGTATCATCCGACAGGTCCGCTTTATGAGTATCATCTGACAGGGCCGCTTTGCTGAACCAGTTTATTTTAGTTAAGCCAACAGACGTTTTGAAAGATCGGGGTCTCACCTCTTCTCCCTCAGACTCGTCCGTCATTTCTTCCTCCTCCTCTTCCTCCCCACACTCCTCATTGTCGAGGCGGTGGAGGGCTGCCTTACGAGTGCGCTCCTCCTGGCGTCTGACGGCCATCGCCTTCCACAGGCGAGACTTAAGACTCACCAGCTTCTCACCTACACACACGCACACACACACACACACACACACGCACACACACACACGCACACAGGGTGAGGGCCTCAACAAAGCCTACAGTGTAATGCATGGACCAACCCTGATAAGTAGGCCTCAATCAACTAGCTATCGGCAGCCATATCACAAATCTCAGAGCAGTCATCTTGTCCTCATCTTGTCCGTATCCAGCTGCCAGCCTGACCTTCACATTCAGCCATTTACATTCATGTCTTTCCAGCGCCCAGATCAGTAAATCAATCAATGATAAACAAGCACGCAGAGCACGGGGATACCCCTATCACCGAATCAAGCGTACCTTTCCCGGCCTCATCCTCGCCCTCTTTGACGGTGATGGTGACCGAGTCCGTCTGGAGCTCCTCCTGGCCAGAGGGGGTGCTGTCTTTGCGGATGACGCTGAGCTGCATCTTGCGCTCGCCTTTGGGCCGGACCACTGGCTGCACGTGCCGCAGATACCGCTCCTTTAACGCCTCGACGCCTGGAGAGGGGCCGCGCCCAAAACCCACGACGGAGAACACGGTGAACGTATAGCTTCAAGTGATATGGCCACGTTAATCCTCAAAGACAAACCCAACTTTGAACGTCTCTAGGTCTGGTTCTCACCTGGGTTGACCACCGGCTGAAGGGGCTCCAGGTCAATGAAGGCGCCGTGGTCAGGACACAGGCGGGGGACGGGCGGGGGGTCCAGCCCCAGCTCTCTCAGCCTGGCCAGTCTGTCCCTCTTGGGCCTGGGGGGGCCCTGAGCCACGGCCGCCACACTGTCACCGCTGACCAGGGCGGTGGCCAGCCGGGCGACCTGCGCAGCCCTGGGCTCCTCCTGGCCGGTGGGGGAACGTGGCGATCCGCTCTGGCTCGCCTTCGGAGGCCCGGCGTCCTCGGACTCCGGAGCTGCGGATCCAGATTCGGTCCGGTCCGCTCCCGACGCCTCGGGCGTTTCCTCCAGTTCGGGCGGAGGGGCTTCCGGGTTGAACTCCGGCGCCCTGGGATGGTGCTCCTGCTGTGGGGAGGAGGTGGCGGCCGGCTGGGGTAGGTTCTGGATCTGGGTGGAGGACGGGAGATCCAGGCAGGGCTCATGTTGAGGCTCCTTGGGCGGGTTGGGTGGAGGAGCAGGGGTGGCCTCAAATATCATGGTCTCCTGGTACTTGGTTGATCTGTGAAAGATCCGGGGGGGTCATTCTTTAGGGCTTTTGGATAAAAGTCAAAATGTGCGCGTGCTTTCCGTGCATCAGCAAGCACTCGTCAGTGTGTGTGTGAGCATTGGTGTGTGTGTGTGTGTGTGTGTGTGGGCAGGCTTACTTCAGCAGTGCCATGGCGGGTCCTGCAGGCCGAGTTCTCCTCTTGAAGAACTCGTCGATGCTCTTGGGCTCAGGCATGTGGTAGGGCAGCCCCAGGGAGGACTCTGCCAGGGGAGCAATGACAAGTCAGCACACGCACACGCAGCAGAAGACCTAACGACTAGGTAAGGACTGGATAGGTGTGGTACCAGGACTTTGGGATCGGGGTTGGGGTGTGAATAGTCTGACTTAACGGATGTAGGTTTTGGCAATAAACCTTGTCATTCGTTGTCACACGGCCCAATCAGTTGCGAGACTGGCGACGCAAACTAATCTGATTCGGGACGAGAGATTCTCTCGGCACCAATCAGATTTGATCCAGACTATTTTGCAAGAGCACCGTCGCTGCGTCCGGGGCTGGCTCCGCCCAAGACGACTGTGATTGGTTTAAAGAAATACTGCGTCTCCCCCCCCCTGTTATTGCAGAATGGTAATATGTCCAGCCAGACCTGTCTCCGGCGCTGGCACAGCGTAAACGAAGTGTGGAGATAGGTCTGGCTATGCGAGACTAGGGTGTGAATGGTTACGTGTATGTTGATGTGACTGGAAGACAACTGCTGCTGACCTCTGACCAGCCTCTGTGTCTCACTGTGAAGCTGCTTCATGGCCTCCTTGCTGGCTCTGGCTGCCTTCCTCTCCTGACAAAACAACAAACATTTAGTTGAAAGCTGTCAGAATTAATTTCATGGGGGAAAAAAAGATGGAAGAGACGAGGTAAAAGGGGTCCAATGTCCATACCTTCCTCTGTGGTTTGGGTTCATCCTCTTCATAACCACCTTCCCCTTCCTCGTCCATTAAAGGTTCCTGTGGGACACAGATGAGGTGTTGTCACACTCGCTGATGAACATGACTGCTTTTCTTCACATTGGAAGACGCATCGTCTCAGCGCAAACAACAGAACTACCGTTTAGTTAAGTGTGAGCCTCCTCTAAAACCTCATGAATATTACCATGACCTGTAAAGACAACCATGTGACTGCACTCCTGTATGACTGTTTACCTTGTGCTTTTTGACCTTCTGTTTCACGGCTGCTCTGATGTTATCCAGAGACTCCTCCTCCTCCTCCTCTTCCAGGCCGGCGTCAAACAGGTCTGGGTCGCCAAGGAGACAGCCGCTGTCATTGAACGCCCGGGGCAGAGGCGCCTCCTGTGTTATGGACATAGAACACAGGGGGATTTAATTGAACTGTATTTATATAGTATATATAGCGATATATAATACCCTTTATAGTAGAAATAAGTCAGAAGTATGTGGATCTTTAGTAAGAGGGAAAGGTTGTTTTTTGAACCCCTTCTCTGGAGTCCCTACCAACATACTCTTCATCGCCGTCCTCCCTCCCTACCCACCTCAGATCTCTCCTTCTTCAGTCGCTCCATGGCCTTGCTGCGTCGCTCTTTCTTGTCTTTGTGTCGCTGACTCTTCTCCCTCTTCTTTCCTTCCTTCTTCTGTTTCACTTCCTTTTTCGCCGGCTCTTCCTCCTCTTTCTCCGGCTCGGGTCCGCTCTCATCACTGTCCACGGGAGCGCGGGATATCCTCTTGTTCTTCGCCGCCCCGTTCTCCTCCTCTCTCTTACCCGCTTCCTCCGCCTCGTCACCGCTGGACGCCGATAGGACCAAAGCCTCGGCCATCTCTGCACCGCGATCGTCCCCATCCTCGCTGTCGCTGTCCCTCAGCGCCTTCCGCCTGCTATGCCGGCGGCTCACTGTGATCTCCTCATCTGAATCTGCTGGGAAAATAAGCAGTGGGAGGGAAATGGCGATCATCACAAACTTCATATTTATGCCATAGATGTAATATGACAGATGTGATAAGTATATTCATACACTGTACAACAAACACATAAACATGTCTAGTAAGTGGGAATAGGGTATCCAGAAGTGGATTTACATATATCAGTGTATTCAAAACAAGCACTAACTAGTAGAAAACATTAATGGTGACTTGACTTGGTAAAAACAATAAAACACCACCACCACCATTGTTTCTGCTTCTTTTAACTTGGCATGTCAATGCGACTAGTCTCTGTTCAGGTCGGACGGTTCTCTATTGTTGTGTGACTTTACCTTGGAGCACCTCGCTGTTAGTCATCTCAGTTGCCTTTTCCTCTACTGGTGAGCCCATCCCGCTGTCCGAATCGCTCCCCGCTGCTGAAACTACTACTGGGAGCTCCACTGCCTGTGAGGGGAAAACAGCAATTGAAGGCAATTCATCATCATCATGAGTGGCTATCACATTATCATCATCATCCTCATGAATGGCTATCTTAAATTACACAGTTTGGATATTGATGACCTGTTGTATGGAGCTGACTAGGGTTTGAAAGAAATTATTCCTTGTGTTTGACTGTGTCTTAACATACTTGGCCAATAAATCTGATTCTGATATCTGATTCTGAGAAAGGACAGTCTATGCTGTTAATGAGAGATGGAATCAAAGGTTCAGACTACTTGTTTTCAAAATGTCTTGCATTGCCTAAAGATACTTGGCGAGCTATGTAGAATTGATGGCCCCCCTCAAATGTTTTATTGTTAGCAGGCTAGTGGGTGTTAAGCACGCCAAATGGTGGCAGATGTGGCGCCTCAAAGAAAGTGCCATACAATGAACATTGTTAGCTCGCTAACGTTAGCTAGTTAGCATTCAAGCTGGCTACAAAACTAGCTAAGTTAGCTGGTTGACTTTACACCTGTCAAGCAACCCATTACACATAACATCAAACAGACGTTTAATTATAGATACCTCTGAGTGATTGCAACGTTCTCGAAAAGTTTACGTTCAATACAAGGACTCAATCAATCAGCAACCAGCTGGCCAGTAGCCTCCCGCCTGTTCTGGCTAGGAGTACTACAGCTAGGAAGGACCCCTTGACAAGACGGAGCTAGTGCTAGCGGACTAGCTTCGCTATGAACAAAGATTGTTAAGACATTGTTGTCATGCTTGACGTGATCAAGGCTAATTTTATAACAACGTTTAAGAATTGCCATATAAATTAACATTCATTAACAAGTTAGTAACGTTTGCACAACTTACAGGTTGTTTGGAGACCAGACTCATCTTTTCCGCCTGATATTTTGAAGCGCGACACCTCCAAACCGAGAGACCAGGACAACGCGTTCGTTCAAATCTTCTCAACCATAGCATACATTAAAACCAACGTATGGAAATATATATATGTATTTTTTTTATAGCCAGCTATTTCGCCAACTTTAGTTGCCTCCCGCTTCTTAGCGACCCAGCAGAACACAGAAAGGAATTTTGATCCTTCGCGCGTTGACACAAATGGTCCGTCCTCCTAGTCATCTGTCAACCTACATCTGGTTTTCCATTGGATAGAATGCAACATTGGTATCCGCCCTCAAACAAACAAAGCATTTGATTGGTCTCCAACATATCACAATCGATGTGTGTATCACAAATCGTTTTCTATATACTCATGTTACAGTTATGCAAATGTCGAACAGCTGCACCCACCAGAAGTTTGCAGACGACACCACCCTCATCATCGGTCTCATCTCTGAGAGCGACGAGTCGGCCTACAGGTGGGAGATCCACCAGCTGCTGTCCTGGTGCGGCCAAAACAATCTGGAGCTTAACGCTCTCAAGAAGATGATTGTAGGAAGAATCCAGCCCCCCTCCCTCCCTCACTCACTGAATGACACCCTAGTGACCACTGTTGACTCCTTCCGCTTCCTGGGCACCACCATCTCCCGGGACCTCAAGTGGGAGCTGTACATCAGCCCCCTCACCAAAAAAGCACAGCAGAGGATGTACTTCCTGAGGCAGCTGAAGAAATTCAACATGCCAAAGGCAATGATGGTACTCTTCTACACCTCCATCATCAAGTCCATCCTCACCTCCTCCATCACCATTTGGTTTTCAGCCGCAACAGACAAAGACAAGGGCAGACTGCAGCGCATCATCCGCTCTGCTGAGAGGGTGATCGGCTGTAGACTGCCATCCCTACAGGACCTGTACGCCTCCAGGACCCTAAAACGGGCCAATAAGATCGTGGCCGACTCCTCCCATCCTGGACATGGTCTCTTTGACCCACTCTTCTCTGGCAGGAGACTGCGGTCCTTGGTTGGCCCACGGGCGCGTTCCCTGCATGCTGCCTACTGTCTGCTCCCGGCTGCCCTTGGGGGAAGGACGAAGGGATGGGTTAAGTGCAGAGAACATTGGCAGCTCTAAATACATGTGTGTTGTGTGACAAATAAAGATTTATCTTTTCTTCTCCTGTCCTATGTCGTCCACAACAGTGTATGTGTGAACCATATACATGGCAATAAACATCTTGAGTCTTGAAGCTAGTACAGTTATGTAAAAAATCACACCCAGGTGGTAAAGTAAGCGATGCAAGCTTATGAGCAATCTCTAGTGCCATCTGCTGGTGTTCAACGGTATTGGGGACTCCTGGCTGGTCTCATGCTATGAGCGGACACACATCACATATAGAAACGACTGTACTCAAGTGTGAGTGTGAATGGGGAGAATGGTTTTCCTATTTTGTATTTTGTCTATGCCTTTGTCAAATGTGTCCAGAGAGTGCATTTTTGCCTCTGCTGTCATTTCAGGTTGCGCAAGCGCACAATAATTAGATAGATAGATAGATAGACAGACACACACACACACACACATACATACATACATACATACATACATACATACATACATACAGTAGAAGCCGTTATTCAGACCGGGAAGAACATACTGAGCCCAGGTCTCTTTTACAGATGTGCCCTGCTCACAAACAACCAGTAAATCAGTGGCAGAGTACAGAAAAATACACAAAAAAGAGCTAGTTGTGCTTACATAGAGCATAATCCTGTGGTGGTTTTTCACATGCCTCTGTAATATGATTTCTAGAAACGTCTTTCGAAACGAAATAGCTTCCTCACTTGCTCCAGCACGCATGCACACAGCGTGCTGGAGCAACGATTGTGCGCTGTGCGAGGAAGCTATTTCATTTCGAAAGACGTTTCTAAAGATCATATTACAGAGGCATGTGAAAAACCACCACAGGATTATGCTCTATGTAAGCACAACTAGCGATTCATGAAGACAGATTGATGAAAACAACCGTTTCGCGGCAGAAAATAGATTTTTAGAAACTGCATTCTAAGTGCCCCGACCACCGACATTACATGGATATACTGGCTCGCGCTGGATTTTAAATTTCTTCTACATGCCTCCGAACTACATCAAAGTGATCTCGGTGAGTCAAACGTCTTATAATATGTCGTAAATAAGGTCCAGGTTGTCAAAAACGAGCATTGTCCTTTAAGTGTTTGTAGGGGAATAAGGATGGGAGCTTGTTTTGTTTCTGAAAGGTGTTCCAGAGTTTAGGGCCTGCAATGCGAAAAGCAGCATTTCCCCAATTAGTTCTAGCTGTAGGGGTGTTTAATGCTAGTGGTACATGTGAGCTAGTGGGATAGTTCCTAACAAGAAATGAGAGCAGGCTGGATACAGAGGTGCTTTGGCAATGAGGGCTCTATACGACAATAAGACTCCATGTTGTATTCTCCTGAGCTCAAGAGAGGGCCACTCTAATTTTTGGTAGAGTATGCAATGATGAGTTCTGAATGGAAGTGAAAGCTGATTGAAGTAGCTGGAAGGCTTCACTGGAAGTGCGCGCTGTTGTGTAGAGTACCGTGTCATTCAGCATTAAAATTAGCAGTACTGGAAAGATTAGAAGCAATATAATTTATGTAAATGTAAGGGACCAAGAATAGATCCTTGTGGGACTCATTTCTTTAGGGTCAGGAACGGAGATTTAAACGAATCTACTAATACAGCTTGTGTTCTACTTCATAGGTAATCCTGAAACCAGTTGCATGCATTTGCATCTAAGATTATATCAACCAGTCTGTTTAGTAGGATAAGAGTGATCAACTGTGTCAAAGGCTTTAGGGAGGTCAATGAACAGTACAATCAGTGCAATTAAAGGTGCAATCAGCTATGTGTGTCCACCTGCCAACCAAGAGACCCCTGCTTCCACACTGACAAAGCCTTATGATGAGAATAGTGAAAAAATAGTCAAATGGATGTCAGATGTGTCTATGCCATTGAGATGAGGAGGAGGCTAGCCTTGGGACACAAGCTATTTGTAAAATACACCAGTGATTTTTGTATATTGTTGTTTATGTTTCCGATGGTGCCATGCTGGCATACTTTACCTTGAGTACCGATTTTCTACCCTTCTCCCAAATGTATTCACTTCAGGTGCTGGCTTGCACATCTCTATTTTCTAAAGCACTTGATATATTATGGGCTGCCCCTTTAATTGCAGCTCCTTGCGCATGCTCACTTACAAATCCCCAGGATCTGCCTTAAATCACTCAGAAGACAACGCATCCTCGACACAGCCGGACAGCTACGCATCTATTCCCTTTCTTAAATTAGCCACCCTAAGCTTCGAGATACCGCCCCCAATTTCAGTGTCGGTACGGAGCCGCCAGGCCGGGACAGAGACGGAGAGAGAGCCCTCGGCCATGGAAGCGCTCGGACCCGGTAAGAGGATGAAACGAGTGGCCCGTGTGGGGAGTGTGTGCGCAAATGCATTGCTTCACTGGGGGCCGTGGTTGTAGCTAGCTAGGCCTCGACCGACGACACACAGAAAAACAAACGAGCGTATCGGGGCCCAGCCCGTTTGACACATTCATACAACGAATACAAGATTATGTCCGCGATCCCCCTCTCGCGCAGTACCCGCGTGCTATGTAGAATAGAAATAAACAAAGAATTGGTTTGGGTCCGCGGCAACGTTACTGTTCTGTTGCCCCTCTAACGCCCGTAGCTCGTGCTGAGAGAGAGAGAGAGAAAGAAAGAGAGAGAGAGAGAGAGGGCTGGACGGCATTGTGTGGGGATTTAACCAGGACGCTCCTTCCGTGTCGTGTGTTTATGCAGATTGTGCATGTCGTTCCAGCTTTCGATGTTTCTCATTAACATTCCTATAGTTTCAATGGCACATTTAAAAACGAATCCAGTGGGTGTGTGCAGTAAAACAATGAAATGTCGTGTATTAATGAAGTCTGTAGCTACATGCTAATTTGACTGTCGACATCCGAGAGCCCTCGCTTCCCTATCCTGTGTCCAGACGGTCTCGTTGACTAGCTTAGATTACTGAAAAATAATGTATGTATGCCACGTTTAATATAATGCAAGCAAAATGTGTTGACCTTTGGCTAGCGAGCCATCCGTTCCGAACTACGTTATTGTTTATCTGTCACTGCTTTTACGCGCCACTGTTTACTGCCTAGTGAAGACAACATGCCCTCGTGCGTGCACGGAATGTAGCTTGCCCTTTGAATGGATCGCATTTTTATCGATAGATCTATCTCGCAAGCCAGCTACAGTGTCCATCCATACTTAATAATACACTAAGGCGTTGTTTTACATTGATGCAGTGACTGCAGTTTAGATCTAAGAATATCACATATATACACACACACACACACACACACACACTGGAGACCGTTTCTTTAGGCGTGAGCCTCTAGCATTTAGGGTTTGCAATGCAGACCCCCCCCCCCCCCCAAAAAAAAAAAGATGATAAGGTGTGCATTTCAGGTAGGCTAGTATTTCACCCTAGACAGGTACAGTACGGAGAACGTCACTGCCGGGTCATGTAATCTAGGTGACTGTAGCTAGGCCATTACTGACTCATCTTCCAGTCCATCCCCACGTCAGGGTAAGCCTCGATTGTCAGGCCACTGCACACAAGCCAGGGTCAAATCCTCAACAGTCAAGTGTTTGCTCTCTCCTGTCCTCCGCCTGCACTGATAAAAGGATGCCAATATTCTCTCTGGTGTTATAAATCCACCGCTTTCAACTATCCTGTGTTTTCAGATTAGTGCCTGTATTGCAGAGAGAAGAGGAAGTCTTTTTTGTATTTTTACTCTTGAGCACCCAGTGTGGGCAACTGTGCATACTATAACCTGTATCAGCACTACCAACATGCACTTCCCCTTTAAATAGGCCTAGTTGTTAAAGGCACCCCTTCCTCTTGTTGGACAGGGAGAGTGTCTCATTGGTGTGTCTTGGGCTTTGCCCATGCGAGGAGAAGCATCAAATGCCTTTAATGTAGACCTAGTATATATGCACTCTTTTTGGATTTCTGTATCTATTGTAAATGTGTATTCTAGTCTGTGTTACGTTGTTGGCTTTTGATGCTACAACAGTGCAATTTCCCCCTGGGATCAATAAAGAACTACTGCTCTTACTACTACTACAATATGCAAACTAATAGCTGAGGGGACTTTTCTTTTCTTATATAACTCATGGCCCCTAGGGCTCACTAACCATCTCGATTGGTCGAAATAGAAGTTCCTCCTGTTTTGCCGTCTTAAGTGACAATGTTTTCTTTTAGTTTCCTTTTGAGTTGTGGGGGTTCTGCTTTTCCCAACAAACTCATTATATGCACTGGCCCTGTCTGATACAGCGGGGGAACGGACACGCAGCCGTTTGAGAGTGGTTAATGGAAACGCCTGGGTCAGTGGGGACACGGGCTAGCTAGGTCGTGCTGCGCGCAGCCTTTAACCTCAAGTTGAGAGAGGCACCAGTGAGACACCCAAGACACCCTCGGAAGGGGCTGGAGAGGAGGAAGTGCGTGGGGGTCGTGAGGGGTTGGGGGCGGGGTACTTGCTGGTCTGAGGAGAAGGGAGGGGCCTTGGCATTCCACATGATGACACACACTTACTCACACACACACACACACTCACTAAAACTCTAACCCCTCGCTCTGTCGCTCACCACCCTAGTAGTGTAGCAGCTGAGGGGCTATATATAGAACATGGCCTGCTCTGCTTCTGCTGAACGTGGCCTCACCATGATACTCGTGCATGGATGGAGTACTCTGAATATTACCTATAACACACACACACACACACACACACTAGTTGGGGGTGTCCTGGGGCTGTTATTGCTCCTGCCATTGTAGCTTGCAGGGGTGTGAGGAGGGAGTGTGTGTGGGAGTGGGGGTGGGTGTAGTGGTGATGGGGTGGGGTTGTCAAGGCGGGGCAAGTGAGGGCACGCGAGCAGCATGTTTTTGGAAGCATGGGGAGGGTCTCGGTTCTCCATCCTGCGCTCTTGTCACTTGCTAACTGGAGCGTGTTGGTGCATCGGGTTCAGGACCCCCACAGCCCTCTTGTTGTCAGTTGACAAAAGCAGTAACCCGCCCCCCCCCCCCCCACACACACACACACACACACACACTCCTTCCCTCTGTCCATACAGCCACTCTCTCATCATGAACCAATCAAGGCTCTCCCCTCTCTTGAATACTTTATAATAATAATAATAATAATAATAACCTTTATTTGTATAGCACTTTTCATGCAAACATTGCAGCTCAAAGTGCGTTGACATATCCACACAGCATATATAGTAGTAATCCACTCACAAAGCAAGATATAAACCACATAATAAAACAACAATAGACCATACAAACAAGGTGTGAATAAAATAAAATGAATAAATGATTCAGGTAACAAAAAGAATATAAGGAAGGATAAAGGGATGAGAGGAATGCTCCTAATTGTAAGATAAGTTAAACAGGTGTGTTTTAAGTTGCCGTTTAAAAATGTCCACTGTGCCTGCCTCTCTAATACTCTTTGTTATGGTGTTCCATCATTTAGGTGCATAGTACATAAGCAGCTTCCCCAATTTTGTTTTGGGGGACTATGGGAATCTTAAAAGATCTGCTGTGGAGGACCTAGGGGTCCTCTAAAGGGACATGGGGAGACAGGGACTCGGTGAAGTAGGATGGTGCTAGACCGTTAAGAGCCTTGTATACAAGTAAAAGGACTTTAAAATCAATTCAAAAATGTATAGGGAGCCACTGCAGTGGGGCTAGAACAAGGTGATATAGATAACATTTTTATGTAGCCGTGTGATTTAATAAAAGCACCAACTCTAACAAGGTTTGTGAGCCAATAGTATTGCGAATCCTGATGCTTCCAACACAGAGGTACCAACGTCGTAATACTTTTGGCTCACAAGCCTTGTTAGAGGTGGGAACCAAACCTCAGACATCTTCTGAGATAAACGCAACATTCATTTCAGACCCATTGAAATGTTTAAATTGATTAAAAAAAAAATCCTTTTATGGATGGAGTACTCTGAATCTTACCTATAACACACACACACACACACACACTAATTGAGGGTACCCTTCCTAAAAGCTCTGAATGTGTATATATATATATATATATATATATATATATATATATATATATATATATATATATATATAAAAAAAAAAGATTCTCATCAAGTTCTGCATAAAACGTAGGTGAATGTTTGTGAATATAACAACCTTGGCCTAAATAGGCTGTTAGAAGTTTGGTGCTGATGCTCCCAGATATTAGTTTTAATGTCATTCAACAGGCTGATTGGTGATTAAGGGACTAGATTGCCATGTACACTAGATTGAGTCTTTCTATGAGTCACATGTTGAGGTACAGTACACGCAACATCTCAATAGAGCCTATTCATATCAATATAGATTGCTCATCATTGGACTGTTTTAAAGATTGGGGTATCACTGTATGTGTGTGTATGTGTGTGTGTGTGTGTGTGTATGTGTGTAACGGTAATCACAGTGTCTCCTTCAGCTGCTGCCTCCCCCCCTCATGGTCCTGTTGCTGTCTGTCTCCCTCCTCTTGGTTTTTGTCTGGGCGGCCCCTTGTGTGCGTCTGGGCTGAGTTAGGGGGCGGGCTGGCGGGTAATTGCAGGTCATTGTTTCGCTGGCCCTGTTGACCCTATGTGGGTCATAGGACAGAGTGATGGATCAATCATTGTGTGTGTGTGTTTGAGACCTGTTTTTGTTCACGCGGGAAAGCGTTGCAAAGTGATTGGACAGATAAGAAAAGCATCAAGTCAACAGCAGTTATGTTTTTCTGCACCCATACCCCCAACCCCATTCTGAAAAGTCTCTCCTGTAAGCCTAGCATAGCCAGGAATAATGAGTCTCTCCTGTTAGCCTGGCATAGCCAGGAATAATGAGTCTCTCCTGTTAGCCTAGCATAGCCAGGAATAATGAGTCTCTCCTGTTAGCCTAGCATAGCCAGGAATAATAAGAGTCGTGTCAATGCGCAGCATCAATCATTCTAGCAGCACACGGTCAAGTGAACGTCAATGTTTAACTGTCAATGAATCACTGATTGTGATGTGTTTGTTTACTAGATGACTAAACTAAGCGCCCACTGCACGGCACTACACTGTAGCTAACCCAATGTCAAACCCTAAGCCAAATGATCTTGTCTTGAATGTTTTTCCAGGCCCACCTACTACCCCTCCCTCCCTCTTCCAGCCTCCCCGCCGGCCTGGCCTGGGCACGGTGGGGAAGCCCATCCGCCTCCTGGCCAACCACTTCCAGGTGCAGATTCCCAAGATTGACGTCTATCACTACGATATCGACATCAAGCCTGAGAAACGGCCTCGGAGGGTCAACAGGTGAGACACTCCCCCGTCGGGACTGATTTGAGGTTGATAAGGCGCATTCTTTCGGCGAGGACGTTTTTTTTGTGTGCGCGCGCTCCACAACTCAAAGAGTCTTTGAGAGCGAAAGATCTAGTCGGCGTCCCCCCCCCCCCCATACACACACACACCCTCCTCACACCCCTGCAAGCTACAGTGGGGGGAGCATTAACAGCCCCCAGGGCGCCCCCGTCCGCCGTGTTTCTTGGCTCACCGCTTGTCCTCTCTCGCCCCAGGGAGGTGGTGGACACCATGGTGCGGCACTTCAAGATGCAGATCTTCGGGGACCGCCAGCCGGGCTACGACGGGAAGAGGAACATGTACACGGCCCACCCGCTGCCCATAGGGAGAGACCGGGTGAGCAGCTCCGCCACTCACACTGACCCACTGCTCCCTGTGTTGATTCACTCTGACCCACTGCTCCCTGTGTTGATTCACTCTGACCCACTGCTCCCTGTGTTGATTCACTCTGACCCACTGCTCCCTGTGTTGATTCACTCTGACCCACTGCTCCCTGTGTTGATTCACTCTGACCCACTGCTCCCTGTGTTGATTCACTCTGACCCACTGCTCCCTGTGTTGATTCACACTGACCCACTGCTCCCTGTGTTGATTCACTCTGACCCACTGCTCCCTGTGGTGATTCACTCTGACCCACTGCTCCCTGTGTTGATTCACTCTGACCCACTGCTCCCTGTGGTGATTCAGTGCTCAAAATCCTTCCCTTCCTCCGGGCATCTTTAGATGTGTTTGTTTTGGGGGTATGAAGGGAATTCACCTGTACAAGTTGGGATGTGGTCTACAGTTGACCATTCTAAAGAACTGCTTAGATTTTCCTTTGACATCCTGTCCTCTCTCTCTTTCTCTGGTCTCTCCTCTCCTCATATCCCACTGTCCCGTCTTCTCTCCCTCCCTCCTGTGTCTCCCTAACCCCCGAAGGTGGACCTGGAGGTGACTCTGCCTGGCGAGGGGAAGGACCAGACCTTCAAGGTGTCACTGCAGTGGGTGTCGGTGGTGAGTCTGCAGATGCTCCTGGAAGCTCTGTCTGGACACCTGAACGAGGTCCCGGAGGACTCCGTACAGGCCCTGGACGTCATCACACGCCACCTGCCTTCCATGAGGTAGACGCTCACTCAACTCACTCAACTCACTCAACTCACTCAACTCACTCACTCACTCACTCACTCACTCACTCACTCACTCACTCACTCACTCACTCACTCACTCACAGAGTGACGCACACATGCTGACCTTTTCTATGAGGCACACACAAACTATAAACGACTTCACTAAGCATGTAACGGTAACCGCGGTATTACGGTAACCACAGTATTTTTTGGTCATGCGGTAACCTTGGGACTGGCTCGGTAAAACCGTAGGCTAAACTCACTGTTCTGGACTGGTCAGATGTCTTAGTTATATCAAGCTAACTATTGGCATCGGTGTGCTTATCGGTGTCATATTTATTCCGTTTGAGTAATTTACGATCGAGCTAGCTAACCACCTTTAGCTCAATTGGCTCAGTTGCTGGTTAGCGATGAGAGTGGGAGTCCCAGCCCAGCTGATAACCCTCCGTTGCGGGTTGGGGGGATGCAACTGTCGGCTAGGATCCTGCCTCTCATAGCTAACCAGCAACTGGTCACGTAGGGCGCATGTTCAATCCACACTAGTCACGTAGCTTTCCGTTGCCCTGGAGGTCCACCCGTCTGTGAGCGCAACAGAGGATGCCTGGGATAATTCACTGACAACTTTTGCCTTTTCCTGCTCATAAAGATTTGGCACGATCTTCTCAGCAAAGTGGGTGTGCGACGGGATCTCGTAGCGTGGCTCAAGCACATCCAGCATATGTTTAAACCCCTCGTTTTGCACAACGGAATATGGCCTCGTCTGCAGCTATAAACACCCCAATAATACCTTTTGTAATAGCTTTAGCCCGGTCGGATTCTTTAGCTAAGGGCTGCTTAAATGCCGTGGTGATGAGCGGTTGTTGAGCAGGAGGTTTTTCAAGCTCTTCAGCTCCTCCGCTAGCCATGTCTACCGCTGGCAGCGCTTGACTAGTGGATTGAACATGCGCCCTACGTGACCATGTCGCCTACATCCTTTTTTGTTTTATAATTTTTTATAAACCTATCCGCGGACCACGTGCGAACCGTAGAGAGATTTTCTGTAACTAGATGTCAGAACCATCTAGCCTAGATCTGCACCCCCCCCCCCCTCTTGTCCTCCCATCGTTTCTTTCCATTCTCTCCTTCCTCATCTCTTCTTTCGCTTCCTCTTCTGTCATTTTTTTTCATTATTATTATTATTATTATTATTTTTTAGACCTGTCACTTCTTTCATCCAGTCTCCTGCTGTAGAAGCGCAGAATCAGAGATCAGACCTGGGCTCTCTGCTCAGCCTCTTTCCCTCTTCTCACTGCTCAACACACCATCTATACCCACAGACCTCCTCTATCACTGCTCAACACACCATCTATACCCACAGACCTCTATCACTGCTCAACACACCATCTATACCCACAGACCTCCTCTATCACTGCTCAACACACCATCTATACCCACAGACCTCCTCTATCACTGCTCAACACACCATCTATACCCACAGACCTCCTCTATCACTGCTCAACACACCATCTATACCCACAGACCTCCTCTATCACTGCTCAACACACCATCTATACCCACAGACCTCCTCTATCACTACTGAATAGTGGTGCAACGGATCATCGTTGATCCGTGATTGTAAGGAAAGCAGAAGCACTTTAAATTAAAAGAAAAAAACTGTACATATCAGAAATAGGGCTGTAACGATTATTACATAATCGTCAAACCGCGATTATTTTTTCTGACCGCGATTGTTTTTTGTAACCGCAGTTATGAAAAAAATGTTTAAAAAAAAAAACTTTTACTTTTACTATTTTTTTATTTTTTTATTTTTATAAAATCAAAATCTGTTGCAGAGTTGATATGGTAGCAACCTTAGTTCAATGGAATTCTTCAACTTGTTGGCACTTGTCCTATACGTTCATAGCAAATAATGACAAGAGACTGTATTAAAGAAGTAAAGAAGCACTGATGCATTGTCCACTTCATGTGCTATTGGTATACTCCAAATTTAATTTCATCTTAATTTTTCAATGCTTTTTTTTTATTGAGGAGGATGTATGTTATGTAAATGTTAACATTCATGATATTAAAGAGGCGTGGTTTTAAACCACAGGTTTACTTCATAGGCTGAGTACTTGTGTTATTAGGCTAAAAATGAGTCAGAACTCACTCACTCACTCACTCACTCACTCACTCACTCACTCACTCACTCACTCACTCACTCACTCACTCTCTGTGTCTGTCTTTCTCTCTCTCTCTCTCTCTCTCTCTCTCAAACACACACACTCTCACTCAAATCATGCGGACATGAGTATCAGTGCCAGGGCCGGCCCGTGGCATAGGCGAAGTAGGCGGCGCCTAGGGTGCCAGATCGGCAAGGGGCCCTAGTGGTGTGATGCGAGCCCCCCCCCCCCTCCACCCTCCCCCGGTCAACAACTCTGACAATTATTGTAATAATCGCAATTATTTTTCTGACAATTAATCGTTAGGCAAAATTCATAATCGGTACAGCCCTAATCAGAAATGTGTTTAATAAATGCTATGGTGTTTTTTTCCAAAGTACAAATCTTCTTCCTCTTTAAATTTTGTGTTTTAAAACTGTTTAATACCGAGATATACCGTACCGTGAGTTTTTGATACCGTTACATGCTTACTATTCACGCATACGAAAGTAAGTCTGCTCTGCTTGCCTGGTAAATATCCATATGCGCGATGAATGAAGTGAATTTGAGTACAATTCCTTGTGTGTGTGTGTGTGTGTGTGTGTGTGTTCGTGTTCTCCTGGTTCCAGGTATACCCCTGTAGGCCGCTCCTTCTTCTCTCCCCCAGAGGGCTACTACCACCCCCTGGGAGGGGGGCGGGAGGTGTGGTTCGGCTTCCACCAGTCCGTCCGTCCTGCCATGTGGAACATGATGCTCAACATCGATGGTAAGACATTTGTGTGTGTGTGTGTGGTGGGGGTGGGGGGCAGTGTGTGCGTGGCTGTGCGCGCGTGTCCATTGGTATGTTGGTACTGCTGGTTGATTGATAATGTCTGCCTGATTTCAGTGTGTAGTCATGAAATAGCCTAACCTATAATAGCCTGATTGATGGATTGTTAATCGTCAATTGATTCCATTAGCACGATTAGTCAACAAAAGTGTATAGAAAATGTATTATTATTATTATTATTATTATTATTATGTGGTAATGATCTCTCCTCCTCCTCTCAGTTTCAGCCACAGCGTTCTACCGAGCCCAGCCAGTGATCGAGTTCATGTGCGAGGTCCTGGACGTCCAGAACATCACCGAGCAGACCAAGCCACTCACCGACTCCCAACGAGTCAAGTTCACCAAGGAGATCCGAGGTGGGTGGGGACCTGCAGGTCAGACTAATGTTTATGCCATGCTTCTACACACATACACATATACACACACACACATGCACGTTGGTGTCAAAGACCCTCCCACAGTCCTTATGTTATACACATGCGCACACACACAAACACACATGCACAAGCACACACCCACATACGCACGCGTGCTCATACACATGTTGGCGTCATAGTGCTTCTCACAGTTCTTATGTTATATATATATATATATATATATATATATATATATATATATATATATACCAGTGGCGTCTGGTGACTCAAAAAACTGAGGAGGACAGGAGGAAGAGAGGCGAACCGCCCATGGGCTCCGGGGGGCACTTTCCCTCAGTCAGTTATTATTTGAAATATCAGCTTTAAAGTGGATTTACAGTCCATTTTAGCATATGAAAAACTGAATAACACTTTCTTTAACTACATGCAGCATTTATTTATCATATTCATGATAAAATATTACAAAACAACAATAAAACATTGTAAGCAATAGTTGTTGTAATGGATTGTACTCTTCTCTAAAGAGAGAAAATAATTGATATTGGTGAGGTGCTGGAGAGGTTAGGTGATATATGAAAATTGTTTTTGATTAGGGGACACAGGTGTGCTGGCTCTCAAACAGTTTGTTGGCAAATAGATTTGACAACTGGTCAATGGAATACGTTGCACAGCAAATGCAGTATCCAACAGTTCGCTCATGGCTAGCTAGCAATGGTACAGCTATGGGATTAGCACTAGCTCGTTTGGGTTGCTGTCAAAGCTGCCACTCTTATGTTGCTATAGCCTACAATTATCAGAACAATATGAACATTCAGTTGAAAGTTTTCCATCCACCCATCCATCACTGGATGAGGAATAAGCACCGAAAAGCGATCAATTCTCACGCAAGCAGGAGCCAGGCTGTGGATTTCTCCGATCTGTTGTTGCGACCCAGTCTCTTAATGTTTTGGACGAGTTGCCGACAGTTTGCGCCTCCAGCCAATCTGCGCGCCTGCCGATGCCGTAGCTTGATGTGCACCTCGTAGCTAACGTTACCGGCTATAGCCAGCCACTGGAACCGTCGTGTTCAGACGGCTCTAGCTCAAAAAGTATTTATGTCAGCTTAGATATTTAGATGGCTAGAATCAAGACAAATAGACGAACAGTTTGATGTATAATATGTCCCATAATACTTTCGGATGTATTATATTATGGAGCTACGAACACACAAAAAGTCTCCAATGGCACAGGGAAGAGAAACCATTCTATTAATACATCCATGAGAGAAACACAGACATCAACGCCGACCCAATCGGCCTTCACTGTGGTAAATCTGGAATGTGATTGGACTAACAAAATTTCAATATCTGAATCCTGTTCAGACAGGGCCGGAGTACTGTCCTCCCTGGCGGTAATTTTTCAGCGTTTTGGCCAATCACAAATTAGCAAGAAAAAAGGGTAGCCTCCCTTCCATAGATATCTATGGGTCCTCCAGCTGCATGTTATAGATGTCACTGTTGGAGCTTTAGAATTTCAATAATGGGTTTTTATCCATAGGGAAAACCTGCTTTATGAACACAACTGAGATAATATTAATTATGAATAAATAAATTAATATATTTATATTTTAATCCCTCTCTTCTCTCCAAAATCTGAGGAGGACTGTCCTCCCCTTCCTCAATGGACGAGCCTCCACTGATATATACACACACACACACACACTTTCTGATAACTCATCAATGAGCCCTAGTGTAATTCATATGCAGCAGTGTCTCTTCAACTATCCTTTCCCCATTTCTCCTGTCTTTATTACGTATAAGATGTCAGTTTCACCCCTTTATGTAACAACTCACCCCACCTCTGTCTGCAACTCTTTTTGTGATGTACTCTTCCCTGCGTGTGTGCGTGTGTGTGCGTGCGTGTGTGTGTGTGTGTGGGCGTGTGTGTGTTATGCCAACGCAGGTCTGAAAGTGGAGGTCACACACTGTGGCCAGATGAAAAGGAAGTACCGCGTGTGCAACGTCACGCGTCGTCCTGCCAGCCATCAAACGTACGAGTCCCATGCTAACCGCTCTCTTTCTCTTTCTCTCTCTCTCTGTCTCTGTCTCTATCTCTTTCTTTCTGATGGCCCCAAGGCCTAGTAAATGAAATGAGTTTGTGTCTGAATTCACAAAAATATATAAACCGTCTCAAGACCTTGCAGAAGGGAACCCAAAACAATCTTGGCCAGCTGGGTCAGTCGGTGTGCTCATGTCATTTCCGTGGACTGTGCCTCTTGTTCTACCCCCTGCGCAGGTTTCCCCTGCAGCTGGAGAACGGCCAAGCCATGGAGTGTACCGTAGCACAGTACTTCAAACAGAAATACAGTCTGCAGCTCAAATACCCCCATCTGCCCTGTCTGCAAGTCGGGCAGGAACAGAAGCACACCTATCTACCCCTGGAGGTGGGAGGCGACCCATATGCACACACACACACACACACACACACACACACACACACACACACACACACACACACACAGCAACACACAAATGGAAGAACGGGTTTTGACCTCTCTTTCTCTCTCCCTCTCCTCCAGGTCTGTAACATCGTGGCCGGGCAGCGCTGCATCAAGAAACTGACGGACAACCAGACGTCCACCATGATCAAAGCTACCGCTCGCTCTGCTCCTGACAGGCAGGAAGAAATCAGCCGACTGGTGAGTCACAGCCCCCTCTGGTGATCAGAGTGTGAACTGCAACAGAGGAAGTAGGCAAGAGTGTTTGTATACTTAATACCCCCCCACCACTAGAATAATCAATTTAGATTTCGGGGGTGACTGTAGCTCAGGAGGGAGAGTGGGTTGTCCAATGATCGTAGGGTTGGCGGTTCGAATCCCGGGTCATCCTGTCCACATGTCGAAGTGTCCTTGGGCCACTGAACCCCAAGTTGCTCCCGATGAGCAGGCTAGCATCTAGTATGGCAGTTGCCATTGGTGTGTGAACGGGTGAATGAGAGTCCATAGTGCTCTGGATAAAAGTAGTATGAAGTATACAGTATAAGTGCAGTCCATTTACCATTGAGATAAATCGTGAGTTGCCAGGTCATTTTTGCTAAACTTACCAAACTCGTCACCACCACCACCACCCCTCACATTTCTCCCCCCCCCCCCAGGTGAAAAGTAACAGCATGGTTGGGGGCCCGGACCCCTACCTGAAGGAGTTTGGCATCGTGGTTCACAACGACATGACGGAGGTGACGGGCCGTGTGCTCCCAGCGCCCATGCTGCAGTATGGGGGCCGGGTCAGTACCGACACCGGCAGAGACTGCGGCAGGGTGAGTACCAGAGGCTCTGGGCTGGGCAGGTAGGGGCAGGGTGAGTACCAGAGGCACTGAGCAGGTAGGGGCAGGGTGAGTACCAGAGGCACTGGGCTGGGCAGGTAGGGGCAGGGTGAGTACCAGAGGCACTGGGCTGGGCAGGTAGGGGCAGGGTGAGTACCAGAGGCTCTGGGCTGGGCAGGTAGGGGCAGGGTGAGTACCAGAGGCTCTGGGCTGGGCAGGTAGGGGCGGAAGCAATTAACAGGCAATAATATTACCACACATATAATAATGGTCTATTTGCAATTTTGGGGACCAGGGTTAGGCTAGGCTTACTCAGACCATACATTTTTGTTTCGAGAGATCAACGTCAACATGGTCTGGTGACAGACGGGACCTGACACTTGAATAGGTAGACGGTTTGGGTGTGACTACCAGTAAACAACTCAGAGTAGGCTACTGGGGCGCTTATTGTTAGGGTTATTGTGGTGATCACCCTGCCAGGTGGAATCGGTTTAGTCAAGACTGATGTGTGTAAGGTGACTTCACGCTAATTAATGAAATAGTTTAACTAGTATTTCCACTCCGACTCGCAGAAGCAGCGCTGTGTAGCAGTGGAAATAACTATCCGCACACATCCCTATTGCCAACCCCTGTCCAGTTAGGCCGGTTGATGTGGGATTCTGGGATATTACAAGTGTGTGTGTGCGTGTGTGCGTGTGCGTGCGTGTGCACGTGCGTGTGCACGTGCGTGTGTGTGAGTGCGTGAGAGAAGAGAGAGAGTGAGAGAGAGATGGATGACTGGACTAACCATTGGGAGAAGGAGCAGACTCTCAACCATCCAGTAGATACACGCACACCCCTACTCCTCAGGTCTCTTGTGGCTGCTGGGTAAAGGAGTCTTATCGTCCTCCCCTGATGTGACTGAAATGTGGACTGATTGCTTTTCTCATAACAGCAACCCATGCAACTGGCAGATTTATCATAAACATCAGAGAATGTGTCTATATTACTATACTATATTTTCAAGTGTTGTACTTGGTCCTGTGATGAGAAAGGCAACTGTCCTTTCCCTCTAATTTGATTCCATATGTTGTGTAGGGTTGCGTGGTAGGTAGTACATGCTGTGTGTGTTACCATCGGCTGGTCAAACTTGTTCAACTAGTTCACTAAAGGCCGTAGGGTTACCGTTAGTGTGTGTGTGTGTGGGTGTGTGTGGGTGTGGGTGTGTGGTATTGTCTGCTGTGTCGGCTAGTCAAACCGGGGGGTTCACTAAGAGCTTAGGGACTCTCTCCGCAGAATAAGACGGTGGCCACGCCCAATCAGGGCGTGTGGGACATGAGGGGGAAGCAGTTCTACGCCGGCATCGAGATCAAGGTGTGGGCCGTGGCCTGCTTCGCCCCGCAGAAGCAGTGCAGAGAAGACCTGCTCAAGTGAGGGTCCCTACCTCCCCACCTACCGGCCTCTCAACCATTTCTGTCTACCTATCTACCTTTCTATATATCTTTCTACCCATCTACCTTTCTATATATCTGTCTACCTATCTACCTTTCTATATATCTGTCTACCTATCTACCTTTCTATATATCTGTCTACATATCTACCTTCCTACATGCAGTATCTGTCTACCTATCTACCTTTCTATATATATTTCTACCTATCTACCTTTCTATATATCTGTCTACCTATCTACCTTTCTATATATCTTTCTACCTATCTACCTTTCTATATATCTGTCTACCTTTCTATATATCTGTCTACCTATCTACCTTCCTACATACAGTATCTGTCTACCTATCTACCTTACTACATATCTGTCTACCTTCTTACATACATTATCTTTCTACCTATCTACCTTTCTATATATCTGTCTACCTATCTACCTTTCTATATATCTTTCTACCTATCTACCTTTCTATATATCTGTCTACCTTTCTATATATCTGTCTACCTATCTACCTTCCTACATACAGTATCTGTCTACCTATCTACCTTACTACATATCTGTCTACCTTCTTACATACAGTATCTGTCTACCTATCTACCTTCCTACATATCTGTCTATCTGTGAGTTTGTTGGTTCACAAAAATTGGGACTGGCTATATGTGCACGCTACATGCAGCTATTGGGAATTTGCGCCGGTTTTGTATCAACCTTCAGCTACAGAGGAACAGAGTCTTTACCGTCGTCTGTGGTTTCACCCTCCAGGAGTTTCACTGACCAGCTGCGTAAGATCTCTAAGGATGCTGGGATGCCCATCCAGGGCCAGCCGTGTTTCTGCAAATACGCCCAGGGGGCGGACAGCGTGGAGCCCATGTTCAAACACCTCAAGTTGTCCTACGTGGGCCTGCAGCTCATTGTGGTCATCCTGCCCGGGAAAACGCCCGTCTACGGTGAGGGACCGGGACGGGGAAGAAGCCATTGTTGTTCTGTCTTGCGTTTCGTTGGGTTCCTTCAGCTTCACGATTCCCGTTATACGCTTAAAGTTTATTTGGAAGAATTGCATCACAGTAAAAAAAAAAAAAATAGAGCTTTGTTTCTGTTTAAGCGGGGAAATGGTACATGTTCACTCTAATTGGGAACATCTACGTTAAACAAATCAATAACTGAACCGATTGGAAACGGATGGATAACTGATGTGAAGTGGGAGATCTAACTCTGTCTCCTGTCCTCCATTCTCCCTCTTTCCTTTCCCTCTCCTCTCCCCAGCGGAGGTGAAGCGCGTAGGGGACACCCTGCTGGGCATGGCCACCCAGTGTGTCCAGGTGAAGAACGTGGTGAAGACCTCCCCCCAGACCCTCTCCAACCTCTGCCTCAAGATCAACGCCAAGCTGGGCGGCATCAACAACGTCCTGGTACCCCACCAGAGGTGAGAGGACGTGCTGGGGTTTGGGGGGGGGCGGGGGAGTGGGGCTACGCGAATGTTTCCGGCCCTCTTTGGCCCTGTTAGATGAGGCTCTAGCTGCCTTGCTTGAACGCAAGGGGGAATTCAATTCACTACTACATGTATGTCCTCTCAACTGCCTTCAGCACTAGATTATGCTCTGTCAATTGTTTTAGAAAGGAAATGCACCTGTGAGTTCTGGCAAGTACTAGTACACTGACTTTTCCTATGTTAAATGCAATTACTGTCATTTGGAATAAAGCGTCAGCTAAATGACTGCAAAGTAATGTAATTGCCCCTGATGGTATAGATAGTTAAAAGACAAGTGCCTGGCTAGACGAGACAAACTTTTCTTTCTTTCTCTCTCCCCTCCTTCTCTCCTCATATCTGCCCCCCTGCCCCCCCCCTCAGGCCCTCTGTGTTCCAGCAACCTGTCATCTTCCTGGGGGCGGACGTGACCCACCCCCCGGCGGGCGACGGTAAGAAGCCATCCATTGCGGCGGTGGTGGGCAGCATGGACGGACACCCCAGCCGCTACTGTGCCACGGTGCGCGTGCAGACCTCGCGCCAGGACCTGTCCCAGGAACAGCTCTACAGCCAGGAGGTAGGCTGATTGGTTGATGGGCTGATTAGTCGATAGGCTGATGGGTTGATTGGTCGATGGGCCGATTGGTTGATGGGCTGATTGGTCGGTGGGCTGATTGGTTGATGGGCTATAGACGCATTCTCCACTACAAGAGTACCTTGGTCGCTATCCTTTTCGCATCCTTGTCATCACCCTTGTACCAAAGAGCACCTTGATTTTTGGTTTTGACTTATTCCACAAAAAGACATGCTCCACAATCTGATTTTTATTTTTCTGCGTTGTTGGTTGATATTTAAAAGACCTGCGTCATCGTGACATTCCCAGAGATCCCAGAGGTTAACATTTTAAAGTATTGAGAACAAGGGGAAGGGGGGGGGATTAGGAGGTGGAACTAAACACATGGAACTAGTGACTAGTATTGAAAATGCAGATTTCCAAATGTGCTCCACTGTGGTACACCAGGTGATTCAGGACCTGACGAACATGGTGCGGGAGCTTCTCATCCAGTTCTACAAGTCCACCCGCTTCAAGCCCACGCGCATCATCTACTACCGAGGAGGGGTGTCGGAGGGCCAGATGAAACAGGTGGGTTGATCTACGCTGAAGAGTGGGTCCTGGAGGTCATGATGATGAGTAACAATAATACATTGTAGTAATATCATACCGTTCCAGATGCTGAAATGGTTATCTCAACATGTGCCAGAGGCTGAGTGGTTTTTAATGTTACACAGACTACTAAAGCGTGTGTGTGTGCGTGTGTGTGCGTGTGTGTGTGTGTGCAGGTGGCGTGGCCAGAACTGATCGCCATCAGGAAGGCCTGCATCAGCCTGGAGGAGGACTACAGGCCGGGCATCACCTACATCGTGGTGCAGAAACGCCACCACACACGCCTCTTCTGCTCGGACAAGGCCGAGAGGGTGGGTACTGGCTCTCCATACTCTCAGATGGTTTCCTATCCTGGGTGAGAGGGTGGGTACTGGCTCTCCATACTCTCAGATGGTTTCCTATCCTGGGTGAGAGGGTGGGTACTGGCTCTCCATACTCTCAGATGGTTTCCTATCCTAGGTGAGAGGGTGGGTACTGGCTCTCCATACTCTCAGATGGTTTCCTATCCTGGGTGAGAGGGTGGGTACTGGCTCTCCATACTCTCAGATGGTTTCCTATCCTGGGTGAGAGGGTGGGTACTGGCTCTCCATACTCTCAGATGGCTTCTATTCTAGTGTCCTTTCCCTCTCTGGGAACCTCAGCACACCAGGGGCTGCATCTCCATACTCTCAGATGGCCTCCTATCCTGGGTGAGAGGGTGGGTCCTTCAGCACACCAGGGGCTGGGTCTCCATATTCTCAGATGGTTTCCTATCCTAGGTGAGAGGGTGGGTACTTCAGCACACCAGGGGCTGGGTCTCCATACTCTCAGATAGCTTCCTATCCTAGTGTCCTTCAGTCCATCATGTTGCTCTTCACCTGTCATGTCACTTCAAATTGGTGCCTACATAGTTTCAAACTGCTGAGACAAAGGCGTGGTTGAGCGAAACTGTAGGCTTTAGCATTGCAGCCTGTCCAGTGTCTGATGGCTGCTATCGCCCCCTGCAGGTAGGGAAGAGTGGCAACGTCCCGGCCGGTACCACGGTGGACAGCACCATCACACACCCCTCTGAGTTTGACTTCTACCTGTGCAGCCATGCTGGGATCCAGGTGAGTGGAGGCATTACACACACACACACACACACACTGAACTATGGGCATACAGTTTAGATGTACATGAAATGTCATGCATGAATGTTTCAATTACTCTGAGTTATTTTTTTTTACATCTATGATGTTTTATAATTCTGGATAGATGACACACACACTCAGCTCTAAAGCTGTGTGCACACCAAACGCGCTCACGCAAATTATTTGCTGAAGTCAACTCACCCGAGGCGAATTTCGCGTCATTTGTGTTGCATCATGCCGCCCGGTGCAGGAGCTGCTCGCTCCCACTCACTCACGTCTTTGCGTCGACTTAGAGTCTGTCCGCACGAAGAATTCGCATCGCGTTTGGCGTGAACACAACTCTGCGTCTTTGACATTACGTAATCTCTCTCCCCCCCCCCCCCCCCCCTTCCCCCCTTCTTCCCCCCAGGGCACCAGCCGGCCCTCCCACTACCACGTGCTGTGGGACGATAACTGTTTCACGGCGGACGAGCTCCAGCTCCTCACCTACCAGCTGTGCCACACCTACGTCCGCTGCACCCGCTCCGTCTCCATCCCAGCGCCCGCCTACTACGCCCGCCTGGTGGCCTTCCGCGCCCGCTACCACCTGGTGGACAAAGACCACGACAGGTAGGGCCAGCGCCCGGGCGGGGGCGAGGGGGGGGCGGGGGGGAGGGGTGAAGGACTGTGTTTACGCTGGCTAGTGTTGGAAGAGGTTGTAGAGGTTGAAATGAAATGAAATGGAAACAAATCAAAATTTCCAGGGTTCTGCCCCTTCAGCTAAAAGTCCTTTTTGTGGCCATCCTAATTTCCTTCATGACATCTCTTTCTCTCTCTCTCTCCCTCCCTCCCTCCCTCCCCTCCTCCCTGCAGTGCGGAGGGCAGCCATGTGTCTGGCCAGAGTAACGGTCGGGACCCCCTGGCGCTGGCCAAGGCAGTCCAGATTCACTATGACACCCAGCACACCATGTACTTCGCCTGAACCACACCAGCAGGGACAGCGCAACTCTTCCCTCCTCTCTCTCTCTCTCTCTCTCTCCCTCTCCCTCTCCCTCTCTCTCTCTCTCTCTCTCTCCCACCCTCTCCCTCTCTCTTTTTTGCCAGTCTCTATCCATCTATCTCTTGCATCTTGATCTGCACCAAAGGGACTCGAGGCCAGTGGAGTTCTGCCTCCTT
This sequence comes from Borostomias antarcticus, assembly GCF_949987555.1. Classification (NCBI taxonomy): domain Eukaryota; kingdom Metazoa; phylum Chordata; class Actinopteri; order Stomiiformes; family Stomiidae; genus Borostomias; species Borostomias antarcticus. Next base: position 4,560,589 of record NC_140254.1, read on the forward strand.
GTCATCCATCCCTAGTTCCCAAGTCCCAATCTGTGCGGGGGGGAAAAATGGCATTTGGCGTTCCCACGATCGAGTGGCCTTCTACCAGCAAACCAGGCACTGAGGGCCCGACCTTGGTCTCCAATGCACAGAGAAAAAAAAACACACAAAAGTTGAGCCATTTATTTGAGTTAGATTTTTTTGTTTTTCAGTTTGAATGTCTGTTTTTGTTTTTGTAAGATACACTGAGCACGGGGCGGACTGGCGCTAACCGTCAGGGCAGCTCTTTAGCTCTCCCAGCTAAGCAGGACTCTATCTACTTTTACCTCAAAGCCCCTTTGGGCAAATCGTCACAAGGTCTTGGGTTGAGGGTTTGGGGGCTGCATGGAACCTATTGGGAGGAGGGGGGAAGGGGGAGGGTTGACCTTTTGAGAATGATATATATATATATATATTTTTCCTTTTTATGATCGTGTTTTAACTTTTTCTCCTTTTTCTGTCTTTTACAAGCGAGGTGACCTGGGTATCCATGCCCATTATTCTTGTTCTTCTCCCATTTTAGCGAAGAATAAGTGCTTGAGTGTGTGTGTGTGTGTGTTGTATATACATGTAAGTGTGTGTGTGTTTGTGAGAGCGAGAGTGTTTCATGGCAGGCCACTGAATTGTAAAGGGAAAACAAGGAGATAACTGCTGTAAATGCCTCAGATTTGATGTTTTTATATTCACACATTACATATAATATACATATAAATATTTACATCTATTGAAGCAACTTTGAACAGATGAACTATACAGGCCTTCCAGAGGCCGGTGGGTGTATGTGTAGCAGTAGTAACCGTGGTCAGGCCTGTGTGTCTGGCCGGAGCATTGAGACCTGTTGAGTGATGGAGCTTCACGCGGACGTAGCATCACGGGCGCAGAGAAGAGATCTATCCATCCCTAACCTTGTTCAAGTCTGATTTAGGTTATGATGATACTGTTGGGGTGTAGCACGGTTTTTATTTTAGTAAGGCGTTTTTATTTTAGTAAGGCGCTAGTCGTCTTGGATTTTTAGCTAGGGAGGGGGTAGGGGTGTGTCAGGAAACACGAGGTTACTTTATGAGGTCTATTTGTCATACCGGCCAATTCATTGCACTGACCCGGGTCGATGTGTGGGCAAAGAAACAGAGGGCACTCTCACTCTCTCGTACCTTTATGCATTTATACATAAGAATCAACAAAGCAGATTTGTAAGAGTTTAATATAAAATAATGTTTTGTGGCTATCTTTAAACTGTTGTTTAGAGTAGTGGTTTACCGTTGTTGTAGTTGTTGTTGTTATTGTTGTTCTTCTTCCTATTGTTGTTGTTAGTACTAGGATGATGGTGATTTATCGGAAAGGCCGGTGAACCTGATGTTTTGTTGTGAGGAGATCAAGACTGGGCGTTGGAGCTGCAGGAGAGAGTTCTGGGTTTGGAGACACTGTAGCATTCTGGCCATGGTGTTGGCCCCACGATGTGTTGGTTTCGAACTCCCTTCACACTCCTCAGTTCTGTGGCGTGATGTCTGTTGTTGGTGGAATGGTTTGTCGGTGTTGTCCAGTTCGGAAGGTAGTTGTAGGGTCTCTAACCTTTCACCCTGACTGGTCAAACAGAGGTTTGCCAATATGCTCATGTGATGAGCTCTGTTGGCATCGGGGTTTCGGTTTGAGTAGAAAACTGGTGACAATCAGCACCGGTAGGAATGAAACTGGGACTTGAGGGAGTTTGTGTGTTAAGGAGGTATGTAATAGGCAACGAGTTGAATTTTTTAGACTTTCAAAAAAAAAAGTTTATATTACTGTTTGTGTGTATTTGAACAAGTAAACCTATCTCTCTAAGTCTCTCTACTTGGTGTTTTCTGTTCTGTTTTTTAATAATCGAAGAGAAAAGGTTTAAACACCCAGATATGAATTGACATTAAGCATAAGCACTGCCCCTGTGTGGATCTGCTGGGCACTTGACTAGGTCGGACTGTTGTCTCGGTTACCATCACGGTTTGAGGTTGTTGACGGTCATGCCAAAGAAGGCTAACCCGTGCTCCCTGATGTTGAGGTTAGAATCAGGAGGGTGAGGAGAGGAATGTGTTGGGGGTGGTTGGCAGCGCCCACGCCTCCTCAGGGAGGATGACTCAGCGGAAAACCCTTTTGTAATAAACCACCCGTAAAGCAGCAGGTTTGCTATGAATGAGTTTGAGCACCTGCCTGTCGAGAGCGTGGGCCCTGGCTTGTATAGGAGAGGGGTAGGGGCTGGTGGGTCCAGGTCCTATAGGGGGAAAGCATGGGGAGGTGGTCGGCCTATAGGAGACGAGCAGGGGTGGGCACCAACCTATTGGAGAGTAGGGGTTACCTGGAGGGTGGGAGCCGAGGGGGATCCAGGCTTTGCATGCAATAAGTTTCGGGTCAAAGTGTAACAATATTTTTAAAAGAAAAAAAAAAAAAGAAAAGAAGAAAATATAAGTGCACTAGTTTTCCCATGGCAAGAGGGCTGTGGTGGCTGTAAACTTGGTGGTGTTCTGGTCCGATGACTGTCTTGTGTCCCTCCTGGAGGACTTGGGCTAGACAAGGTCCAGGGCAGTGAACCATGTACATAAACTTGTTCCCTCCCTTCCTTGTCCCCTCGATCACTTCTCCCTTCACAGATCAGATAGGATTGGTTCAGTATGAATGTCAAGGTGGAGCCATTCCCCAGCGATGCTCCCAACTTTTCAGATCTGTGTGGACCAAGTGAATATTTGATCAAGATTAGGGAACAAGGTGGGGGCATGAGAGGGAGCAGCTTTTTGGAATGGAACGCAGCCTTGTGTGTACGGGGGCTCTGGCTATGGGACACAGTATTGATGACTCCCAGTTTTTAACATATTAACATTGCAGAGCAATATTAACCCAGATCCAGTTTTCGAATGCGGAAAAAAAAGCTATAATGAATCTGGTTGTTGTTGATGTGGCTGTATGTCTGCTCTCGCTAACGCTACCGTTACTGTTTGTGTTTCTGTACCTGTTCTTTTATTTTGCTTGTATCAATCAGTGGGAATGTGCATTTGGTGGACTTAGCTCTTTAGGCTTGTTCTTTTTTTTCTTCTTTTTTTTTTTCTTTTTAAAATAAACATTTTAGACTTTGCTCGACTGCATGCCAGAGTATTGTCCGAAAAAAATCTTTAGAATCATATTTATTAAGAGACAAAGAAAAAGAATAATAGTCTTTTTTCTTGGTAAATGTTTATGAATTTAGTTAGACTGTTTTAGGCTAGCAATATTGTACCGGTCTCTTCAAGACACATTTTAAAGATTCCTACACAAATGTCAGTAAAACACGGAGGCGCAAGTTGTCGGAGGCTGAGAGCTCGAGTCTTGGCGTCGTGTCCAAACTCAAACGAGGTACTTTCTTCAAACGTGGACCTGTCAAGACTTGACCCCTCGTTCCCGCCCAGGCCAGTTGTAACGTACACTTTGGCGCCCAACAGCCTGGCTTGTGCCCCTGCCAAGCCTCTCGGGGCTCTCCTGTCCTGTGGTGCCGCCCAGGTGGCCACTCACAAGCGCACTTCCTCTCTGTGAGGCGGCCTCGGCCCAAGGCGTCCACGGCAACAGGATTACCTCTTTTTAACCTTTTTAAAAAAATCCATTCTTTTTCCGTGCCCCGATTGAAAGAGAGCATGATTTATTTTTTAATTCCTCTTTGATATTATATCTCTACGGAGTTGTTATTTGACATTGTGTACGTGTAATTTAATTTTTTTGGTTCCTTATTCTGGTGTGTAGCTCTGCTGTTTTTCTCTCTGCTCATGGTCTGAGCTGTGTGACTGTCCAATAGCAATAGAATGGTAGCCTGTCAGACCTGCTGGGGGGGGCGGGACTTCCTAGTCTGGCCCCGCCTACAAGGGGTGCCCAATCAGTCGCTGTATTGCTATGTGACATGTTTAAATTCTCTTTTCTTTGTTTTCCTTTTTTTTTTTTTAGCCTGCAGGGAATATTTGTGTTAATGTGCGAAGTAATAAATTGGTATTTTATGCCTATATCATAACCTGTTGGTGTGTTTTCTCTTAATTTCCTCTCTTCATACCCTCACATAATCTTGGCAGGGAGACTAGTCTCACTAACCGCACTCAAGGGGGCCATGTGGCACGATATATGTGGAAAGAAACCAATATAGCCTGAGTGCCTTAATGTACCATGTACATGAATCGGCCTGCCCTCTGGTTAACATTAAAGCCTCCACACTATATCTGTGTCACTAGGTGGCGTTGTTTACTACAATGAATTGATACAACTATCAGCTCATCAAAGGAGCGAGGCAGGTCAAAACTGTTCCTTTATTCTCATTCCTCACATTTGAGTAGCAAAGATGGGGCTAAATGGCCTTGGGGGTTTCTATCTTGTCCCATCGAGTTTAGAAAGCCATCATATAGAGAAACGGTGAGTTAACACAAACTACTCAGGAAAAAGTAGTTGATTACAGTGAAACTACCTGCCAGAAACATGTTCATATTTCAAGTTGAAATGGAGAGGTAGGCCTACCCAGTCCCTTTTGGGGGTTGTGTTGACCGTGACTGTGTTTTGAACACTGAATATTATATATAATAAATAATAATATATATTGTAATATTATATGTGTTTCCGTTGACCCAGACAAAGCAGGTCATATGGCCAGCTGATACAACTGGCCCTCGAGGACGAATACCTTAATCAGGGATGTCCTCGTTAGTGAATCATTTACCTCCATTGTGCATGTTTGTCTGTGTCCCTCTTTGGTCACCTGATCTATAGAACAGCCCTGGGTGATTTGCATGATGTGACCAATTGAATGCATCTGGGTATCAATCATTTATGCTCTCTAATGGTTATAATGGTGTATATTCTTTCATGAGATTGACATTCTTTGAAATAGATTTCAGCTCTATTTGAAGAGCCTGCCCTTGGTATCCTGCAGGCACATACCCCCCCCCTCACAATGGACAGACATCTTTACCTTCTGTGCTTCCCCCCTCCCTCCTCCTCTCTCTCACTCACTCTTGTGTATCATCCCTAGCTCCTCTCGCTGTCCTGTCCTGTTGTCATGCCCACCGTTGCCAAGGAGAGGAGGCCACACAAGAATGGAAACTTGAACCACAGATCCTGTTGCCATAATATTTAATTCATCAACGCACAGACACCGAAGCTCTGATGATGGGGAGAGAGAGAGAGAGAGAGAGAGAGAAATAGGGAAGGGCCGGGAAGATGGAGGGAAACATTCTGATATTAGCAGGACAACATATTTCTCTCCTTTCCCAAACAATCACAAATGTATTGTCACAGGCTGTTCATCAGTAAACACTGGATTGTGAGTTATTTGGGGCATTATTTTTGGGCCGTAGATATTCACATTGTTTTGGACAAACATTTCACGGTCTTGAAAATAAATTATCTTTACCTAAGTGTGACCTACCTCATTACTCCCCCCCCCAAATTGTGAGAATTTATTTCATAAGCTCTGTTGTTCACGTAACACAGAAAAATAGTTCACTGTAATCTCTTAAAATGGGGCGCAGGGGTTTGTATGTACCTAGCCTGTATGTGTGTGTGGCTTTCAGTTTTGTTGTCCGGGTTTATTCTATTAACCATGACTGCCCTCACACAAAAATGACGACCTAGTCTCCTGTTTTTAACGCTTTCTCTCTTTCAGACCCAGACAAAGAGGATGAAAGCTGATTTTTGTGAAAGCTCATTTGGAACCGTGCAGCGTGGAGCTGGGTTTAAAGCCCCATTGTAGAGGCCCCCTAGATTGTCTTTGTCTGAACTGATCCACCTACAGACACCACTCACTCACCCCATCTCCCTCCCTCCACCTTTTTTGTCCCTCGCCCCCCCCCCCCCCCCCCCCCCATCTCTCTGACTCTCTCTTTCCAGGCACAGGACTGCCCAGCTCACACAGGTTGGTGTTTCAACCGAGTTCATCAATAAGATGGCAGCATCAAATCTTCTGTACTTACCTGCTAGTCTGACTAAGTGGCCTTTCCCGCCATCTATACTTTATCCAGGACTGGACTGACCCATTTGGGGTTTGCATGAGAGGCGGGGGGGGGGGAGGAGGAGGAGACCAGGCACTGGCAGCTGAGTCTGAAGTGGCCTTTCCTATAGGCTCAGGCTCCATTGTTGATCGGCGTGACAAGCAGCCACTTCACCACACGCCAGCATCTGACGAGGACTCCCTCTTCTCTTCGCTGGGTGGACGGAGCTCTTGATTAACCACCACCGACAACAATAAAGACGTCGCTATTCCTGGCGACCGTGGGTCTGGTCCCACAACCAAGAAACAAAAACCTCACTTTGCCTGACTGGAGGTGGTGAATGTTTGGACACCGTGAGCTGTACAAGACAGGAATTTCCGTCATTGATTGTACTTCCTTTCATTGAACTGTTTTGTTTTTGTGCTGTGCATAATCATCTGTTTTTCCTGTTTCGTTCGTCTGACATGGACTTCTTTTTTCACACACATCGTCGACTGTGGAGGATCGGCTTTGTTTCTGTTGGCTCTCCATGACAGGAGGATACACACAAGCTTCACCACTGGCACTGACTGGCAGTATCAGGTTTTATCAGCCTGACCCATCTAGGTAAGACTACACTGAACCAGAAGAGTAATAGAGACGGGCATCCTCACAAACAGCCTGGCGACAGGGTTAATGAAGGGTTAGACCCGAGAGCTGGGCTGCTGACAGACCTGGACCACATCGACTGCATCTAAACCCACTTGACCAGATGGTGCTGTTTTTGAAGCAGGCTGATCAATCCAGCATTGGTTTGCTACCACAGGTGGCTGCACTGCTATTGGCTACTCAATAATTCACAGAGAGGGAGAAAAAGAAAGAGGGGAGAAAGTAAGTGATCTGGGGGAAGGAGGATCTTTGGGAAAGAGAAAGACGCGGACTGGAAGATTTGTGAAGTTGAAAACATCTGACCAGATGTTGAGAAAAACGGATCAAAAGGAAGAAGCTTGAGAAGAGAAAGTACGGTGTGGACATTTGAGGTTTGACCCAAACAGGGCTACCTGGGTCACGATTACCAAAAACCTCTAGAAGAAAAGGGGAAATCAAGGAGAGAAAGACCACAGTGTTGTGTGGTTAAGTTACGGTCCAGAGACAACAGGTGAAAGACGACGGCAGCCATGGTCAACACGGGCATGCAGCTGATCAGTTTCACGTGCGCGGTGACGGGCTGGATCATGGCCATCGCCGTGACGGCGCTGCCGCAGTGGAAGGTCTCCGCTTTCATCGGCAGCAACATCCTGACATCGGAGGTCAAGTGGGAGGGCATCTGGATGAACTGCGTCTACCAGAGCACCGGCCAGATGCAGTGCAAGACCTACGACTCCATGCTGTCGCTGCCCCCGGACATCCAAGCGGCCCGCGCCCTCATGTGCGTGGCCATCTTCCTGGGCTGGCTGTCCTGCACTGTGTCCTGCTGCGGCATGAAGTGCACCACCTGCGCCGGGGACGACCGGCGCACCAAGGCGGGCATCGCGCTCACCGGCGGCATCCTGTTCATCCTGACGGGCGTGTGCGTCCTGGTGCCCATCTCCTGGACCGCCAACACGGTGGTGCAGGACTTCTACAACCCCAATGTGCCCGTCATATACAAGCGCGAGCTGGGCCAGGCCATCTACCTGGGCTGGGCAGCGGGAGTCATTCTCATCATCAGCGGGGCGGTGCTGAGCAGCACCTGTCCCCACATGGAGGGGGCGGCGGGCTACCGGCGCGGTGGATACATGGGCCGGAGCTTTGCCAACACGCGCGCCTCGGCACCCGAGCCTGCTAAACCCATCTCCTCCAATAGTCTGCCCCTGAAGGAGTATGTGTAGAACGACGGGAGGTTACAGGTAGAAGAGTGACTGTGGAGGAGGAAGTGTGGAACCGTGGGTGGGTTGGGGGTGATGATTTTAAGGTTTTTGGAAGTGAGTCAGTGGATATTGAATTCTTACCTGTGGTTGCCTCTCTCTGTTACTCTGAAACTGATGGATTGATGGAATTGGATTGACACTTTATGCTTCTACTTCTTTATTTCTGGATGTATTTATTCAAGTTCTTTTTATATCTATCTTATCTTCTTTATATGTTGCTTTGAGATGGTCTCCATGACCATTCATCATCTTTATTTATTCAGACTACTGTCACACGCCCTTGATGAGTGCTACCTTGGTGCTCTAGGTTTGTCCACAGAGATATTGTACATGTAACATGTTTTGAGTGTTTTTGTGGTGAAGAAGATTGGAGTTATTTCTTTACACAGTACTTCTCATATAATCATCTCATGACTGGATTTTAATAAATCACAATTTTAAACAAATAAACTGCTTTTTTTCAAACAGTGTTTTAATAAAAAAGTTGTCCTATTACTAATACAGTAATTGTTCATTTGCTGTTTTAATATCTCAAACCTATCATCAAATCCAGTGGATGTAGACAGTCCAGCTGCTGTAGTGGTAGGCCACCATATAACCACTGAATTGATTTTTAACACTCACAGGTCCTGGTTTTCATTGGGTGTCGATGAAGAAGGACACTTTAAACAGGGTATCTGAATGGAGACAGAAAAGTCAAATTTTGTTGTAAGTTATTCATATGAGAGTTGGACCCTGGTGAGAATGAAAGAACCACCAGCAGTTGAGACTTGGTCAGGTGGTGATGGTCTCACCTGAGATGGTGTCCTCTCCGTTGGGTGAGTCCAGAGACTCCCATCTCTTAGCTGCAGTTTCCAGCAGGGAGAGGTCATCTGGTCTCAGGGTGTGTAGCAGAGTCTTCCTTCGCAGGAATCTGGACACACAGCTGAGGATGGGAAGACTCATTGTCTGTGCGTGTGTGTAAGAGGGTGAGTGAGTGACGCAGGCTTTCCACTCTAAGTCAAATGTCAAATTCCCTGATGTTTCCCTGACTTTCAATGACTAAAAGCTGAATTTCCATGATCTGTAATGAGCGGAAAAACTGTTGACCGGCGGGAAGGAGATAAATGGGTGCTGCAATATCAAGTAACCATAGCAATCACTCACGCAATACGGGAGATGCATGAAATAATATGATAAAGAATAAAGAATAATACTGCATGGTAAATATTACATTTTGATAAATGGCAACTAAAGTGAAACATGCTACAAACAAAATCCCCTGATATTCCATGACATGGCCCAAACAATGATCAACTCCCCTGACTTTCCCTTTCTGGAATAGACTTTTTAAAATTCAATGATATTCCAGAAATTCCATGACCAGTGGGAACCCTGGTTATGTGTGCGTGTGAGTGAATGAATACATGAGAGTTAGTGAGCACGCAAATAACAAGTGTGTGAATGTGTGAGAGAATCATAACATGGAAGGATACTGCTTTCGATAGTAGCGCTCTGCGTCCTGAAGCCACTCCAACATGTCAGCGATGGACGGAGACGTGGCAGACCTCTCGGTGCATGTGGCTAGATCCAGGCTGTCTGAGTTCTGCTCATACAACTGGAATGCGCCTGACACCTGATTACTCATAGCATCTCGCACCGACTGGAGAGAAGACCTTTTGGAGAACAGGAACACAATATTGACATTGCTGGCTAATATTTTGTACAGCTGTACGGTCGTCGTTATTAAATGATTTATTATTGGTATATCCCTGTTGAGACGTGAGACAACATGCAGCATCTTACATTTTCTCTGCGAGCTTTCCCAAAACGACATCCACTGCTTGTATGAGTTTGTAGTGCAGACGCTCTTTCAAGTCAGGAAAGGTTTGTAGATGTGTGTTGGCTATCTGGACATTGTGGAGAGCTCGCAACTGTTCTGCAAGGTTTCCAAGCGAAACCATCAAAGGAGTGCATTCAGCAAGCACAGAGTTCCATACTTTCTGATTGTTCAGTAAGCTCTGAAAACACTTTTTCAACACTTGTTGAAGTGATGAGGGCTTCGACATTTGGATATTCGATTTAAAAACAGAATTATATAGTCGTTTTCTCAAAAAATATTTGCGCGTAATTGTTATGTTACAACGCTACATTTATGGAATAATGTATAAAGCATTGGATTTGGCATACAATCAGTGAATACACACGGAAAAAACATCTGCAAATATTTCTCTCACATGGATCCCATGTTGTTGCCCTTTCATTTCCGTCTAGTACGCATTGACGTTTCATGAGACGATTGGCTACCGTGGGTTCCATGGTGCCGTTGGGCAAACGTGTCCTCATTGGCTGATCGCAGTTCCATCCGGGTCTTCAGAATTTGAAAATATTTTGGAGAAAGAGAGGAACGGAGCCGCAGCCAGCCAGGCGATAAACAACGTGGTAATTTAAAGCAATTAACAAAATAAGATAAATTATCCACGTTGTTGTTTTTTAACCATGCATGCAAACTATTAGGGGAAACCGATAAACTAAAACAAGGCCGTTAAACTAGCTACACTCATTCCGACTAAAGTTAGCACTAGCTAAGTGTACTAGCCGAGCTAACGCAGAGCCTAAACTCTTGTTACGTTTTCCCCAGAGTCATTATGCCACCCAGAAAAAAACCCAGCAAACAACGTAAAGACGACGCGAAGATGGCGAAGTTGGAAGCTTTCCTCGAGGATTTCGATTGCCAAGGTACGAGTCGAGGCAGTAGAGTGGTGAGGTCCGATTGAAAAGTTAGCATCGCCGCCATTAGGTTGAGTCCAAAATGAATGGGATTCGCTTAAAGATGCCGAAAATAAGGTATGTGTTTAACAGAGACTCCCAGAATATTACAGGTTTTGTTCTAAACTTAAAACGCATCATTGATGATGGGTTTTGTGAATTTTGAAGCCTTTAGTTGGTTCCGAGGTCGACGTTGCTATTGACGTGCTAAACATATTCCAAACTGGACTGACAGTGTTGTCTGACGTGCCCTGAGGAATTATCGTTCGTTGTTGGCAAATCTCCATGTATTTTTTCCCAGCAGATATCCTGCTGTTACAGCATTGGTCTTTATGTAACCGTCATAGTTTCGTCTGTATTGTGTTCAACAGTTCGTGTTGTTCATGTTAAGGGAAAAATCATGTTTAGCCCTGTTTTAAGGTTACTTATGATAATATACAATGGTTCAGATAAAAAAGTTGACAAAACTAGCACTTTTGAGAAAGTCTGATTATTGCTCTACCACCGTTTTGGTCATACAATGGATGTGGGTGGGCACCTTGAAAAATCATTCAAAAAACATGTTAAAGTCGCACTGAAATGAAAAAATCATTATGTCCCATTTTGGTTCACATAATTGGTCATACTGTACACCTATTCAACGATGTATGCCAAACAAATTACAAAATTCTACTTTTGTTGTAATCAAAGTAATTTCTTACTTACTGGAAAACGGTAGGTCACGTGCAATGACGACAACAGGTACCTTAGATTTTAGGCCAATAATCTCACGACATCCACCCGTCAATCAACGCTATCCTTTTATCGAATCTGTCTAAAGTTCTTAAAACCCGTCCACTTGTCAATGTTCCAATCAAATTCCTCTAAACATATGTCCCAACCTCATAGCTTGTTTGTGTCGGAAACTAAGGAAGTTAGATGATCGCAAACGTCCGTTTCAGTGCAACTTTAAACTCTCAATTTCAAAGACAAACTCACTGAGGTGTTAGTTGGCGTTCTGACATATACAGTAATTCGCCATAAAGTAAGATTCTAGTTCATCTGGAAAGGCTTTTTACAATATTTGGCATGGAACTATTTAGTCGCAGCACATACGCGTGTAAACTTCCGCAAACTAGGTAGCCTAGCAACATAAACAATAACAAAAGCTACCGTAAGTAGTTCCGCTTTCTGAATCCTCTCTGCGGATTGATCTACACATCTACAACGGTCGTGTCAATACAAGTCAATGGATTTCATAAAATGATCAATAAAACCTTACAGGATTCATACTTTGCGGCGAATTTGATGTCAGAACACCAACGGACACCAATTACCCCCTCGGTGAGCTTCTTGTCTTTGAAATCGAGAGTTTAACATGTTTGTGAATGATTTTTCAAGGTACCCACCCACATCCATTGTATGATCTAAACGGTGGTAGAGCAATTATCAACTTAATCAAAAGTGCTAGTTTTGTCAACGTTTTGATCTGAACCATTGTATATGATCATAAGTAACCTTAAAACAGGGCTAAACATGATTTTTCCCTTTACTACTCCTTTAAGGGCTTGCCCAGGGCAGGATTCGTTGTGTTCAATAGTTCGAACCATGTTAAGGGCTTGTCCAGTACGGGATTTGAACCCATATTTGACAAGCTATCTCGCTTGTGAGGCGGACACGCTGACAGTTGCACCAGTAGGAAGTGTCCTCTTGGAGGGACTGTCAGCGCTTCTTTTGAGGAGAGTGTTTCTCCACCCCAGCCATGTTTCACTCGGTTGCCCTTGTGTGGTATTTATTCAGTTGGGCAAAGGCCACGATCTCGAGTAGGGCTAGCTCAGGCTATGAAAAACATGGCGGCCATTTGACTATTGTAGTCCAGTTTCAATAATGGTTAGCTCAACAATATCGCCCTCAGGACCAACTAAGGGCTTCAAAATTCACAAAATCCATCTTCAATATGCGTTCTAACTTTTAGAAGAAAAAAAAACAATTCTAGGAGTCTCTGTTAAACGGACCTTATTTTCAGCATTTTTCACAAATTCCATTCAGATTTTGGACTATAAGCCAATATGACAGCAATGCTAATTTAAAGCCTACAGAATGACATCACCGCTTGTTGGGTTTGTGTTTACGTTTGCTTGCTGCCTAGTCAGTTTACTGCTAGCTCACACTAACAGGTGTAGCCCTTCTATATTTTAGTACCAACCAAAACCTACGTCGTCAGCTAAACTTTGTCTTTGTGTACAGTGAAAACAAGAGTTGAGATGCTGAAGGAGAAGAGAGATCAGCTGATAAAAGATGCAGACAACAAATACAACATGCATTTGATCAAGCTGCCCATGGCTGTGAGGAAGATGAACTGGCTGGAGCATTGCAGTAAGTGGACAAACACAGCTGTTTATATTTGAATAAAATGTGTATGCCACGGTCATTTGAGTCAAGATTCGTTTTGATTCTCACAGGCTATTTATATAGAACCTTAACTAGGCCCACTTATCCTGAAGGAGGACGGGTAAAAACTGGACAGTGTATTAATATTAACAAAAGCTCGATAAAATTGACGCCATCTCCATTTTACATTGCTTAAAGATTTACTACAGGGCAATGTTCCACATTCCCTTTTACACCCAACCATCCAGAAACCTCAGTATAGAGAAAGGCAAGCCAAACATACACAGAACGATACAGTTATACAACAATGACAACTTACTTGGCCATCAGATATTCAAGAATTTTACATATGGTAGTGGGGCAGGCCATTTCCAAACCTATGGCGACTTTCTTAAAATGTTAGTAGTAGCGAACTTACCCTGTTTTGTTCTCTGTCACCTTAGAGGTAGATAAGCCCGAGTCACCACCAGTGGAGAACTCAAAGGTAGGTTTCTCACAATTCAATATGCAATTTAAACATCTCACACTCATTTACTCCCATTGCACTGTAGCGAGTGCACTTAGCCAATCAGTTGATCATGTAGCTCTCTTGTCCTGTGCTGTTTGCAGAAAGAGGAGGAGCTTGGCAAAGTGGACAGTGTGCTGGCCGAGGTCCACACCATCGCTCCCAAAACTGTCAAGAAATGTAAGTTACTTGTTCTTGCTTAACACGCATCCAGTGCGTCCGAGTGGCATTTTGTGAATCACGTAGGGTTGCCTAGTAACGGCCTCTCCTTCACTTCTCAGCCTCCAGGAAGGGTAAAGCTGCCACAAGCTCAGAGGATGATGAGAACACTGTCCCAAGAACTACGAAGAAGGTAAGCTCATTGTTTTATATTGCTTATGATGTATTGTGTAACCAGGGCATCATTGTAAATGAGACATTGGTCTCAATGGGCTCCCCTGGCTAAAAAAAGTAAAGAAAACAAAAAACTAGACACGCCGTCATGACCATGTAGTGAATCATAGCAGAAGACTGCTGTTCCTTATAATCTTCATTGTTCTTCCTTCCCATCTAACCTGAAAAAATGTGACTGACTCAAGCTCATTTACCGTTTCTCTCGGATGCAGGGAAGAGTTCCCAAGAAACCTCCCACTACGTCCAAGAGGGCCAAGGCTGTCTCTGCCACCAAGCAGAACACCTCCATCAGGAGGTAAGACGCACAGTCCTATGCTGAGTCTGAAATCTCTCATAGAGTGCCTAAGCGGAAGCAGGAAGAGAAAACCGCCATGGGACCTTAAATCAGAAAAAATATGAATGGTAGTGAACGGTGTGAGAAAGGTAATTTCCTGATCCTGAGTGAATTGTGCCATGACCATCACATATGAAGTTTGTCAATTTAAAACACAAATTTTACTAATCACAACTAGCTTGCAAGTTAGCTAATATTAGCTACCCGACATTACACTCGTTTAACACTCATCAAAACCTTGTGAAGCCGATCTTGCATGCCAGCTCTTAGAGAACTGACTAACTCTCCTTTCGCATTCCTGCAGCTCTCAACATGGCCAGACTTATAGTGATTTTCACCTTTTTAACTCATTCCGGAGCAACTGCTTTACAGTATTATGACAAACTGCAAATTTCTTGACTTAAAAATTGTTTTAAATTGACAAACATCATATGTGTATGGTCGTGGCACAATTCAAATCGGATCAATAAATTATTTGTATATCGTCATTGACTAATGTACATATTTTTTCTGAATTAAGGTCCCATGGGACGGCTCTTCCTGCTTCCGCTTAGGCACTCTATTGGCTCTTTGTGTCATCTGTCCTTTGCTTCCTTCTCAAAACGCTTTGGAGGACATGATCAGTACCTTGTACTGTTTTCGGCTCTCTGTTTTAGAAAAGGAGGCAAGACAAGAATCAACCCATGTTAGAGTGGATTTACTCCTTTAGACAAGCAGGTGTTAATGTGCTGACCTCTCTGTGTTCAGGTCCAATAGGAAGCCTCTGGTCACTCCCCTCAGGAGCATGCTGGACTGTTCCCTAATGGGCCCCACCCCCCTCATCACCCCGCGCTTTGACTCAAGGTGAGTCTGCTGCTGGTTCAATCAGAACGATTCATTTCCTCCAGATACAAGATCCATTAAAGATACATTTCAGTACGAGCTTAAGACCTGCATCATTTAGGTCCAGAGCACACAGACTATTTCGGTTTGACCTAAGGTTGACCTCTCACCCTCCTGCCAGGCTACCCAAAACCCCCTTAGTGAGGATCCCCCGTCACAAGGAGAGGGTGTACAGCATCTCTGTCAACGGCTCACCCATCGCCGGCGGCAGCGAGGACATCATCATCAACATCCCCACGGGCAACGGAGAGGTGAGCACCCTGCCGGCTTGGTTGGACAGTTTGGTTTGGTACCAGGACAGTCGGCAGGCGGGGCTGGTGACAAACCGTACTCGACAATACTGGACAGGCATGATG
Source organism: Borostomias antarcticus (assembly GCF_949987555.1). Classification (NCBI taxonomy): domain Eukaryota; kingdom Metazoa; phylum Chordata; class Actinopteri; order Stomiiformes; family Stomiidae; genus Borostomias; species Borostomias antarcticus. Next base: position 4,576,044 of record NC_140254.1, read on the forward strand.
GGTCAAGATGGGCCTCAGCCAAGCTGGTAGTGGTCGACTGAACCCTTGAGATGGTAGAGCGTTCTTCTAACAGTGTGTGTATCTCTCCAGAGCCTCCAGCTGCTGGCTAGCCAGATGGACTCGGTGGACCTGGGTCAGTTGGATGAGACTGCCCTCCAGAGCATCCGTCTGCTGCAGGTAAACCAGAGAGGCCCTTTAGACTCGCACTGAAATGAGATTTTGCTCACTTTGAAACGTCACCATACTTGTAGTCTCAACGCCAGACCCGTAAGACTTCTTTCGTAAGCTACACTAACTACGTTACTGCACGCTGCAGATCTCTATGGATCTGTGACACTTCATGCAAAAATCTGGTGCTCAAATCCTGGCAATTCATTGGTTTCGCAGGAATCCCTGCGGCTTTTGCGATCAGGCGTTCCCACCCATAGATATGCCCCGCCCATCTAACCTGGACTAGCGTCTCTCATTTGCTGCTACGACCTGTCAGTCTTTTAATTTTGAACTGGCGATACGCCCTCAGAACACCAGCTTGGGCGGCGAAGTGGCACAGACTCTATTATGCAGTATGCGGAGCGCAGAGATTCAACGTAATATTTGAGTCTGGAGAAAGACTACCATACTTGCTGATCTTTCTGCACATCACCTTGTATCCAGTTTAGTTTAATCCTCTCAAGCATACATTACCTGTAGGACAATCACGTAAGGAGCGTATAGCCTATATTGTTCAGGGTGTGAAAGGTGTTTCTTGTACCATCAGATGTGAGGAGTCAACTAGCATGTTTTCCCCAGTGGAGGCTGTGAAATAGTGTCACCATCAGACTCATGGCTGGTTTCCTCCCCACAGAACCGCCTCACCTCCCTGTGTGGACCCCGTGTGACCCCCTCCACCGCCTGACCAACCTCTTGAAACTTTATTTTTATTTAGTTTTAAACAATAGTACAGTACATATTATTTCTTCCCAACTGTCACACGCTCTTGAGTGCCACCCTTGTGCTGTAGGTTTTGTCTACAAATATTGTACATATAACATGTTTTGAGTTGGAGTGATTTCTTTCCACAGTACTATATACGTATATAACCATTTAATGACTGAGTTTGAATAAATCTCAATTGTAAACAAACAGTTTTTCAAAGGGTGTTTTAATAAAAACGTTGTGACTTTTTGCTAATTTGCTGTTTTAACTTCTTCAAACCTGTCATAAAATCCAATGGATGTAGACAGTCCAGCTGCTGTAGTGGTAGGCCATATAACCACGTCCTTGTTTACACTGGATCTCGATGAAGAAGGACACGTCAAACAAGAAATCTGAAAGGAGATCTTACTTTGTTGTAAGGTATTATTCATATGACAGTTGAACCCTGGTGGGAATGAAAGAAGTACCAGAAGTTGACTTGGTCAGGTGGAGATTCTCTCACCTGAGATGCTGTCCTCTGTTGGTTGAGTCAGGGAGAGGTCATCTGGTCTCAGTGTGTGTAGCAGTCTTCCTTCGCAAAAATCTGGACAAAGCTGAGGAAAGACTCAGTGTGTGTGTGTGTAAGAGGGTGAGTGAATGAATGTGTATTGGGTGGGGCGGGCGACACAGGCCTACTTAATGAGTCTGATGGCCGTGGGAAAGAAGCTGTTTTTGTGGCTGGGATGGAAGGGGCTGGCCACAATCTTTCTGGCCCATTTTAGTTAAGGTCCTGTAGGGATGGCAGTCTACAGCCGATCACCCTCTCAGCGGAGCGGATGATGCGCTGCAGTCTGCCTTTGTCTGTGGCGGCGGAGAACCAGATGGTGATGGAGAAGGTGAGGATGGACTTGATGATGGAGGTGTAGAAGAGTACCATCATTGCCTTTGGCATGTTGAATTTCTTCAGCTGCCTCAAGAAGTACATCCTCTGCTGTGCTTTTTTGTGAGGGAGTTGATGTACACATCAATCAACAACATTATGGCCAAGTCGTAAATGAAGCTTTACCCAATATCTATATCCAAAATTCTGAACTACCCCAGTGATTCCTCAAATAACTGAAGAAATGACTGGCAGAGATCTCATACAGTATAAGTACCTAGAGAGAGCAGTGCAATGCTTAACTCTGATTGCTCTCCTGGCCCAGACAGCCTTACAGACAATTTTTATAAATATTTCTGGGATCACTAGTATTTTTATTTGAAGCACTCTAAGCAACTATTGAAAATGCAGCCCTTCCACAGACTATTAGGCAAGGTATAATAGTTTTTATTCCAAAACCAGGTAAAGATGCCAAAATATTGGATAGTTGGCAACTAATAACACTCCTAAATAATGATAATAGCACACATTTTGAAATTGTCTCAAAGAAAGGCCTTCTCAAATAAGTGACAGTATTTATGAGAGGTAGATCAATACATAATGTGAGCCTGGTCCTAGACTTGCTTGAGTATAGTGATTATATAAATAATGGTTTTATTCTTTTTCTTGATTTTTATAAAGCTTTCGATATGGTAGAACATATTATTGTCAAGGCATTAAAGGAGTAGTAAAGGGAAAATGCATGTTTAGCCCTGTTTTGAGGTTACTTATGATCATATACAGTAGTTCAGATCAAAACGTGGACAAAACTAGCACTTTTGAGAAAGTCTGATAATTGCTCTACCACCGTTTTGGTCATACAATGGATGTGGGTGGGCACCTTCAAAAATCTTTCAAAAACATGTTAAACTCTTGATTTCAAAGACAAGAAGCTCACCGAGGGGGTAATTGGTGTCCGTTGGTGTTCTGACATCAAATTCGCCGCAAAGTATGAATCCTGTAGGGTTTTATTGATTGTTTTATGAAATCCATTGACTTGTATTGAAGCGACCGTTGTAGATGTGTAGATCAATCCGCAGAGGGGATACAGGAAGCGGAACTACTTACGGTAGCTATTGTTATTGTTTATGTTGCTAGGCTACCTAGTTTGCGGAAGTTTACACACGTATGTGCTGCGACTAAATAGTTCTATGCTAAATATTGTAAAAAGCCTAGTATGCGGAAGTTTACTAGAATCTAGGATCTAGAACTAGAATCTTACTTTATGGCCAATTATATGTCAGAACCCCAACCAACACCTCGGTAAGTTTCTTGTCTTTGAAATCGAGAGTTTAAGATGTTTTTTGAAAAATTTTTCAAGATGCCCACCCACATCCATTGTATGACCAATGTGGTAGAGCACCGAGATGATTCCTGTAACATTAGCTATTTTGCTGCAATTGGTTCAACTTCTGTTTCTGGACAAAGGTAAGGGATAAACCCAGATAACACAAGGCTAGCGGACCTACAGTGGGTCCCTGATGGATGAGTTGGCGGACCTCCGGCGGAATATAACACAAGGCTAGCGGACCTACAGTGGGTCCCCGATGGATGCTCCACCACCATTCCACCGGTAGTTAATTGTCTATATCCTAGGCCCATTGGCCGTGGCATGGTGGCGAGACTCCACCCCCTCACGTCAGAGCGGTTCGGGTGTAGTGCAGTTACTTCCGGGCAATCTCCATACACCCACTGGTGAAAACCGTGTGTCTCTAGCCCGCCCAGGGGCTGAGTTGTGGAGTTCGTGGCATGGATAGTGGCATGGTGGCGAGACTCCGCCCGCTTGGGTCAGAGCTGATTGCTTAAACACAAAAACTGTATGGAGGTAGATTTATATCATAAATACACACGTACGAAAGTATAATACGCAACCGTGTTTTGCTTTCCATCCGCACACATCTCTCGAGTCGTGTGTCGTAAAAAGAATTCATGCGTGCGTGAACAGATCCACGCGCAAAACCCCCTTTATACGTGCATAAACAGATCCACACGCAAGCGTGTTTTGCTATCGACCCGCAAATATCTCTCCATTCGTGAACCGTGTTTTGCTATACACCCGCAAACATCTTTCGATTCGTGCTCAACACCCCTCTTCGTACATATGCAAAGAGAATCCGCACGCAAACACCCCAAACGCTTTGCTTGCAAACTGGCAAGACACGCTTGCTCTGCTTGGATTTACGTATGTATTTTTGAGATAAACATTTCCCTGTTTGGCCGTCTCGATTCGTAACTCGTAATATTCATTAGCTGATTATAAGGCGCTATCTGATTGGCCGGTGACTGCCAATCATTCTAGGCTGGAAGTGGAGGTTGTTTGAAAAGTTATCAAGGGTACGCCGGTCTGCTGAATAACTTTTGCTAGCCGCTATCTGGTGTGAATGACATTACGTTTGCCATCTTAACATCAACCAGATGATCAGTAGCCTACTGTAACTGGGAAAGACATGTATTGATTTGTGAGTAACGTTGTGTTGTGAGCTGGTTCTCTCTATCTTTACGTTAGGCTAACTAACGTCAGCTAAACCTGTTTACCAGAGCCGTGGGCATTGAATAGGATCATGACGTTGAACTAGCCTTGGGAGTATTTTGAATGGGCAATAGCATGTTAACGTCAGCATATTAACTAGAAAGTCAGCATTACATTCCAGATAATAGTTGATCTTTAAGCTTGATTAGCAATCAGCACCCCCCTGTGTTAGGGTACATTGTGCTAACGCGGTGCCCTCTCCAGTTCCGACTGCTGTCTGTTGAGATAACGCTGCCGACAGATTTCCACCCGGTCTGTCCATTGATAAGGGGTTGTTTTTCTCTGTCTCTTTCGCCTGGAAATATAATTAAAGAAATCTTCACTCAATGATTGTTTGCCTCTTTAATTGTTACAGTAGTTGTTTGGGTAGGCCTACATTTGCTGATTACTAGCCTACCATATGCATGGACAACAGGCTACTTGTATAGTGTAGCGTTCCTACCTCATAAGGCCCGTTGGCAGCAGCGCCAGTGGCGTTGTTGGCAACGCAGCTGCTTGAGGAGCGGGAGACCGGAGTTCGAATCCCGCTCAGGGCGTTCGTACCCCCCGTTCCTTACACCGGTGTCAGAAGTGGGATGTATGGCCGCGGGGCCATCGGGAGAGGCGTGTGAGGACGTGTGTAACCTTGAGGAGTGAAAGCGTGAGGACACGCTCTCCTGGATGAACGAGGGGGTAGAGTACAGTAGCCTAATGCTCACGCCATATCTCGCATATAGCCTACAACCCTATTTCAATTAGGCTATTACAATTATCAAGAGTACATTCCTGTAGATTTCACCATACCCTTACATTAATTAAGAGTGACTAGACCATGAAGTGTAATTTCATTTTGCAGGCTATTCCATGCAGATGGTGCCGCAAACATGATGGGCTTCTTGACCAGCTCAACCCACACTGTCAGAACTCATAAGCATAGTATGTGGAAACCAAGGTTATAATAGTTTTGCTTTTTTCATTATTTTTTATTTTTTATATCGTTTTAACTTTTTGTTTTCAATTTCAGTTTAGTTTTGATTAGTTTTAAAGCAGGTTTGCTAGTTTAGTTTAGTTTTTATTTTTAGAAAATGTTTAGTTTTAGTTTCGTTTTTATTAGTTTCAGTATTAGTTTTAGTTTTTTTTCTTCTGCGCTAGCCTCGTGAGACCATCCTTACTCACGTTGTTTCACTCCGTGTGAAACAAACCATCTGGCACACGTCAGGTTACTTCTGCGCAGGGGCACAGCAAAAAAGATGGAGGATAGACTTCATATCCACCCAAAATACTAGGCTTATGTATGAAATGAAAAAGACTAAAACTAAAGACATTTTCTCAATAATTGTAGTTTATTTTAGTTAGTTTTGTAAACACACAATACAGTTTTAGTTAGTTATCGTTTTTTTGTAAAGTCTAGTTTTTATTTTTATTTCAGTTAACTAAAATGTTTTTTCACACCTAGTTTTAGTTTTTTTGTTAGTTTTCGTTAACTATAATAACCTTGGTGGAAACAAAGTGAAACCATAACCCATAAGGTTTTCACATGTTCTAGTTCCCGCTGGCCACCTGTTCCCCCTGGCCACCTTATTCTATGCTTTTTCTAAAGCATAGAATAATAATGCTTGTTTTCTTTATTCCACTTAGAAAAAACCTTGGTGTCATATAGGCTATAGCATAGCATCATACCATCAGCACATTGAGGGTTGTCAGGTGCTCTGTTGAATATTGAAAGCGGGTTAATGCAGCTCACAAACAGACTGAGCAGAGCCAGGAGAGGTGAAGTATCAAGTGTCCCGTTTCAGCATGCCTTTACATTCATTTAGAGTGACTAGATCGTGGAGTTTAATTTAATTTTGCAGGTGGCGCAGAAAACATGAAGGCCTACTCTCCCAAATCAGTCCAAACTAGTATCTTGACACCATAACCCATAATTGCCATGTTTTCTTTCTAGAAAGACATGACGTCTACCCAGAATGACCTTATAGATCCCGCATACCAATGGCCAAGCCGAGGTATGGACAGAGCAGGCCATTGATTTTGGAATGCTACAGTAGAATACTAGACAGTATGGATTGAGGGCTCGACAGTTGAAACAACTTGAATGAAATGGGGGAAAAAGCCATCTAGTAGCCTATACAACTCGGGGAGACAAGTGATGCATTGTAGGCTATAGCAGATCACCAGGCAAGACCATTGATTCAAATGTCTGACATCAGGAGAAAAACGAGACTTAAATTACAACTTTTTCACCAGAATCGGTATGGTTTAAAAGAGGTGGACATTTAGGCCCACCTAACGTTAGCTGGTTGTGCTGGACACATAAGTAGGCTATACCAGCGATTTAAATGAGCTGTCACAGAAAGTAGACACAGCTGTTCAATTTGCTTGACTGACTTACCTCACTAGGTTATACAGGACTCCATGCAACTCTAATTACAGTAAAGTATTTACACTGTAATCATTATCTTGTACAGTCATTCGTTTCGTAGACCTTCCAACAATGGACCTTTAAAATAACAGGTCAGCTGGCTCTCAATTAGTAGCCTACTTACAGTAGTGTAGGCCTATGTTAATATACAAGTAGCCTGTTGTCCATGCATATGGTAGGCTAGTAATCAGCAAATGTAGGCCTACCCAAACAACTACTGTAACAATTAAAGAGGCAAACAATCATTGAGTGAAGATTTCTTTAATTATATTTCCAGGCGAAAGAGACAGAGAAAAACAACCCCTTATCAATGGACAGACCGGATGGAAATCTGTCGGCAGCGTTATCTCAACAGACAGCAGTCGGAACTGGAGAGGGCACCGCGTTAGCACAATGTACCCTAACACAGGGGGGTGCTGATTGCTAATCAAGCTTAAAGATCAACTATTATCTGGAATGTAATGCTGACTTTCTAGTTAATATGCTAACGTTAACATGCTATTGCCCATTCAAAATACTCCCAAGGCTAGTTCAACTTCATGATCCTATTCAATGCCCACAGCTCTGGTAAACAGGTTTAGCTGACGTTAGTTAGCCTAACGTAAAGATAGAGAGAACCAGCTCACAACACAACGTTACTCACAAATCAATACATGATTTTCCCAGTTACAGTAGGCTACTGATCATCTGGTTGATGTTAAGATGGCAAACGTAATGTTTGCCACACCAGATAGCGGCTAGCAAAAGTTATTCAGCAGACCGGCGTACCCTTGATAACTTTTCAAACAACCTCCACTTCCAGCCTAGAATGATTGGCAGTCACCGGCCAATCAGATAGCGCCTTATAACCAGCTAATGAATATTACGAGTTACGAATCGAGACGTCCAAACAGGGAAATGTTTATCTCAAAAATACATACGTAAATCCAAGCAGAGCAAGCGTGTCTTGCCAGTTTGCAAGCAAAGCGTTTGGCGTGTTTGCGTGCGGATTCTCTTTGCATATGTACGAAGAGGGGTGTTGAGCACGAATCGAAAGATGTTTGCGGGTGTATAGCAAAACACGGTTCACGAATGGAGAGATATTTGCGGGTCGATAGCAAAACACGCTTGCGTGTGGATCTGTTTATGCACGTTTAAAGGGGGTTTTGTGCGTGGATCTGTTCACGCACGCATGAATTCTTTTTACGACACACGACTCGAGAGATGTGTGCGGATGGAAAGCAAAACACGGTTGCGTATTATACTTTCGTACGTGTGTATTTATGATATAAATCTACCTCCATAAAACTGGAACTTAAGACACAATGTGCACATCTTTAACTTGTTTACCAAATTACTAAACCAATTCTGCTGAACTGCAAACACACATGTCTGCTTTACACTTAGTTGTCAATTCCAAACCACCCTTTTCTCTAAACACTACACACAACTCTCTATATTTTTAACACTCCTTTCCAATAAAATCTCACTGTCTTCACCTGAAACACTGAACCAATCACACAACTCTCTATATTTTTAACACTCCTTTCCAATAAAATCTCACTGTCTTCACCTGAAACACTGAACCAATCAAATTGCTAAACACTGAACCAATCAAATTGCTAAACACTGAAGTCTGTTGAGCAATTTGCAATCTGAGCTTGAGCAATATAAAAGGGTCAGAGGTGAGCTCCTGGTTTGGAGAACAATGGATGAAGTTGAAGAGAGAGGTATCCAGAGAGGCAGAGGCGTACGAGGGAGAGGAGGAAGAGGAGAACAACGAGGAGGAGGAGGACAAGGACTAGAAGGTGGACAAAGACGAGGACGAGGAAGAGGAGAACAAGGAGGGGGAAGAGGACAAGGAGTTGGAAAAGGTGGACAAGGAGGGGGAAGAGGAGGACAAGGAGGAGGACAAGATGGGGGGAGAGGAGGACAAAGAGGAAGAAGGAGAGCCGCCATCACTGATGAGATTCGGGCCACTATAATTGACCATGTCCTCAACCATGGGTTGACGATGAAGGAGGCCGGCCTAAGGGTCCAACCCAACCTGAGCTTCACGGTGGCATCCATCATACGGACATTCAGGAATGAACATAGGTGAGAAATACTACTCACTTGACTTTACTGTATATAAATGGTAAATGGACTCCACTTATATAGCACTTTTCCACCTTAGCAGCACTCAAAGCGCTTTACAATGGCCTCTCATTCACCCATTCACACACCAATGGCGGGAGCTGCCATGCAAGGTGCTAACCTGCTAATTGGGAGCAATTTGGGGTTAGGTGTGGAGGGGACATCTACTGACAGCCCAGCAGGAGACTGCAATTGTCAACATGGTCTTGGAGAACAATGCCATAACCCTGAGACAAAAACAGCAAAGGATTATTGAAGACCAAGGTGTCTTCAACAACATCAATGCCGTCAGCCTGACCACACTGTCCTGTAACACAATTCTGTGCGAATGAAGCAGGTGTACAGAATCCCATTCGACAGAAATTCAGATCGGGTCAAAGCACTGATTATGTGCAAGTAAGTCCTACAGTATATTCAGCACCTCTTCACGTTGTATCACAATGGCATACTGTATTGTCCTCTCCAGGTCCATGTCTGACACTGTCATGCTGTCTATTTCAGAGATTTCTGGAACTAGATGCGGCCGCTGAGCTGCACTACTTCATATACATCGACGAGGCGGGCTTCAACCTTGTGAAAAGAAGGCGTCGGGGCAGGAGTATCATCCGCCATCGTGCCATTGTGGAGGTCCCTGGCCAGCGCGGAGGGAACATAACAATGTGTGTTGCCATGAATCACCACGGCATCCTCCATCACCATGCCACCTTCGGGCCCTACAATACCGTTCTTCTTCTGACATTCCTGGACACTCTTCACCATCACCTCATTCCGCCAGAACAGTTCTTTGGACCACAGCAGCTCAACTACGGTGTCCTCTAGGACAACGTGAGTTTCCACCGGTCTGCTTTGGTCCGAGACTGGTTCACCGACCACCCAAACTTTTCAGTTGTGTTTCTCTCTCCATACTCCCCTTTCCTCAACCCCTTCGAGGAGTTCTTCTCTGCGTGGAGATGGTCCAGGCCATGGAGGAGGCCTGTGAGGACATCATGGCGGACGCTTGTCAAGGGTTCATGCGGCATTTCAGGCGTTACTTCCCCCGTTGGCCAGGCAGAACATTGCCTGCGATGTTGAGGTCCTTTGGCCAGATAGGCACCAAAGGTCAGGATTTGGCCTAACTCTGTTTTCTTTGTTGTTGTGTCTTCACTTTTGAGTGTGGAATAAAATCTTTTTTCTGTTACAGCATATGTGTGTTGTTTTATATTAGAGTATACCATACCTAAAACATAACATAATATGTTACAAAAGGGGCAAGTGTTACAGCATGAACATGCAAAGGTATAATTCGGAGTGTTTTCCATTCAGACGGTAGTGTTTTCCATTTTATACACTAGTGTTCAATTGGTGCTAGAAGTGTCTACTCATGATGGCTGTGGTAATGGCTGTGTTTTGTCATTTGAACACAAAGCTCAATTTGAGAAGAGGTTAAACTTGTTTTGAGGGCAAAGTGCTATTTTGCAGGAGGAGTGTAGAGTTTAGCATTTTGTGTGTGTGTGTGTTTGTGGTTTGTGTGTAGAGTTTTGAGAAAAGTAGGTCTTCATTCGAAGAACGTGTTTAAGCAATTGAGAAAAACTGTAAATGTCATACATATTTTTTTGTTAGTATCCCAAGCGATTAAACCAAAAGTGGTCCAATTTACCTGGTATCACCCTATATAAGTGCAGTCCATTTACCATTACATGGGCACAGTCAGGTCACATTGAGTGAGGGGTTGGTCAGTCTTGGCAAGTTCCATGGACATTTCCCCTCTGCATCTTATTTCCAACCATCATGCTACAGTATGCGGATCCCAGAGTATTTCTTTGCATTTTATTTCAGCTGAGTTTAAGACATCCATCATTTCAGCATGCTTGAGAGCTTTCTCCAAACAAGAAAACAAGAAAACGAGAAGCTCTCACAACAGCTGCAACATTCTACCTTAACAGAATTGTTGACCCTCATGGTTTTGATTAACTCTAGTCAGGAACAGTCAACAATGCTTTGCTGTGTACATAGTGGGAGATCAGATTTGGAGGCACCTGACTTCTCCACTAGATGGCAGTGTAAACCTAGAGGATAGCGCAGGCACCACGGATCATGTGACTGTAATACCCAGTCCCTGTGTTACCTCACTTGTCAGTGTCTGGCTGTCCTGCTGTCTCTCACCATGATGAACAGCCTGGCCAGATGAGCGATGATGACTCGGTCCTATCACAGAATTACCCCATTCAGACATGAACAAGCACGTAATGTTCTGTTCTCTATTGCTCCATCTAACCACCACAGTCCAATAGCATTTGAAATAAATGGACAAATCTCAAGGTCTGCCAGCGTATTTGTTGTAAATGTGGTTTAAATGAAAAAGCAGGGATGGCTCATTCAAGCAGAGCTCAATTGGAATGAAAGCCTTGTTTGGAGGTGTAATTTTTTTTTTCCTCTGTACTGACTGAAGTAATGAGAAACAGCGTCTGTTTTTCATCAAGGCGTGAAAGTTCATTCAAAGTCACACTCTGTTCCGTCTGGACATAAACAGCCATAAATCTGTTTTACACCATCTAACAAATTGGATCTCCAATCTAACATCACAAAAACAGTCAAAGTGTTTTTGTTGTGTAACTTCCTCCTCGTCCTTGCTCCTGACTTTGTAAGTGGCTGGGTGAGTCATGTGACCTTCTCTGGCAGGAAGTGCCGAGGTGTCCTTTCCTCTGGCACTGTAACCCAAACTCTGACTTTCAGGGATATGCTAACGGCTCCAATTAAGGACTCGTTAAGGCTGATGAGCTCGTTAGGGGCTTCAGAGGGAGTGGGGAGGGGTTAGAGCGAGTGTCACCTTGGGCCCTGACCATCAAGGGTCTGCCACTCTCCCCTATGACCCCCCCCCCGCTCCTTTCATCATAATATACCACCTCACCCTCGTTTGTATACTATTTAAACTCCCCATCATGGCCTCTCACTGCGCAGACTGTGTGCCAGCGGTGGAATCTAATTCAGCAGCTCGGCAGATGTTGCGGTCAGCGACGTGTGCAGTTCAGCTCCCTCGTTAGCGAAACTCGGCACCACGCGCACCTGTTCTGCTGAACGCAGATTCTGGCTCTCTCCTTCGCCCAATGTTTTTCTTTTAGGTGGGTGGAAAATGGCCGTTTTGAACACCCGGCTTGGCCTTCGGTAAGCGCGGCAGAGTGGTGACAGGTGCTGTACAGATGAGGTGGGTTTGGAGGTCATACTCGTGACCCTGGTACATAAATCACCCAGAGACAAGACCCCCGATCTGGCGCTGCGGACTAGGGAGGGGAGAGACAGCAGAGAGGGACACGGATGTTCACTATGCTGTTGTTGATCATTGAACAGAGACCACAGGTCGAGATTTAGACATGGGACAGGCTAAATGAAAAACTCTGACTGTTAAAGAGTTTAGTAGCAGATGCTCATGTAGCTGCAATTACATCTTCCATACCTCTCTTCCTCCCCTCCATCCCTCCCCTCTCTCAGTCTCCGTTCTTTGTATTTGTTATCATTAACATGTGTATCTGACACATCAACTGCGTGTGTTCCCGTGCACGCCTACCCCTTCCCCAAACTGCTGTAGGCACTCCCTAATTGAGCCCCCAGACCTGGGAAATTGCCAAATGTGTACCAAGATGAATGGGCCTGGCAGCGCTTTTTCTGCCCAGCCAAATTAATTCTCTGGTGTGTCGTGCTCCCCTACAAACCCCATCCGTCAAACGCTCCCTAATCGATTTATTCACAGCAGAGTCCCCGGCCGTCTGTCTGCCTGTCACCATTGCCTCTCACCTCAGATCTGCTCAGAGACAAGGGTTGTTGTCAGACATGTTGTCAGGGGTCTGAGGTGTTAAGGTGTATTGTAAAGATAAACAAACAAATAACCGAACAAGCGTTACTACGATGCTTTTGTTTTGGATTTTGTGTGACAGATAGGGTGGGAAGATAATGGTGGAAGATGGCAGGGCTGGCATAGACGCGATACCGACTGCTCAGGCTCATCACAAATGATGCAGTCTGGACACGCTTTTGTCTGGCGGCCGTTGATGTGCGCGCATGTGCGTGTGTGTGTGAATGTGTTTAGCGGGAGCCTGATGGAGTTTTGATGGGAGCACCCTCTGTCGCTACGGAGCCCTATCGACAGCCGGAGAGTAGCATCTGCTGCCAGAGAGCTCTCGGAAATCTGCCCTGAAAATACATGTACCACACAGACAGAGGCAGGAGGTTAACCTGCTCTGCTGCTCGCACAGTTATACACCGACACAGAGACAGATACACAGAGAAACAGAGATGGAGACAGACACACAGAGAGACAGACCAGACAGTCACAGAAGGCGACACACACCCAGAGAGAGCGAGAGAGAGAGAGCGAGAGAGAGAGAGAGAGAGAGAGAGAGAGAGAGAGAGAGAGAGACTGTATTTATGGGCTTGACGTGGCTCTCTAACTTAGAAATGTCTCTGTCCTGACTCCTGACTGACCTGACATTTCTGGAAACTATTTTTAATAAAATAAAGTAAATCAAAATCAAATAAAGAGGAAAGTATGCCTACATTTTCAAACTGTCATTTCAAAGTATTCTTGGGACAAGCTGGAGTCGAGATTTGGTCTGAGCTGGTCTTTCTAGTCTACAGGGACAGTCAAGAGTTAAGGGCACAGAGTTGCATTGACCTAACAGAGTGGAATTGCTATCTGCGTGCTTAGGGATCTAATATTGACCGGACTAATACTCAACAAGGCTCCATTCCTGTGCCTACCCAGGTCCCTGCAGGTGAAAACAAGCTTTTCCAATCTGCTTATAAGATGCAAACATTTGCAACTGCGACAAGGCATGAATCATTTATTCATTTATTACATCCATAGAAAAAAGAAGGGGCCTGTAATGGCACCTGAGCATCTACCCAGAATTGCCTTTGAGAAACAATTAGCAGAGCCTAACCCCCCCCCCCCCACACACACACACAAACACAAACACACACTCCCCAAAACTGAGAACAGACCCGGTCGCCTCCAAGGGTCACCATTTTATTTGATTTACCAGCCCCTCTTTATAAAGCAGCACTTCAATAAAGTATATCACCCTGTTTGGGGGAGTAATAGGAGCCAATGCGATCCTCAATTACATATAAATGATGCAGCAAATTGGAAAATTAGGAGGGGAGGGAAGGGTAATTCGCTCCAAAACAGGCTAAAACCAATTCATTAGCAGACTGAGGCTCCAGGGTTTCTCTGTCTCTCGGTGGTGTTACTGTGACTTTGGGCGTGACCACCTCTCTCCTCTATAACCTTGAATGAGGTTAACCTGAAATGAAATGGCTTCTTTTTAACAGGTCCATCTTGACGTCTGGTAGATGGTGTACGGTAATAACTGAGCCACGTTCATGTATTGTTGATGAATATGAAATATGTTGATTCGATGACTCTAAGACCTTACATTACGGAGCAGGGAAGTTCAGGGAGTTGCAACTGATCTGCATGGCTGAGGTCAGAAGAGAACAGCGGTAAACAACGATAGCCTTGAACACTAGCCCATCCGCACGCAGGCACGCACACACACACACACACACACACGCACGCACGCACGCACGCACGCACGCACACACACACTTCTGCTTTTCTGCTCTGAAGACACAGAGAGAGCCCCGCTGATGGACTGCCTGATGCAGCCACCTGTGAATGTGTGTGTGTGTGTGTGTGTGTGTGTGTGAGTGTGTGTGTGTGTGTGTGTGTGTGTGTGTGTGTGTGTGTGTGTGTACAGAAGTGCTGACCTCGCTGTTCCGAAAGCAGACGCAAACCCTGTTTCCCTGCCACGCATCACAGAGCTGTCAATCTGGAGACCCCTGCGGCCGGCTGGTCAGCCCTGAGACGTGCAAAGTGTCTCTAAGTGCCTCCTCCTCCTCCTCCTCCTCAACCCACCAGCAGTCCTCTCTCTCCCAGACCTCTTCCTCCTCCTCAGCCAATCAGAAGCCTTCTCTCTCTCTCCAGCCTCCTCCTCTTCCTCCTCCTCAACCCATCAGAAGCCCTCTCTCCCAGGCCTCCTCCTCTTGCCCCTTCTCCTCAGCCAATCAGAAGCCCTCTCTCCCCTCACCATCCTCCTCCTCTTCCTCCTCAACCCAAAAGAAGCCCTTTCTCCCCTCACCATCCTCCTCCTCTTCCTCCTCAACCCAAAAGAAGCCCTTTCTCCCATGCAGAAACTAGCGATACTCCTGTTGATTGTACTGCAACGTATAACTGAAGCCTTGTTCTATGGACATCATTGATTGATGTGATTCAAAACACCCCATGTGTCCTTAATGGGGGAGGTTCAACAGTTGTGCTGACATTGTGGGTGTATCGGTGTGATAATGGAAGATGAAGGGGCATAAATGTGGACCTGTGTGACCTCAAGCTTCCAGTCCAATGAACAGCTCCTCTCCTCCATCATCTTTACTTTGGTGGTTCCATTGTGGTGCTATCATGATTTACAATGGGGCATTCCACCTCATCCACTCAAAATGCTAATGCTGCACAGGCAGAGGTCACACGCCATCATACGTCATATGCAGGTCATCATTTCCTATTTTGCTTGACCAACATTAATCTCCAAGCTCATACATCAGGACCCACATTCCTCCCTTTGCCATTCCCCAACACCCAAATACCAGGACTGTTCTGCAGAAACGTGCAGCGATCACATCTACAGTACTGTAGCTGATACAAGAAAACACGTAACGTTTCTATCTGCGTGGTGCTGTCCTGAATGCCCCCTTCTCCAGCTGGGTGACACCTCACCTGTCAACACCTCCAGCAGGGGACCACGCCACAACGCTCTCAGCGTGCTCTGACCTGGCGTGTCCGAAAAGGGGGGGGGGGGGGGGGTGTCACATGATCAGAAATGGGAAGATCACAGAAGGCTTGCCAGCTTGAACCTGGAGAGGGGGGCGGGCAGCGGGGTGCTTGTGGTCCGAAAGCTCGGGTCCAGCTAACAGCCTTGCTGGCCTCCGAGGGGCCCCTCCATCTCTCGCACCATCTGCCTGCCTGTTTTTCTGTTTCTCCTGCTCTGCCAAACCGGGAGAGAGACGGGCCCATCAGCGGACGAAGGGCGGACATTTTGGCCAGGGACCAAAACACCACCACTTCTTTCCTGCTGTTGGACCACTGTGTCTCAATCACTCACACGGGGTAATGGTGTTATGTCTTGTCATGGTTGAGAGAGAGAGAGAGAGAGAGAGAGAGAGAGAGAGGGAAAGAGAGAGAGAGAAAGAGAGAGAGATAGTGAGGGAAAGAAAGAAAGGGTGAGAGAGAGAGCAAGGGATAGAGAGAGATAGTGAGGGAAAGAGACAGAGAAAGAAAGAAAGAAAGAAAGAAAGAAAGAAAGAAAGAGAGAGAGTACTAGGTAAGAGTTGGATATTGGCATGGCAGGATGAGATTGGCAGGTTGTTTAGAGCCACACCACCCTCTATCCTAGAGAGCAAGATGGAGGAAAAAATACTTAATATTCTGTGTAGGGTGGAGAGACAGACTTGTGTGAGTCACCTTGCAAAAGAGCAAACAACGAAAGGGCAAAAACGAACAACATGAAATAAATCATTGTCATACTGTGATAAACGTGTTAATAAACTACAAATAGAAAAACTAATTTTGAGGTGTATTCAACAAAATAAACAGCCCAAAGGCTTTACTCCTTAAGTGTCTTGTGAAGGCAAATATATGTGCCTTGAACTGACTAAGCTGTGTTCATGAATAAATAAAAGTATGATAAACTGTTCCAATTCATGAAAGAGGACTAGCCTACATGTAATCACATGTGTGTCCTTTGTGTGGGTTTGGGTCATGGAAAACTGATTTAGTTTTCACAGGAGTCAAGGTGGCTATATTATCTGCCCAGGAATCAAAGCAATAAAGTTTGTATCGCTCTTATCTGAAGCGCCCCGGCGGTAGCCTATATTACTGGCTACCTTTGACAGAGCGACCAGAAAATGTTCAGTTATTTGAAAGGCTAGATTTTCCTTTCGTCCTCCTTTATTAAAAATCTCTGGTGTAATGCTACACACCTGTCTAGCTCTGAATAACGCTCATTGTGATGAGAGTGATCAGATAGTCGGACACAGTGAGGACAGGGAGATGGAGGAGGAATGGAAACTCGGCTTATTGGCAGCAGGTCTGGAGGAAGAGGTTGAGATGTCAGAACCTGGCCTTCACAGCCATTACAGAATATCTGCTGCGATGCATCTTCTCTCTTCTTCATGGACCATGAACGAGACGCCCAAACACGTCCATTCACGTCCATTCATTTTTTGGCACAGGAGCGAAAAATCCCCCCCATTCATTGTCAATGGGGGAATTGAAACGTCCATATTTCAACATGGCAAGGTCACAGAGACATGGGGATTGGACTGGCATAAAACTCTCGACCTAATTTACAATGTACAGTCACAGTGAAATGTTGCTCCAAGATTATGTTCATTACAGATAAGCTCCAATCCTCAATTTACAAATGTACAAATTACATAGGAAGTACAATTTCTATACAGTATAAAGATAAAGATAAGATAAGATTGATACCGGACTGGATGGATTATGTACATAGAATGTGGGTGGTTGACATATAAGCCTGAATTTTTTTATTTTAAACTAATATATAATATATTAAAAAAATATGTGTGGTCTTGTAGATTTTGCATTGGAATCTGAATTTATTCACCAATTTGTTGTATTAGTGCCCAAAATTCACATATGACATGGAAGTTATTATAAATAAAATAGGAAGTGGCCCCCCCAAGGTACGTTCCGCTGACCACCCTGTCTATGTGTGTTGACCATGTCAGGTCCTTGGTGATCTGCACTGCAAGGTACATGAAACTCTCCACTCTCTCTACAAGGGTCCCGTTGATGATTAGGGGGGTGTAGTTCCTCTCCCGCTTCCTCCCAAAGTCCACCAGCATCTCCTTTGTCTTGCTGACGTTCAGATGGAGGTGGTTTTCTTGACACCACTGGGGGTCTCTCCGACAGGACGTCCAGGATCCACTTGCAGAGGGCGTGGCTTTACCCCTGGACTCTGAGCTTGGTGTCAAGTCTGGGTGTAGTTATAGTGTTTAAAGCTGAACTTCAATCAGTGAACAGCAGTCTCACATACCCCGACATGTTAGCCTTGCTCTAGGTGGGATAGGAAGGTATAGATGATGTGATTGAGCTCCTCAAAGCACCTCATCACCACGGAGGTGAGAGCTACCAGGCGATAGTCATTGAGACAAGCTGGTCTGGTCCTGGCTACCATTTTTAGTAATCCTAATAATTCTGATTTCTCAAAATAAGTTCAATAAATGAAGAGTAGTCTGTGTCACATGGTGCCAGGAGCTTATGAGAAGGACCTACTGTAGCAATGAAATAAATGTTATGCTTTTTCAGTATCAATAATACATCTCACCATGCGTTAAATGATCTTTGCAACAATATTACTACTGTCTACATGATGCCAATAAACCACAAAAATTAACTGATCCAGGCGTGGCATCATAAACCCTTCCACACTTGCTGATTTTGAATACGACCACATTTGCAGTTCATACATGTTTAATTCGGTTATGAAAGATGCCTGGGGGCCTCGGGTTAAGTATTCCACCTGGTAACGTATGGCGTGGTGTGTGTGTGTGTGTGTGTGGGGGGGGCGGGTGGTGGTGCTAAATTGGGGTGATGCGTGGTGACCTTGTGGGTTTTGGCTTTCTTGCAGGAAGATAAATAAATTAAAGTGAAATGAGCGCCTCGGACCGCGTGACTGTCGCCTCAGTGCGCCCGCGAGGTGTGATGGATGGAGAGTCTCACGCAGCAGGTCTGTTCACGCGCTTCCCGTGATGCTTGTGAGAGCGCAGCAACACGTTGGGATCAAGGTCGTCTGAAACTGAAGTGTCCAATTTGCTGTGTAAAAGTGAGATAAATAGAGCAGAGTTGTCAAAATGCCGCCAGACATTTATAAACCCCTATGATTGTACATTTTAAAGGCTAAGCAGAATAGATAACGTTGCAGTGAGGTTGCAGTAAGAAGAAGTCCATATGAGAGAGAGAGAAGAGAAGAACAGATTTAGGCTATCTCTTGATAGAATGAAAGATCCCAGCACAACACAGAGCCAATCCAAACGAGTTCTCTTGAAAACCCTGTGTTTGTTTTTCGTCCTTGGTCTATTTTAGGTGCATGTACAGTATCGCCCTGACCCTCCTCCCCCTCCAGGCTTAAGTGACTGGGATCTCATCTCATGCCCTTCATGTAGTGGGCTATAGCCTATCCTTTAGTGCTGTTACGTTAGAGGAAGTGTTAGCTGGTGAACTACCCCCGCCCTTGCTCTGAGGGGCAGGGGGGGGGGGGGGGGGGGGGGTCCCGCATGGCCGGATCCATCACTGTGTGATTTATAGAGGGTTTACCGGGTGTTAGTGTTCCAGAGGCAAACACTAAGACTCCTTTCCCCATGGCAGACATAGAGACTTCTTCTACAGCACATAAACACCCATCCTTATCACCCTTGTTGACAAAGATGATGGTAATAATGGATTAGCAGCTTAGATAGCAACCTGCTTTCCTCCTGTCCTGAAGCCTGTACATAAATCAAAGGGAACTCAGCATCTGAAGTCTTTGGAATATAAAGATGTTGTTTTACTAATAATTGGATTTACTTTGTTTAAGACAGACCATGATCTGGCTTCACCCCCCCCCCCCCGCCCCACACACACACACACACACACACACACACACACACACACACACACACACACATACACACACACACACACACACACACACACACACACACACACACTCACACACACACACACACACATTGACCCCTATGTCAAAGGCCCAAAGAGGTTACTCTGCCTGTGTTTGTAACCTCTGGCCACCTGTCCCATGGCTCCTGACTGTGTACAAACACAGCCACTACATCATCACTGAGAGAATGGGGTCACTGTTCATGACCTTTCACCTCTCCATGACCCCCATGGAAACCCCCAAGGAGAACCTGCATCCCAATGGGCAAGAATTTAACCATTGTATCATCAGAAAAACAAGGGAGAGATGGAGGGATGGAGGGGAGGAGAGAGAGAGAGAGAGAGAGAGAGAGAGAGAGAGGGGGTATTATTAATTGGAAGGGAAATTCAATTTTCCATAGGCGTCAGCAAAAGGTAGCAGCGTCTGTCGTCTCATTATCATGAAGCTATTCAGCAGCTTCTGGACTGCTGCTGGTTTTATTATAGACCATCCTGCTATACCCACAGACACAGACAGTCCACAGACACCCCATCTCCTCCTACACTCCTCTTCTACATCTGACCACAATAGAAACAAGTCTGAGACTTTATTGTGTTATCCTGGCAATGTTTTTAAGCTATGATGTGATCATTTGTTGTTGTCTGTTGTCAAACTAAACTAAACCTCCTCCTTTCTCTTCTCTTCTCTTCTCTTCTCTTCTCTTCTCTTCTCTTCTCTTCTCTTCTCTTCTCTTCTCTTCTCTTCTCTTCTCTTCTCTTCTCTTCTCTTCTCTTCTCTGCTCTGCTCTGCTCTGCTCTGCTCTTCTCTCCTTTCCCCTCCTCTCCTCTCCTCTCCTCTCCTCTCCTCTCCTCTCCTCTCCTCTCCTCTCCTCTCCTCTCCTCTCCTCTCCTCTCCTCTCCTCTCCTCTCCTCTCCTCTCCTCTCCTCTCCTCTCCTCTCCTCTCCTCTCCTCTCCTCTCCTCTCCCCTCCCCTCCCCTGTCTCCCTCCACCTCTCTCTCCCTCTTTCCCTCCACCTCACCTCTCTCTCTCCACTTCCCCTCTCCTCTCCTCCCCTCCCCTCCCCTCTCTCCTCTCCTCTCATCCTCGGTCCACCCCCAGGCCCAGTTGGAGCAGTGGTGGAGACCTGCTGAGGCAGAGGGTGTTTTCCCCTCACAGTCCCCCGCAGATCTCCCACCCGCTGTCTCTTCAGCGCGGGTCCCAGTCCGCCTCACACCGTCTGTCAGCGCCACGGCGCCCCAGGGCCTATTCAGCCTTTTCCTTCACACCGCGCCGCCTCCAGCAACCCTGCCCCTCACTGTCAGACCGCTGAAGGATGCCGCCGCGCAGCGACAGCCGTCCGCTCGTTCGTTTTATCCGTCCCCTTCGCCCTCCTCCCGCCTTCCCCTCCCCCTCCCCTCCCCCTCTCCTGTCCTTGTGTCAGGGGAGGGGAAAGGAGGGAAGAGCAGAGAAGAGAAGAGAAAGGAGGAGGTTTAGTTTAGTTTGACAACAGAAAAATTAGGACAACAAATGAGGGGGGGGGGCGGCTAACGACGGGGACTCGCCGCGCCTCTGCTTATCTCTCCCGCCCGACATTTCTCGACGTCGCCCCCCCCCCCCTCCTCTCATCCCTTTCTTCTGTTTGTGATTCTTTCTATCCCTGTGTCCTCCGTCTTTCATTCTCCTCCCCCTGTCTGCTCTGTCGCAGCTCCTCTCTCCCTCCCTCAGTGCCCCTCTTCCTCCCTCTTCACCCCCCTCTTCCTCCCTTCTGCCCTCCAGCAGAACATATTTACTAATGATCTACAGTAAATGCTTACTTCTGTGCTTGTGTTTGGACCCTCCTCCCTCCTCCCCCTTCCCTGACCCCACACCTCAAGGTCAAATGAGAGTCTCTAATTACTCTGTATCAATTCAACGCTGACACCTGAACTCTGAGGGGACCGGGGGGGCTGAGCTAGTTATCTTCATCTGTCACTGTCCCCCTCTGCTCTGTCCCTCCTCCCTTCCATCCTCTCATCCCTCCATCGTCTCCATCCCTCCATCCCTCTGTCCCTCCTCTCCATCCCTCCGTTCTCTCCATCCCTCCACTCCCAACGCTGCTTTAGACGCCGCCGCCCTCGCGCCCGTGAGGCAAGCGCAAAGGCTGCTGGGACCTGGGACAGGGAGTTAATGCCTTTTTAATGAGAGGGGCCAGAATGTGACACAGTCTAAGTGCTGGATATCAGTCTCAGCCACAGCAGTGCGTGGCTCAGGGTATTTATCAGCCTACATCTTCCACTCTGTCCCTCTCTCTCTCTCTCTCTCTCTCTCTCTCCTGGCCTCCCCCCCTCTCAAAACCTCCTCCATCTCCCTCTCCCTCCATCTCTTTTCTCTCTGTCGTGGGAAGATGACTGACTGGCCTGCAGCTAACAACAGGCTTGGTTGTTTTTTCATCTCTTGGCGTACATGTCCCTGCTTAACATCTTCTCACAGAGCAGCACGGATCACTGAACACTAAGAGGAGGGAGGAAGGAACAGAGAGCAAAAGAGAGAAAGAGCTGGCGGGAGGGAGGGTTTGTGTGTATCCGTGTGTGAGTGTGTGCGTGTGTGAGTGAGAGAGTGGCAATAATAATGTGGTGACAGTAATTAATATTCCTCTCTATATTTGTGACCTCTGTGGGAGAGAGGCAGCAGAGTAGAGTATGCCTGTAGGGGGGGGGGGTACATTAGAATATTACAAACTCATCCAAAATGAATGCCTGCTGGGCTGGATATTCTAATAAGAGTTACGCTGGAAGGACCCTAAGTGGAGAATAGCAAAGAAGACAGATTGCCGACAAAGGAGGCCGCCTGTTTCATCATTGAAGCGATCAATTGAAAATAATGGATAAGCTAAGAAGAGTGAATGAGCTGCTGGAATATGAAATGGATGGATCCGGTTAACCCGGTTTCTGCTCCGCCCCAACAGACCGGCCCGTCTATCTCAGTCCACGGCACGCGACTGCGGACGTCAACGACCGTGTCTGATAGCTATAGGGGACGCATAAAAAAACGCGAGGGGTTTTTCCATAAAATGATGGCCGTAAAAAGAAATTCACTGATTTAAACGTTTCCA
Organism: Borostomias antarcticus; assembly: GCF_949987555.1. Taxonomy (NCBI): domain Eukaryota; kingdom Metazoa; phylum Chordata; class Actinopteri; order Stomiiformes; family Stomiidae; genus Borostomias; species Borostomias antarcticus. The sequence goes on from NC_140254.1 coordinate 4,598,685, forward strand.
CGCTGCTGCCCGTCCCCCTCAGTTGAATTGGTTCCCGTGTTCCTGTTCTCACGCCAACACAGCGTGATCTGGTGTGGGACTTCCTACTTCACAGGGGTCTCCCCCTTAAAGGGACAGTTCAACATTTTCACATTTTCTTTCCTCACTATGAGCAGAATACTGTTTTTTTCTCTACTCACCCTTCATGTCCATAATTTACCAACTACTGAACAAGATGGAGTGAAACTCTTTCAAGATTGTCTTTAGGTCAACTTCCCCGCAGCTGAACTCGTTA